>NC_139954.1:37684693-37787193 GCF_963454915.1 Gymnoscopelus microlampas | reverse complement strand
CACACAACAGGGAGGCTACCTGCATCCACACAGTCAAAATCCTCAGTGTTCATTAAACGGACCCCCAAAAATGAAGACCCAAACAAAATGAAGACCCAAAAAGTCCATATGGGCCAGCTCTCAAAGTCAAATGAACACCCAGGACTTTACTGTGTACACACTAGGGGAAGAAACATAAGGACACGTCACTGTACACTCTCTGTTTGTCTGTCGCTCGCTGTCCCCCAGGGGTCCTTGAGGGGGCTCCAGGGGGTCCCCAGCAAAATAGGCGACAGTTTAAACACTTATGCCCTGTTTAATTGTTCAGCCGTTCAAAAATAGCTTGTAGATCTACAATCTTTTGACAAACGTTGACTTCTCTTAAGTGAGTCCCTGGCACTTGTATGTATCGTCTCTGTACCTTTCTCTCTGTCTGTCTCAATCTCTCTCTCTCTTTCTCGCTGTCTGCCACCCCCCCCCCCCCCCCACTCTGTCTTTGTCGTTCACTCCCTTGCTCTCGCTCTGTCTCTCTGTGTGTCTACCTCACTCGACATCTCAGGCTTTCTCCCACTCTCTCTTCCCACTCTCCCAACCTGTTGTTTCATGCTCCTGCAGCAATTATCTGTCAAAGAGACTCCATGAGAAATTTACTTGATAACAATAATTACAGTGTATGGTCTGTGTGTGTGTGTGTGTGTGTGTGTGTGTGTGTGTGTGTGTGTGTGTGTGTGTGCGCGCGCGCGCCTGTGCGTGCATGTGCATGTGTGGCTTCGTCTCTTGCGGAAGCCGTGTTTGTCTTTGCTTCTCCCAATACACATAAATATCACTTTAAATCTTATTTCACTATGAACATAGTAATCCAGGCTATGAAATGGGAGAGAAATATAGGGTTGAGATAATGACTTTTACATTGAGACGTTCCCATTTTGTGTGCTTAGTTTGGCCTGACATAAAGTTCATATAACTTAATGTCAAAGAAATGTGTCTTGTTTTTGTCATTTACTCTCTCCCAGTGTTCCAAGAGAAAAAAATGGATTTGCGTGTGAGGGTTAATGCGTGTGAGTGTGTATTGGTGTGTGTGTGTGTGTGTGTGTATGTGTGTGTGTGTGTGTGTATACGGTACAAATTATTAAGGGCAAACATCTAATTAACGTAGATAAGAGGTAAACAGTGAGGGGAAACAGTAATTTAGCCAGCGACGGTACCGTCAATTGGTTCCACTTTGTTTTGTGTTTAAGGAAAGCCGTCTGATTCTCTGTACGATTTTACCTGCTGCCGTAAACCTGTCACAAGACCACACACACACACACACACACACACACTCACACGGTATATACGGTGCATGCGTGCATGAGAACACATAAACATACTGTATATATAGACATTTATTTTGCCGAGTTTGTAGTGATGTATGCTACTGAATCACTACTAATAATGCTGTTGTTGGAGCCATACTAATTGTGAGAAGACAAGTCTTGATTCAGATACCTAATTTAGGCAGTGTTCGCAGTGGCAGCCCAAATCAGATTGGAATCAGATTGTTTTTTATTATTTCATTCAATTATATTGTCAAGTCAAAACGGAAAAAAAGACACATGCAAACTGATCTTGCTGATTAGATTTGAACCACATTCCTAGGTCGTGTGAAATGCAATTCAAATCAGATTTCTAAAGATGCGTCTCCGTCTGGTCACACAGACACTGAAGCTGAATTTATACTTCATTGTGGTGTCGCTCGTCAATAAAAAATTGAATAATCGGTTAATTTAATTGATTATTTTTGTTGTTATTCTTTGGGGCTTTTCTGAGCCTTTATTGGATACGTGCAGTGGAGAAAAAGACAGGAAACACAGAGAAAGAGCAGGGGAATGAAATGCTGCATATGGTCCCTCCGTCCGGACATGGAACCGGGGACCCCCTGTCAGGCGTTAGAGTCCATGTGGTACGCACCCAAACCACTCAGCTATCGGGTTGCTCCGACCTTAAAAATTAAGCATTGTGTTAGATCGTGACTCGGTACCACAGCAACCAATGCAGATAGGTCGACAATGTCCAAGTACACAAATCCAATCTGATCACCTGCAAACAACAGAGTGTGGACAGTCAGTCCTATAAATCAGATTTGCGTGCATTCTGCACAAAGCAGCCACACAGTCTCGAGAGTGACCCACAAGATAGATCATGCTCCATAAAAAGTAAAGAAAGGCTTTTCACGTTCTTTGTTCGTGTATTAAAATTAGGAACAAAGGAGAGTGTGTGTGTGTGTCTTTTTTTATTTTTTTATGTCCATGCATGCAGAAGTGTGTGGGTGGATTTATAGTGCAACTCTAAGAAGGGCATGTGGGCGTTTGCCAGGTAAACATTCAGCACAACAAGGCAACAAGCGCTCTCAGCTTTTACGCAGCAAAAAAAAGTACTGAGTACTGTGTGTACGTTTTTGGTTTCAGGGACAACAAACAGGGAACAAGTTAGTTACTGCTCGCTTTATTGCCTGCACACCCACTTCTGTAAACAACACACATGGTACAGTACATGCACACGCCCCTATCAATTACACACTGGCACACATAGGCACGTGGATAGCACACGCATACACGCGCACACACACACACGTACAGAGAAGGCCTCGGTATAGGCGAAGTAGAAAGCACACTGCGGCATAGCTACCATAACGAGATGGTCATTAAAATCAGAATTTGTTTACACCCAACAAGCTGCGAAGAAGCAACGTGCGTGCGTGGCACTGTGTGTGTGTTTGCTTGATGGAGGGTGTCTTGGAATGTGGGCATTTATTTTTCTCCCTATACCCAGAGAGAAGGTCATTTCTGTTAAAAAGAAAAGCACAGGGTTTATGAAGCTAAAGAAGACTCTCTGTCGATACAAGATGTTTGCCTATGTGGACAAGTGTTATGCTGTACACAAGTTGCAGTGAGCTGTTGAATGACTAATTCTGTCCTCAATTTTTCCCTTTCAAACAAGACTTTGATAGGTGATTCTGTGCTGCAGGCCCTCGCCAACGCATATCCTTTCAATTATGATGACGCAATTATTTACACTTTCTCGTGCTCTACCTCTCTCTCTCTCTCTTTCTCTCTCTCTCTCGCCCTCTCTCTGTGAAACACACACCTACATATAGACTCTCTGCAAGCACACACACTTGTTCGCGCTGCAAGCCAAGCCACACATGAAAACGAAAAAAATAATACAGACAGATCATATACACATATACAAACACATACAAATACACACACGCACGCACGCACGCACGCACGCACGCACGCACGCACGCGCGCGCGCGCACGCACACACACACACACACACACACACACACACACACACACATGCGCGGCGCACATCCACGTGCGTGCACACACACATGGTTACACATTCATTTATGCTTTAGTGAGAAATAAGAGCCCACTGTTATTATTGTGTTGGTTGATGGCCAATAACAACCTTCCTGCTGGAGGTAGTGATGAGGGCTGAGCTTTGGCAACACACACACACACACACACACACACACACACACACACACACACACACACACACACACACACACACACACACACACACACACACACACAAAACTCCTCAACTACAAAATTGTTGCTATAAACACCATTAAACATACATTCATTTGAACCCGAGTCACTTTAATCCTCACATAAAAAGAGGAATGGAATAAATCACGTTTGCTCGTTTGATCTCCATGTTAATTTGAGGGCAATTCGATTGTGTACGTGTTCCATTCTGTGAGCTCTCCAGAACCTTTACAGCCGACGGGTCTCTCCCTGCCAAGGCCTTTTCCGAAAAACCAAACCACCATGGCTTGAATTTGGTTGCTAACGCAAACACAACAGGCCTACTTGTGTGTATGGGGGAGGGGGGGTTTGTTTGCTGGGGGGACACCTGTCCCTGCCAGCGAGTGAGTGGGCGAACGAGTGAGAGATTCAGTCATTCTCCTCGTCTCCTCCTATTATGCACGGCCTCCGTCGCAGTTATTGAGTTGACACACACGGGGCCAAATGATTAAATGACATCATTTCTTGCTGAGCGCGGTGTCGGCAGAGGATTGCATGAGGTACGAGGCGCAGGAATGCGATGGGCTGTCCTGCCATCAAATGTTTATGGGCGATGATGTGTTTGGGACTGTGAAATCAGTGGGGGGGAGGGCCCACACACATGCATACACACACACACACACACGCGCACGCGCACGCGCACGCGCACACACACACACACACACACACACACACACACACACACACACACACACACACACACACACACACACACACACACACACACACTAACACTAAGACGCAGACACACATACCGATGATGCTGCTACTGTTGCAGGCACACATCGATGTTCGATGACTCGGCCGTTTCAAGAATGCAATTAGATGCATGTGTGTGGTAGCTGAATAAGTGAGGCATTGATTTTGAGAAAGCGCCGCGAAACCCTCTGAGAGTTACCGTAACTCTGAGAGTGTGAACATGGACCTGTGAAGGTCCACTTTTACACCTTCAGAGTCAAATTAATTTTGCAATGGGGGGTTGGGAAACTACATGAGTATGAACAAGAATAGACAATAACATCATTCATCATTCATGTGCTTCCGCTCTTTTGTTTTCTTTCCCCCTCTCTCTCTCTCTCTCTCTCTCTCTCTCCCTCTCTCTCTCTCTCTCTATGCCCCAGGAGGAAGAAGTGAAGATGTCCCAGAGAAGAAGTCAAGTTAAGGCCATCCTCCTCTCTTCGTTGTTGGTTCGTGCTACTTTACCTATTTGTTTTTGTTCTTATACCATCCCTTTATTCTTCTGTATCCCCCCATACCCCTTACCCACCACTTGTCTTTTGTCCTCCCCTCCCTCTCTCTGCTCTCTGTTGTCTTATCTCTCGCTCACCAAAAAAGCAGCAGATCTACAACCTCACAGTGCATGGCAGCTTGACACGTTGTGAGCTTGTAAATGAGTTGTCCCACTGCGTTCTTCCCCATTGCTTCCCTTCACCTGCTGTCTTTACATTTTTTTAAAGGATCTTTATTATAGATAGGAAAGTAGGCTGACAATGTAGGCTGAAATGGGGACAGAGAAGGGTTTCGGGATCGGGACTCGAACCCGCAACCCGCAACCCGCGCTGTCAGGCTGTATTGTAGCCTAGGTGCCTGGACCGCTATGCCAGCAGTCCAGGCCTTGCCTGCTGTGTTTGTCAAACCGTTTTCTCTTATTTTCCTTTGTGTTGTTTTCTCTCCACTTCCTCCAACTCCTCCTCTCCTTTCCCACCTTTCATTCTTTCCCAACCCTCCCTCTTTTTCCATCTCTCATTCTTCACTCCTCACCCTCTCTCTCCCTCCGTCGCATGAAAACATACTTGAAAGTGGTTTCCCACATTGCAGTTGGATGAGGTGAGCTTGATTCCGATCGGCCAGACACTTTTGAGAGCCCCCCAAAAGTGGCTACACCGCCCTGCATGCACACAGGGCCACAGACAGATAGAAGGCAAGATGCCGCACGTGTTGGCACAGACACATCTAGACTTTAGGTTCTCTCTGCCAGGGCATTGCACAACTGTGCAGCACTCGTGTAGCAATTAGTCGGCCAATGGAGTTCCTTTTTTTGGAGTAGGCATCTCTGTTATCTTGAAGAGAATCTCTTCCCAAAACTCTCTCACTCTTTCTTTGTTTTGATGTTGAAACGCACTGGCGGGGCGCCCACACGCCAGCACCTCCAATTCCAACCGGTGTACGTGTTTACACGAAGACTGCGAATGGATTATCCAGACCCCCCCAACAAAAAGCAGGCACATTGTTATAATGGATTAAGATCACTTTTGAAGTTGCAAATTGGATTGGGGCTTTGTTGTGTTCCTGTGAGGTGGTTTGCGGGGGTTTAGGATGTGAGGTCAGTGGACTATGGATCAGGTGTAAATTAACGAGCGGATTATGAGGGCTAAGAGGATTATTTTTGTCTGCGTACAAACGCAGACACTGATCACGGACGAGGGAAGGGGGAGAGGAACGGAGGGAGGAACAAGAGAGAAGGGGAGGGGCAGGGAAACAAGTTGCGTAGGGGAATGCAACTTGGTTTGCAGTGCCTCAGGGTCGGTGTGCGCGCGTATGTGATGTGCGCACGTCACGTTTGTGGATTGCTGTTGTTGACCATTTAACTGATTAACTGTGCAGTTAATCAATGGTCACGGTGATTGAGCAATACGTCCTGCATTCATCTGCAGTGTTCAAAAGCCCAAATCACACACACACACACACACACACACACACACACACACACACACACACACACACACACACACACACACACACACACACACGGAAACATGTGTGCACACATGCACTTGTGTGCATGCGTGTGCTCACGCACGCAGACATGCATGCGCGCAGTCACGCACGCAGTCGCGCACTAATTCCCCTCCTTTCCCCTCCTTTCTCTCTGGAACGTGCAGAATCATAGAATCATCTTTGGGAGCAGATGATGCCACATAGCACACAGCTGCTTCTGTGTTTGCTGTAGCCGGAGCCCTTTCCCTCCGACACCAACTGCATTCAATTGACCTGTAGCCCCGTGTGGTCGCCTGTTGGATGCTAGTTGATCCCCAGGCACTCGTGGTGTGTGTTCCATGGTTTGGAGTAAACTTAAGCCACAGCCAGCACTGAGATGCGTGCGTCGGTGTGTGTGTGTGTGTGTGTGTGTGTGTGTGTGTGTGTGTGTGTGTGTGTGTGTGTGTACAAAGAGAGTTTGTGTGTGAAAGATGGAGCGATAGGGAGAGAGGAAGGGACAAGATATGTGTTATTGTTTATTTCTCTGTCCCTCAGTAATTTCCTCGTCTGTCACTGATTTTTGGGAGCCAGCAAAGTGTCTCAGCGTTCAGCATTGTGGGGGTCTCTCACTTCTGGCCTGCCATTCACCCAACTGAATATGTATACATACCAGCTGCTATATATTAGAATAAGCCACATTGATACAGTGACACACACATAACGCACACATGCTCGCATACGTACTAGCTTGCACGCTCGCCCGCATGCACGCACACACACGCGTGTACGCGGCGTATGGGTATTGCTATACTTGTGAGGACAACAACAGCTTTTTCCACAATCTATACTAACCCTAAAAGTCAGAGTTATAGTCGCGCAACAGTGTTGCACACTGAACATAATATATCTACCAGCTCAGAGATGTGCAGCTTGTAGATTGTGTGCTTTTATTAAAACCATAAACAACTCTCTCTTGTGAGGACCAGGAAATTGTTCTCACAATGTCCATTTCTCAAATCCTACTATACTGTACTTGAGGGGACGTTTGGCCCTCACAAGTATGGTAATACAAGTACACACGCAAGTACGCACGCACGCACGCACGCACGCACGCACGCACGCACGCACACGCACACACGCGCGCACACACACACACACACACACACACACACACACACACACACACACACACACACACACACACACACACACACACACACACACACACACACACACACACCATTATCAGTCTATAAATCAGTGATCAGGGCCAGCAATGATCTCTCCACTAATGTGTCAGAACAGATGAAGATGGAGATGTTGATGCACTTTTGGTTTCTCTGCTCTTCAGTGGTTTGGTTTCTCTCCCGTTCAAATGAAGTCACTCATTCTTGATTTGATTGAATAAAGGTGCAGTCGGGGAATCACTATGATTGATCGGCGTTCGCTGATGGCTATGGGGAACTATTATTACAAGATGTACAAAAATGATAATTGCAAAAATATGTCCTTAAAACAATGAAACTGCTGGTAAAGTAACTAGCGTATTTCAACACTGAATTGTTGGTTTCCTATAACTAGCGAGGCTCGGTCCCAAGGCCAATAACAATTCTCACAGATTCCTTGAACCCGAGCATGGTCTTTCCATCAGTGTGCTGATGGGGGAAACTTGCAAGCAAAAACCAAAACGAGGTTTTGGTTTCAGCCCAAATTCATTAAAACCCCAAGCCCACTTCAGTAGAGTTGCTCAGGAGCCAGCATTGGAAAAACCGCAGTTTCTCCAGACACGTCCCAAGTCTAAATGTCAACAACTAAGTGTAAAGGCGTTTGAATCCTTCCAACCTATGAAATGCTAATGTTAATACTAACTTCACCCTCTATATACTTCATTGCCCGCGGTCTCCGAGGGCTCTATACTTGGCCCGCTCCTTTCCCCCCTCCACACCAGATGGCTTCAGGGACCCCCAGAAGCAAAGATTTGAGTTACAAACGTTCGCTTTAAATATATATATATATTCAAAGATTCGCCAAAAAAAATCATGATTTTTCAAAAATAGCAGATCTACAAGCTCGTAGCTATGAGCTATGAGCTTGTAGATCTGCTTTTTTTGAATAGCCAAAGAAATCTTAAATGTCTGATGTCTGATCCACAAGCTCGAGCTTGTAGTAGACCTGCTATTTTCGCCAAATGTTGACATGCCCAGTATAGGGAGCGCTAGATCAGTGGTTCGCAACTAGTGGTCTGGGGACCACCAGTTGTCCTTGAGGGGGTTCCAGGTGGTCCCCAGCTAAATGATGAGAGTTGGTAACCAAATGGACCCTTATAGATCTTTGATAGTTAAAGATATAATAATTTAACTCAAGAGTTAAATTATTATTAAACATCTGCACTACTTAATTAATTTACAAGAAGTCTACATATTTAGAGAATGTAGAATAATTGTTATTGATCAACGTTAGCCTGTCATCTCTCCTCAATACAGCCACAAATACTGTCACCACATCAATACAGCATGGAATTGTGGACAAAATCTTATCCAACGATAACAAAATATTCTAGTCTTGGTCTGAGAGTCTAAATCTCATCAAATGGTGGTTCCGTGGCTCAAATGCCGAATAAATAATGGACCTTGATATGAAAAGGGTTGAAAACCACTGCACTAGATGGTTAACCTCGTGAACATCAGATGTTGGTGATTGACAAGCAGATGTTTCAGAAATCAGAACAGGCAGAAGGAGAAGAAGCTTGAGAGTCCAGGCAGCAGCTGTTCTGAGTAGATGCACCCATTTATATCCTGGACACCATTAGCCTGTATTTATATAAATGCCCATGTAATGGGTTATGCGACTCTTTGCTACTCTAACTGAGGATTGAAATATCATCGCTTCGAGTGAAATTTAATTCAAAACAGCCTCCAAATAAAGAAATAAAGAAAGCCCTGCCAGTAGCACAAATCACCGCAACGCAAAATGTCACATACTGTAATTGCCTGAAATGAAGAGGAGTGGAAATTATAAGTGTGACACTCATAATTATGGATTCAGGCTAGCCAAGGCAATCTTACATGATCAGAGATCTCTGCCTATTGATATGTCAGGGGAAAATCTACATTCATTGAATGGACTTGGACTGTGAAGAAAACCAACGCTAACAAACTAACGCTAACAAACCTACGCCTATTATGCAACTTTGAAAACCCATTCTGATACTGCCCAATATGAAGGAACGCCCTAAAGTCTTTGCATTGGTTCTGTGATACTGTTCTTTTTTTTACCAGAATTGTTTCCACTCAATGTTAACGCATTCACTGAATTTATATGTCAAAATCAGACAGGAGATCTCTCATCATGCTATATGCAAGACTAAAGGTCCTTACACACCGGGGGCGATTTTTTCATGCGAATAATACGTTTTAAAAAAAAAAAACTTATAAAGTCAACAAGTTGCAAACAGTATAGCAATTATGCCAGCAATGCTAAAAGATAACGCAAAAAAATCCTTGATGGCTTGTTTCCATAGTGGTTCTACTGTATGTATTCAATGAATCATAAAGATATACATGACATACAATACAATACAAATCATCAATCAATACAGGAGCAATAAAAGGTATATGTACAGAAACAGCGCGGGGTGTGTGGGGTCCTCTCTGGTGGCAAACTAGAAGACTTATCTAGGTCCTATTGTAAATTTCGGACTGGTGCGCTTTTATGGTGGTTTTGAATGAGGATAGGGAGTCGCATTGTTTGATGCCTGGTGGTGGTAGGGCGTTCCACATTTTGGTGGCAGAATAGTAGAATCCATTAAACTATTTATTTTGCATTAGTAAATAAAAATACACGTTTACAGAGTGATAACAGGTGAGATTTTTACTTTGTGTCCACTTTTTGTGTTTGAAAACCACTGGTCTAGATGAATATGGGCATTATACTGTTTATTGACCTTCTGCAATTCCGTCTCTGTCAGATGGAAACCTCATATGCATCCAAAACTGTACTTAAATTGCAAAAGTAGCCGATCTACAAGCTCAAGCTTCGCGCCACGTTTCGAGCTTGTGGATCTGCTACTTTTGATGCTTTTGTGTGACGATGTAAGGCTGATCAAGTAGGCCGTTAATTGACGGGGAAAAAAACTGAAAAAGTTAGAATATGGAGATGAGAGGTTTCTGCCAACTATTTCTGCATGTATTTGTGTCTCACTGGCTGTCTCTGTCCTCTAGGTGTGCTGGGTGTGCTCTACTCGTGCTGAGTACAATAGCTGTGGAGAGTTTGAGTTCTTCAACCAGACCAACAACAGCTGCCAACCCTGTCCTCAGTGCCAGCCTGGACAGGAGCCACACATGGTGAGACACAGACACACACACACACACACACACACACACACACACACACACACACACACACACACACACACACACACACACACACACACACACACACACACACACACACACACACACACACACACACACACACACACACACACACACACACACACATTACATTACATTACATTACATTACAGTCATTTAGCAGACGCTTTTATCCAAAGCGACTTACAATAAGTGCAATCAACAAAGGTAGGGAACGAAAGCTACTAATCACCAGAGGTTATAAGTGCATTTTCTGCAATAACAAGCAACCAAGAGCATACTTAGCGCTAAGGTAAAAGTGCAATATATCAGCTACCTATTTCCTTAAACAGATGAGACAAAGTAGTCAAATGAGCAGGAGCTAAAAACAAATAATTGTATTGACTAAACAAGATCCAATAAACAATTCAACAATAAAACAAGCACACACACACACACACACACACACACACACACACACACACACACACACACACACACACACACACACACACACACACACACACACACACACACACACACACACACACACACACACACACACACACACACACACACACACACACACACACACACACACACACACGCACACACACCAATGATCTGAAATGATGCATTTGACGTCATATAGCCCACAGCACACTACCTCATTTTGCAGAGAAAAACACAGAATATATACAATTGGGTATTTTTCCCATACTGTAATGTTATTATTAATACATTATTATTAATAATAATAATGCTGAGTTTGGCCCCTTTATTTATTGTTGGAGGTATTTATCACTGCACATTTGCACATATATGAAATTTGTCATCTGCATTTACCCATCCTAATTATTAGGACCAGTGAGCTCTACTACTACAGTGCTCGGGGAGCAGTTAGGGGCTAAGTGTCTTGCCCAGGGACACTTTGAATCATAGAGGCACAGTGGGTGGGTGAACCGGAGACCTTCTGATTACCAGCTGGTTCCATCATATGATCTCACATCACAACAATGGGATTTAGGTTGAAAACCTGCATTTGCCCACTACTATCACTGAAGTTTCCAGTATGAGTCAGCAGCACACGGGCCCCCTGGCATCAAACACCGGGAGGAGTACAGTGGGTGTCCTGCGGTAACGGATTATTTCCAGTAGAGCTGGTAGCTACTCAGGTGTGAGTACCAATGGAAGACTGACCTTACAAACAGCTCTGTTCTGCACCTCTTTACTGAGACCACCCAGGATGACAATCTGATTGCCTGAGGGCACAACACACACATGCACACACACACGCACGCAGGCACGCGCTCAGGCACGCACGCTGAAACACACTCACACTAGCATGCACGTCGCTGCATCCGAGAGAGTGCAGAAATGATCATGAACAATTTCTTTATGGCTCGTCGAGTCCCTCGTTGGCTTCCAAGAGCAGGAATGAATAACAGTGAATGACGCGCAGTAGTCCCGGAGAGATTTAGCCTTCTGTCAGTCAGGGCGCTGACAGCCAAAGCAAACACAGTGGAGATGAGCGCTCCGATGGGCACAGTCTGAGAGACAGCACTCCCCTGTCTCATAGAGCTGGTATGGAGCCGGTGTTGCCGGATTCGGCGAGAGAAATAAGCAACCAGGTCTATGAAAACAAGCCCAAAGGAAGCATCGGATTATTTGAAAATAGCAGATCTACAAGCTCACAAGGTGTTGCGATGCGACTCGTTGTGAGCTTGTAGATCTGCTATTTTCAAAAAAAATCATGAAAGAAACATTTTTAATATTGTTTAACAACACAAATCTGGTACGGGGGTCAATTTCTTTCCCGGAAGGGGGTGTCCGTGGACAAATACATATTCATTTGGGGGTCCTTTATTTGGAAATGTTTGAGAACCACTGGTTTAAATAAATAAAATAACGCAACCCGCAACTACCAATATTTACAAGCAACTTTACAGAAAAACAAGCTCAAAGTCGCTTATAATTGGCAGACATGGCAACATTGGCTCTGTTCTGTTGTGGCAGCTATAGGCCTGTCTGGGCTCTCTGGTAGTAACTACTAGCATCCTCTCTTGTCACAAATAGGAAATACCGTGTTCATTCTGAGCTGCTGCTGTCTGATTGCGCAACCTCACTCTACTTTTATTATGCTTGATTATATTGCTGCTGTCGGGCAGAAACCTTGTATCTCCATATTTCAACTTTTAATGTTTATTTTTATTTTTTTTATTATTAATGCCCAAAGGGCCCTATCTTGCCGATCTTCTCTTCTCTCCTTCCTTTCTGTCAGTGCAAATTACAGTTGCTCTCTCACCTTTTTAAATTTCATTTCTGACTGCTCTGCTCTCCATGTGTCTGACACCCACACAGCCGGATCACAGCGGGACAGCGCTCGCTGTCAGAGCCACCCGCTCTGTTTAAACTTGTAAAAACAAAACGATCCACTCCCCTCCTCAATTTGAAGGCAATGACAATGATAGCCCCGCTCCGATAAATACAGAGAGTCGCACCCGTGAAAAAGCAATTTGGCTGTTTTGAGTAGGGAGCCCATCAAAACACAGAGAAGAGAAGAAAGAGCAATTCAATCAGGCATGATGAGAGAGGGAGAGAGGGAGAGAGAGAGAAAGAAAAGGAGTTGGGTTATTTTGACTTTCCCCTGTCTGATGTTGTGAGCGCTACAGTCTGTAATTCACTTGTTATTGCAATCTCTCTGCAGTACGTCTCTGTGTCTCGCTTCTGTGCTTTCCCCCTGTGTGTGTGTGTGCGTGCGCAAATGTGCGTGTCTTAAACACCCTTCTAATCATAGGATAAAATAGGACAAACACTTCACAGGAGAGGACATGCACACACACACACACACACACACACACACACACACACACACACACACACACACACACACACACACACACACACACACACACACACACACACACACACACACACACACAGAGAGAGAGAGAGAGAGAGAGAGAGAGAGAGAGAGAGAGAGAGAGAGAGAGAGAGAGAGAGAGAGAGAGAGAGAGAGAGAGAGAGAGAGAGAGAGAGAGAGAGCACATTACTGTAACACATCAAACGGTGATCAAGACATCAAAGGGACCCACAGTGATCATCAAGGGTAGAAATGGCAGACGACCACACTGCAGACTGGGATATAACCAATATAATACCAGGCAGGAACACCTGCAGTGCTTACTGGATGAAACAGATTGACCAGGTAAATCCAGGTGAAAATCTACGGTGCTATTTTACCTATTTCCCCCCTTAAAACCACTTCAATCACTGGTAGAGGGGGAGGGGGGTTTAGACAGAGCTTTTACTTTTGAGACACGGTATGCGCAAGAAGGTGGGCGAAGCGCGGTACTTAGGTGTTCCTAAAACATTCGGTGCTTTGGAGTGCAAACGCCTGGATTTAGTCGTTCCTGTCGTAACGTATTAGCCGTACTGGTGAGTCGTGCCCCTCACTTTACCAGCCAGATATGGAAGCCCAACAGGGAGGGAAAAAAATGCTTTGAAAAGACAGGGAGAGATTTTCATCTGGTCTGGAAAAGCTTTATGTGAACGAGCAGAGTTGAGCCAGGCCAATCTTATTCCCGGAGAGATCCAAAGGCCGCTTTAATCTGAAGGGACAGGATCCTGCCGATAGGCTAATGTTTTATTTTTATTTTTTATATCAAACGATCAGAGTGGCACGTATGGGAATAGAAGAGAATGGGCGGAATATTGGGTTTCTTTAAGACTGGATGTAGCCTCGAGCTACGTGGGTAGCATCGCAGAAAAGACATGATTTAATGGACGGATGAAAGTGAAAGAGACAGGAAAGATGAAAGAGTGAGTGAGAGAGAGAGAGAAAGAAAGAGAAAGATTTGTGTGTGTATGGTTTATTGTTCTGTGTGCGTGGGTGAATGTATATAAAGTATATGTGTGAGCACACGTATGTCTGTGCATGAGTGTGTGTGTGTGTGTGTGTGTGTGTGTGTGTGTGTGTGTGTGTGTGTGCGTGTATGTGGGGGGCGCTGATTGTTGAGCCTCCCCACTGTGGTGGTTTGAACATGAGGAGACAAGAGGAAATGGATGCGAGACAACAGAGTGATGAGTTGGTCATCTTAAACAGTACCAGGCATGGAACACACACACACACACACACACACACACACACACACACACGCATGAGGACCTCTGTGACCAATCAAATTTCTCTTCTTTCGGCCAAGAACAAGTATGTCAGATCTACAGTACTAAGGACGCAGAGAACAAACAGATGTGAGTGTGTGTCTCTGTGTGACCACACCATAGTTGTCCGGAAAAGTATGTCATTTATCGTCGTTGAGTGTTGAGGCCTTCTAACAACATGAGATCAAATTTATGCACATGAATTGATTCGAAGAGAAAGAATCCATGCTCTTAATCCAACCTTCGTGTTAGATTCTGTAAACACATGCCCGACACATGTACTGTACCATTCGGTGTGTGTGTGTGTGTGTCTGTGTGTGTGTTTTGTTTGTTTGTGGGAGTTTCTGCACGCCCCCGCGTATCACATTCACATACTTCCATGCATGTACTGTATCCATACACAGTCAAATCCTCTGTGTTAATTTTTCCATCTGTAACTCAGAGACAGTTCAAATGTAACCCAATTGACCTTTACTCCTTACCCTTAAAGACGTGGTGAAATTATTATTTTTTCTCACACTTTTAGAGCATACCAGCAGTCATAATATGATGACTGCGGCCTAATTTCATTCACCAGTTTGATTCCCATACTGTTCCTCCACTCGCACCTGATTTTAATTAGGGAGACATTGTTGGGCTGCTACGTTCTTTATCTAACTCAAGATGACGGCCAGACGGTTCATTACTCGTTTTAAACAGTATACACTAAAATATGTATCAGAAAACATTTTAGGTTAGAAATAAGCAACGTACAGTAGTAACATAAAAATGCTTCACACTCTGGCATCTGATTGGTTCAGAAACATACAGGCTACCGTTTCAGACTGAAACTTCAAAATAATAGGACTTTTAACACTGAGGAACTGCTCACCACCATGGAGACTTGCGGCAGCCTTGCACAGGCCCTGTGCATGGCTGCCGCATTGGCAAGAAATTGGGCCACTTCTTCTCACTTCCTTCACCACTGTCACCAATGACACTAATTAAGGTTGTGTTCCATTCTGGTCAAACAGAGACAGGGTGCGGACGATATTGTGCTTGTTGGCTCACTGGACTGCTACACTAAACGGAACAGAGAGAGCCTTAATTAGTGTCATTGGAAACACCTGTGAAGGAAGCAAAAATTCAGTGGCACAATGCTTGCCAATATGGCTGCCATGCCTAGAATAACTAAATTGGAGGGGGAATAATAATTCAAAAGATTTGACTGTGTACTCTTTGTGTCTCCTTGCAGGCGTGTGGCTATGGAGTGAAGGATGAAGACTTTGCCTGCGTGCCGTGTCCGCAAGGAAAGTACTCCAAGGGAAAGTACGAGATCTGCCGACGTCACAAAGACTGCGATGCCCTCTACAGGGCAACGGTGCTCTCACAAGGAACCACCGACAGCGATGCGGAGTGTGGCCACTGCCTGCCGGGGTAAGAAGCACACAGCCACCAACAACTAGTTCAGTGTTCAGTTCATTGTATTGGCAAGTGCACCCAATTGGATGTGCATTTCACTGTATAGCTTAAATATGCCAAAACAGCAGACATGCATACAATGACGTATACATACAGTTTAATTGTGTGCCTTTGGCAAGCACCGTAACTGAACTGGTAATGTACCACTGCTGTCTTTGATTGCAATATACTGTAATATATAATACAATAAATATAATACATACAGTATAATAAATATAATATAATATAATATAATATCATATCATATCATATCATATCATATCATATATATTTAAACTACCACCACATTAATTTGGAATCCACACTAAAGAGGTATATAGTGCTTGTGGTGGTGCCTGGAGAAGTGGATATGCTGTACTTATACCCCAAAATGTCACCTTGGCCTCTGCTGTAAAGAAGCAGCACCCTGTTCTGTTAATACTGTACATCTGAAAACAGTGAGAATCTGAATGCTGCCAAAAATGATATTTTACATTTTACAGTTTACAAAAAAATCCCAAAAGAGTATATATATAAAAAAGATATTTTCCAAGGTTGTCGCTCATATTGGCAGGCCTACTTAAAGTGATAGCTTAACTGTCAAATGGTTCTTTGAAGTATAGGCCAGTGCTGTTTGCAAAGTCACTGCAGACTCCTGATGCAGCTACTGAATGCAAATGCAAATCCCACACTGAAGGGACAGGGGGAATGTGTCATTCTGGACGACCAACTAGCAGATTACAGTTTAGCCAATGTGATCATCATTACTTTATTGTCTGATTTTAATCAAACACCATTATCATTGTCATACTCTGTTGCACAGTAGTGCAGCAAATGTCAGCAGCCACAGTTGGCACTGCACTGCTCTGTATTACTTGCATATGGGCTAACTGTATCGTTGTCTTTCCTTGTTAGTATTTTCCTCAAATGTGACTTATTTCCGAACAGCACTCTTACTGTTTTCTGGCCATTTTGAAACATCAAGCCAAATCGCGCCAAGGAGAGATTGAAACAGGAAGCACAATATTAATTGAATTTAGTCCAAATCACCTTCTCATATTTGTCAATCAAAACAGTATTGCAGAGTCTCTGTGCGCTTGTCATCTTCTTGTCATACTGAACGGCACCAGCAAACTATTCTCAAGTTGAGCAAACTGTCACATGCTGGTGTGGTGAGGAACCCAAACGCCATGACTGGGTGTTTTAATCCATTAAGACCGGGAGAGCATCTGTTATTTTAGATTTGAACAACTTTAACCATCATATCATACTTTGGCAATTTTTGAAAAATCATGAATCTTTTTTTTTTAAAGCGAACATTTGTAACTCAAATCTTTGCTTCAGTTTTTTTTTAACGTATGTTGCTATAATATAATCAGTGGTTCTCAAACGTTTTCATGTCAAGGGCCCCCAAAATGTTATGTATTTGCCCATGGACCCCCATCTCAAAATATGTTGTTCCAGGGACCCCGCAGAGGCAAATATTTGGGTTACTGTTTGCTTTAAAAAGAATATATTCAAAGATTTGCAAAACATTTCAAGATATATATATTTTTTGCAGATATACAAGCTCATAGTGTGGCACATGAGCTTGTAGATCTGCAAATCTTTTTAATAGCCAAAGAAATCTAAAAATGACAAGGATGCTTTTCCCCGGTCTTAATGGCTTAATACAGGAGACATGAACAAGAACATCCCAAACAGACTACTGGTGACACGAGACAATTGACTCAACAAGGACTGACTTGGGCACAAAAGACTGTTACACACATGAGGGGTGATTACAAATGAGATACAGCTGGCAAAGCAAACTGAAACATAGAACCAAGAATACTAGACCAGGTCACATAATACATAGAAATACAAGACCTAGACACTACAACCAATGACACAAAAGTCTGTGACTTACTGTGACACAGAGAAACAAGAGCTTAGAGCAGCACTACTGTATGAGTGAGAAGCAGGGCAGCTCCATGTGGGCAATGGTGTGTGTGTGTGTGTGTGTGTGTGTGTGTGTGTGTGTGTGTGTGTGTGTGTGTGTGTGTGTGTGTGTGTGTGTGTGTGTGTGTGTGTGTGTGTGTGTGCGTGCATGCGTGTCATCATAGGAGAACTCACGGTTGGTGTCACACCACAAAAATACATAAGAGTATGACGTCCACTTAAAAATGTTATGCACATTAATGCAATGCATGTCATTAATGTGAATTTCATAATTGTGTTATTAACACGGTAAATGTTTTGAATTAATCGCATGCGTTAACACACTCATTTTACTAAAGGCACATTTTAATGACCCTATATATATATATATATATATATATATATATATATATATATATTGTATTGCATACCGTACTACCATACATACCCAATAATGTATACCATACATAATATACAAAGATTATGTAAACGTGTGAATGTATACTACAGCACGAGCACACACATGCTTCAAAGTGGCACTGAAACGACATGACCGGACCACCCTGTTTTCAAATATATCCCCCTATTCACCACACGCACACATGCAAGCGCGCGCGCACACACACACACACACACACACATACACACACAACCACCACACATCCGTGCATTGGCCGTTCTATCCACAACAGTTGCACAGCTGCCATTAGGAATGGCATGACTGTCACCAGAACATGGAGTCAATAAAGGACATTAAAATGTTACCAGACCCTCTTTTCTCCTCTCTCCTCTTCCCATTCATCTTCCTCCCCACATTTTCCATCCTCCTGCCCCCCACACACACTCACCACCCGCCCACCCCCTGAATCTGTCCCCTACCCCTCTCTCTCTCTCTCTTTTCCTTTATTGGGTGATTGATGGGGTCTTGCCCCATGTTGTGGTGCTCCGCTCTTCAATCACTCCCTCCCACCCCTAAAGCAAAGTCAGTCGTTCCCAACCACCTCTTCATGTCCGTTTTTTTTAACAGGATCTTAATTGGGTGCTTTGACACTACTTGAGTAGAGAGTTGTTCAGAGTAGCTTAGTATAAAGGAAATGAACTACCACATATTTCACGCAGTCGTATTTCATTCCAATCCCCATAATCCTCTATTCTCTTACAGTAAATGTGGAAGGCATGGTGCTGCACCACAAATTGCCTCTCCGAGGACAATAAAATATCTATGACTAAGTGTAAGTGTAAAGCCCCTTGTACAAAATCAGATTTTTTCGCACAGAAAAAATACAGACGATGACATTTTTTACAATGAACACATGCTTCTCTATGACATCGTGCACACCTAGTACTACTGAAATTGCCATTCGACGAAGGTGGTGCGTGATATTTTTAATCAAACCCAGTTTGATTCCAGCGTTTTGACGGATGCGTAAAAACTCAATTGTCTCCAAAAAATAATTGCATCGGATTGTGTGTGCAAGGACCTTATGTCTTTAAAATAAATACCACACATCTTCTATAAAATAAATAGTGAACATTTCTGGCTCAAATAGTGAACATTTCAAGCTCACAACGAGTTGCATCACAACATTTTCTCCTGACCTTTTCTTTTTTTAATGTAAATTTCAGTAGATTTCACTACAGCCAATGCATTGATATAAAAAAAATGTACAAATTGCAATTTGTAATTTTAAGTTTTTTTTAACTCATAATATTTGACCAGGAGTATCTATACTCATATACAGTGTAATCTGGCCATGTCGTTTCAAATGGAGGTGTTCCTGACTGACTCAGTCCTTCCTGGCTGCCCCTTGTGTTGGCTGGCATGGCAGGACTCCCTAATATCATGGATTGCTTTTGCTGTGGATCGCTTTGATCGTTATGGGAAAGATGCCATGAACGCTGTGCTTGTTGAGCATATACTGTACGTGTGCAAGTTAGGAGTCTGCGCTGCTATACTGGAGGTCCATACATGCTTGACTCAGAACGGAACAGGCCTTGAAGTCCTCTGATATTCTTGCTGCCTCTCTCTGGGGTATAACCACTTACACCCTCTATTCTGTAGTGAAACAAGTACAGTTACAACTTCACTGGTACAGCTTTCTTCCGTCTATGCCAAAACTCCTTGCCAAAATTAGCCGAGCTTGTAGATCTGCTATTTTGTTGAATGTTCCCGCCAGAATAGGCATGCTGGGGTTTAGTGGTTAAGTGCTGGAACTTGCCCAGAACCAAACCAGACAGCTATGATGAGAGCGACAGGAGCTCTGTGCGCGTGCGTCTGTGTGTGTGCGTCTGTGTGTGTGTGTGTGTGTGTGTGTGTGTGTGTGTGTGCGTGCGTGCGTGCGTGCGTGCGCGTGCGTGCGTGTGTGCGTGCGTGCACACGAGTGCGTGCTAGCATCCATGGACATGTTTATCAGTTGATTTGCCTAATGCTTTCACACTCAATAAGCAGTTGCCGCCTGGCGAGAAGTCTTACACTACCATCAACATTAACCACTTAAACCCTCCACTGTATATAATTAGTAAACTAATACTTAGTTGACTTGTTATCGGCTTTTTGGTCCTCTCTTTTTTCCCTCTATACCAAATCTCTTTGCCAAAAATAGCCAATCTACAGGCTACATGTGCTCTAATTTTCAGACCTTCAATCACCTTAAAAAAAGGCTACTTTTTCTGTGGTTTTAGGATTTTCATAAAAATAAGTGCAGTATTATTCTACAAACTGGTTTGAATGGGGTTTGTACACTGACTGTAGATTGTAGACTCGGAAGACAATGAACAAAAGCGTACGCATTCACAGCAGGGATGGATTTTCATTTGAAATAGGCCTACAGAGACTTTCTTTACATGTTCAGGCTTTTCGGGACACTGCACACACACACCACTCATACTCTCACACTGAAACAAGAATTATTTACAGCCATTTCAACTCAACTAAAAAAACATGTCAGACTAGGGCTTGGCAGTATGACTTCAAATCAATATCATATCATGATTATTTCAAACTTTTGGCTCGATTATGATTAATAAACGATGATTAATAAAGCTCACAACGTGTCACATTGTAGATAGATTGTAGCCTATTTTCACTATTTTTGTACGTCACCATTGTACAACAAAGTATAATACAGGGTAAATGGTTAATCAGACTAATCAATTTAGTCGATTATAAAAGATCTTTGAATTTGTCCGTGTCGATTTGTTGACATAAGAATGTAAAAAGAAATGATATTTAAAACACCCTGCTTCTCAATTATTCGATCCACCAAGACGTTTATTGGTTCTACATATCAATTTCGGTATATTTTCGGTTAATTGCCCAACCCTGGCTCTCTCGCCCCCGCCTCTTGACAGACGCCTGGCTCTGAGCTAGAACTGTACGTGGTACAGTTTGTCCCCTCGGGACGTCAATTAAAGTTTATATTCAGCGAGTCAAACTCTTCACCTCGCCTGCTTCCTGTTGAGGCGAAATCCATTTTTCATGTCCCATGGTGGTACTGTCTGTATAGTCTGGCACACGAGGAAGAGTACGCGTGCTTTTTGCAAAATACCTGCCGGCAAAACGACTGTGTTCACTTTGATCAAATCATTCAGTTTTTTAGTTTACTTTTTCTTTCTTGAATCGTGTGAATCTTGGGATCCACACGGAAACGGCCGTGACCACCATGTGGATCCCGGACTTCATGTGGCGAGCATGTGATGTCAGTTATCTACGGTACATGACATATCTATGATGTATTGAGTAAGGTTTCAGCCCTATTTGAAATATTATATTTCAATATATATATAATATATAAATATTTCAAAAAGTATATAACATAATTACGTGGTGGAGGTACAAATGCATGATGAGCTCCAGGGACACACAAACACACACACCCAGTGGCGTGCACATACATTTTGAGGGGCAGGTGCTCAAGTAAATTATAATTTTTTGTTTACTTGGTCTGCTCTTTTTTTCCCTCTACACCTATACCTCTTTGCCAAAAATAGCCGATCTACAAGCCCACAACGCCTCGCAGAGACGTTGTGCGCTTGTAGATCTGCTATTTTTGGCTAAAGTTCTCCTCAGAAAAGGGATGCTAGGTTTCGAGTGGTTATGGTAAAAAGAAAAATCATATCACATAAAGATTTGGCAGACCCCCTGTAGTAACTCTGAGGACCCCCTAGGGGTCCCGGACCCCCTGTTGAAGACCCCTGCTGTAAACTGGGAAAAAAAAACTTTTTTTTTTTTTCCAAAAGGGCATTTCTGGTCAAGAGGGCAAAGGGCAGGTTGCTCTAGCACCACCTAGACTCTATCTGTGCACGTCCCTGCACACACCCTCTTACTAACGGCTAGCCTCCTGCAGAGCCACGGCGTGAAAACGCTTCTATCTTTTTAGCCTTTCACCATCTGTATAGTTTTTGTTCCTCATCTCCGCTTTTTTTTTTATGGGCCGAGTGCAGGTGTGGTTGGGAGAGGTGCGCGGGTCAGGAGTCAGGTTCAGGGGGCTCTGCAGGTGTGGCTTAATGGATCCCTGGTGGTTTGGGGAACAGACCACATGAATACCATGGAGAGTGTGAAGTCATATGAGATCCATTAAAGGCTACTTCAGAGGCCCGCGGGGTTAAATCTTCCGACGCAGTTCAAAGCGAGCGTTAGCCGAGATAATGAGAGTAGAGATCGGTCAGTCTATTGAACTTGAAAAGCGAGTGCAGACTTTCATTTATTCTTCTTGGGGGAAATGTGTATTTCCTATACCAGCGCTGTAATGAACACCGTGTTGTCTCTCTCTCTGTCTCCTCAGGTATTACATTCTGGAGAACCGACCCAGGAACCTCTATGGGAAGGTGTGTCACTCCTGTCAGAATGCACCACGCAACACCAAAGAATGTAAGAAGAGCACCCTTGAGCTTTGGAGAACTTGCTTTCCTCCTCTCTATCCTTCCTTCCATCCATCCATCCATCCTTCCTACCCAAGATTTCACTTACGTAGTTTAGTCATTCATTTCTTACCTTTCCTGCAAAACATGCCAAACGCTCAGTTAATTCCCTGTTTAAATGAGGGGACATAAAGGGATATGTTCTTCAAGTTATTCTTGATTGATAGAGCAGGGAATGGCTTAACCCCTTAACCTTGTTTTATACTTCAGCTATTCGAAAATATCCAATCTACAAGCTCATGTTGCATCACGACACCATCTCTGTGCCGAAAAGAGCCGATCTGTGAGCTTATAGATATTTTTTGGCAAAATGTTCGCTCCAGTATTGCGACACTAGGGTTCATGTCGTTAAGACCAGGCTTTGGTGTGCCTTGAAAAACTTTACAGAACATTAGTTTGCCTGAGGAAGACCCCAAAACATGTTGCTTGTTTGTCATGAGTGCACTGAAAAAAGACCTCATGTGTTTCGACTTTGGCTTTTTCGTTTGAGAGCACAAAATCAATGCTAAAGCCTTTTGACTATAAATTATTTCCTGCATCTCTGCTTCCCCCCACTAAGTCCCATTTATGAAGCCTTAAAAATCATTAAATCTAGGAATGATTTTGCTATGATCTTTATGATTAATTGTCTCTCTTGTTAGCTTATAATTATTAAAATTAATTATTAAAACGTGGCCCTTGTCAGAAGTCAGTCAATCAATTCATTGTTAAATAATTATCATGAATAAATACTACATTGGGTGGGAGCTCACGATACGCACGGACGGATATTTGTGGGTCATTGCTGAGTTTTGCGCAGCCCTGGAGGTCTGAAGGTCGCGGCGCGTGCCGAGCCCTCCCAAACCCTGTCAACAAGCCTGGATGATGGATACAGTGGACCACATTCACCCCCTCTGCTCCTCTCCCTGGATCTCAGCCTCTACATGGCTCAACCAGGGTGTTCGTCAGCTCATCCATAACCCAAGTGACTCACTAATTCCGCTGCATATCTGACACTTCGTATGCGCGTGCGCACGTCCATCCCGCCGATTGCTGCCACGTCGCGACTATAACAATTACCAGAGGCTCATGAAGCCTTTACTCTCTCACGGTCTCCATCGCCATCAAGCTGTTCATATGGAGCACATTACTAACATAATGTATACGTACAGTACAGTATATGAAATAATGAATTAATATTTTTTTACTCATCCCTTAAGGGATTGTAAGACACGAAAAACATAATTATACAAAGTTATATTCACTGCACAATAGGCACGATTTACACAAAGGGAATGTTTTTTTTTAAACAATTGTAACACAAGAGCCAAAATAAGAATATCACGTATAAGTTCTCATTGTTCATCTATCCCATATATGTCTATACGAGACACCCACAGCAAAGACCCTTTCATCGATCAAAAACATTAATAAAAAGATGTCTTACTCAAAGGCGCTGTGTGAGCGAGTCGACGCGCCCCTCCCTCCAGGATGCTGGCAGATGAACCGTATTAGCTCAAATCAATATGCATTGTTATTTACCCTTTTTATAAAGAAGAGCTGGTTGAGCTCCCTCTGGGTCTTTAATCACTTTCAGACACAGTGAAAAAGTCAAAGCGTGCAATGGTGACAGTGAGTTTTAACCCATTCAATCCGGGAACGCATGTGTCATTTTAGATTTTACCTATAACCATCATGTTATACTTTTTCGTGCAAATCTTTGAATATATATTTTTCAAAGCGAACATTTGTAACTCAAATCTTTGCTTCTGGGGGGTCCCTGGAACGAAATATTTTAAGATAGGGGTCGGTGGCCAAATACATATCATTTTGGGGGTCCTTGACATGAAAAAGTTTGAGCTCCACTGATTTTATAACAATATACGTTTTTCAGAAACCTGTTTAGGATTTAGAAGACATTTGTAGATGCGTTCCAGGACTGAATGGGTTAAGAGACGCTCGCCTGCAATACCACAATGTACCCCCGCTGGTCGTTGGATGGAAGCCTTCGTGTGCCTCCCTGCCATGTCTCCCTTGCAGCTTTCTTACCGTATGTCTTAATTATGGTGGGGGAAAAAAGCATTGTAGAGAACCGGGACAGTGAGTGCAGCTCAGAGATTTAATGTGGATGTTTGAGGGACCAAACAAGAGTTAAATTTGACACTCAGATGTTTTTTTTAAAGGGCTTTGTCTGATCCTTTATTTGAAAGAAAGACAGGAAACTCAGAGGAAGAGTACTGGAGGGGAGTGACATGTAATAAAATGGTCTGGCAGGCCCGGGAATCGAACCGGGTGAGCCCATTAGAGCCCATGTGGTCGCCCCAAATTAACACGCAGGATTTTACTGTGTGGGTATACCTTCCTTTAAGCACAGGTAAAAACATTACCTCCAGTCTCAACCTTTACGCTGTCAGAGTTAACCTTTTTCTAACTTGCTGTCGCTATTTTTTGGCATGTCATTATTATAGGCGAAAATGCGCGGTGCGTTTTTTGAGCTTTTAGATTGGCTGTTTCCAACGCATGACACTAATCGTAAGACGAAGTGTAACAAGACAGTGAGGATGTTGCTGTGTTCTAGACCATTCTGCACCCACCGCCCTCTCATTTCTGCACCCCCCTCATGGATGCACATTACCGTGGGAATGGTTTTATGGTGCTATTGTCACTCTGAGTCGCTCCTCCCTTACCGATTGTTATTGGAAGGGCCCGGAAACGTATGGTATTGTTATTGTGTCATATTTAATGAGTGTGTTTGGAAATAAGAAAAACCCCAAAACACAGCCTGGGCCTGCAGTGAAGGGAGGGGGGGGGGGCTGTGTGTGTGTGTGTGTGTGTGTGTGTGTGTGTGTGTGTGTGTGTGTGTGTGTGTGTGTGCGTGTGCGTGTGCGTGTGTGCGTGTGCATGAACAAACACTGACTTTTCAACAGGGCTTTAATTGTTTCTGCCAGGCATGGGAATGAGTGATTGAATAAGGGTGGGAAGGATAAAGGAGGACAGGGTAGATAAAAACATAGAAAAAGGAGCGAGAGAGAGAGAGAGAGAGAGAGAGAGAGAGAGAGAGAGAGAGAGAGAGAGAGAGACAGAATATACACACATCCATTCTGCTCCTCTCTCTCTCGCTCTCCCTCTCTCTCTCTCTCTCTTGGAAGTCATACATTTTAATGAACTATGAACTAATTAAAAAAGTGCATAAATAAAATAAAATGAATGGAAAAGGAAAAAAAAAGAAGCTTGAAAACAGTGTGACCAAAAAAATGTAGCTGTGAGCAGGGAGTTACTGGCTCGGGGTGAAGGCAGGCTGACACTCGCCACGTAATGTGTAAATTATCCCGGCTCCCGCCTCACTCCCTGCGGATCACTGCGTGTGTGATAATTAAAACTTCACTGGGTATATGGGAAAGATGATTAGCGTGTTAGTGCTTGCGCTGATGCTACTCTTTGGCAGGCACACGTAGCCTACTATGCTACGGTCTGTAGGCATCGCCCAATTTCCTCAACACCCCCCCCCCCCCCCCCCCCACACACACACACACACATTGGAAGCCAACACCTGCTGCTAAAGACGCTGTTGTGTCCCCGACTATGGAAGTCCATAGGTCCAAAAATTAAATAATAAATATCACAATGAAATAAATAATACACACAATGATATAAATACAAAATACAATTAAATAAATAAAAAATACAATGAAATAAATATATTTATTTATTTATTGTGTATTTTTTTTTATATCATTGAGTTTTCTATTTATTTCTTTGTGGTTCTTATTTATTTCATTGTAACTTTTAATGTCAACCTATATATATTACATGATGCCACTTTTAGCTATTTAATCAAGTCCATAGGTCCAAAAATTAAAAAATAAATATCGCAATGAAATTAATAAAATCCACAATGAATTAGATAAAAAACACAATGATATAAATAAAAATACAATGAAATAAATAAAAAATACAATTAAATACATAAATGTATTTATTTATTGTGTAATGTTTTCTATTTTATTGCGTTTTATATTTATTTCATTGTGACTTTTAATTTCAACCTATATATATTACATGTTGCCACTTTTAGCTATTTCATAAGGTACATTGGTCCAAAAATGTTATAACAAATACCACAATGAAATATATAAAAAACGTAATGATATAAATAAAAAATGCAAATAAATAAATAAATACATGTATTTATTTTCTAGTGTTTTTCATTTAATTGTGCTTTTTATTTATTTATTTTGTTATTTATTTAATGGTTCTTTTATTTCATGCTGTCTTTTCAAAAGAATGGCTCCCATTTACAGGATAATGGTTTGACATCGCCGTCTGTCAATCAACAGGAACGGGGCGGGACCATGGGGCGGGACCTATTTGCTGATTGGGTAATCCCTGGCTCTGGATTACTTTGGTCTGTCTGTAAACATAGGAGACTGAAACCAGCTCCGCCATTTTTAAATCCCACTGAATATCACTAGTGTTTTTATCTGTAGGTAAAGTAGGCCTATTATAATCGATTTTGAAGTAAAAGTTATGGCATATTTGAATGAGAATGACTTGAGGGATGTGATGTTTACTTTAGATTAGATAGTTGTTGTTTTTTTCGCGGACCCCCCCGCGGACCCCCCCGCGATTTCCTCCCTCACAAAAATGATAGCCTACTTACTTGTTAATGTTTTTTTTTCTTCACACATTGGGTAAATAGATCAGAGAGAGAGAGAGAGAGAGAGAGAGAGAGAGAGAGAGAGAGAAGTTGCCACAATAAGGTGTCAACGAGGTGGTCAGCAGTGTAAATGGCTCTTACAATTTAAATAAGGCTACAATGACCAGTTACAGATACACTTCATCCACCTGAAAGGTGCGAATAGTTGCTACTATACTTTTTGGGAGGGATGTTCAGCAATAAAAATGACCAAAAAAATGACAGTATCAGTATGCTCAGGTTTAAAAACGTGACAGTGCTTACAGACAAATGATATGCTTGGCTTGATTAATAAGCTAAATTGAAAAAAGAAAGAAAAAAACAGATTACAGGACAACAATATCAGATATCCCCATCATGCAAGAATAAAGACAGTAAACTCAAATAGCATTCAATGTGGGTTAATTATGAAAAAATATGTAATCAGTTTCTTCAACTTGATTATAAAGTATGCAAGTATAAAGACCGTAAAACTATATATACATTGGGGGTGGTTAATAATGAATAATACGAATTAATATTTGATGGGGCGCTGGGTCCGCGGAAGTTTACAAAATTGTGGAGGGGGTCCTTTGGTCCTAAAAGGATGGGGACCCCTGAGATAGAGAATGCCAGTGTTAAACATTACTTACAGGGGCCCTGAAGGTTAAATCTGTACTCCAGGTTGAACACCTGTATATCGGTATCAGAGAATGAACATTTTTAATTGAATGTTCAATAAGGAGGTTCAAGCATGTTTGTTTTTACTTTATTTTCTTTTTTCCCCAGTTTTTTTTTCCATAAGCAGAATTAGAGGGTATCCAACAACATAATTATGATTTGTTTTGGTTTTCATTTCATTTAATTGTATTATTTAAATATTGTGTTATATATACATCGTGGGTTTTCCTTTCCTTTCATGCCTATGCGAACCCGGGGTCTGGAGAAGGGGGTAAGAAGCGGCCTGGGATGTTTTACAATCACATGACCACCAGATCAGAGGACGAGAATGTCCCTATTTCTAGCAGGCAAACTATAGAGTACATTAATGATCACTGACTGATCTATGTACTGAAAATATATGCTTTTTTATGCTAGTGTGTGATGTTGTGTGAACTGTTTGTCCATACATAGTAATGTGATGTAATGTCTCTCCCCTCTGAAAAGCTTTAAAAAAAAAAAAAATACAAAGTTGGTAACCAAAAAAAATAAGCCGGTTCAGAGGGTATCCAGATATATATGGTTTGTTTTTGTCTTTATCTTATGTTTTAAAATGTTTTGTTATACATAATTGTTTTCTTTTCTGAGGGTAAATTAGTAATGTCTGTGAGAACCCTGGGGTCTAGTGTGGTTTGTTTTGCAACCACAGGACAGCTATGTCATAGGAAGAGATATTGTTGTAAGCAAGCAAACAGCCAAATACATTAATATATATCACTGATAGACAATCTGTACAATGGAAAAAGAGGCACCTCTTTCATTTGCAGTGGGAATTTGTGTGAACTGTTTCTCTGCTTACATGACATTATATCTTATCTCAGGTACGTGATATAGGTATGTGTAAATATGTAGATAATTTGTTTACTTGATTGATCTCCGTTCCCCCTTGCACCCCACCCCCTTCTTTTTGTTCCCTTTCTTTTTTTCTATGGAAATAATATGATGGGAACTATGCACACAAACAAATTCACCTACTTTTTTACTTCTGTAAACCTGTGATGTGACAATAAAGCTGATTTTGAAGGGACCGGGCCGAGTTCGTAGTCAAAGAGGGCAGAGAGCTCCATTCTTTTCTTGCTCCCCTGATGAGGCAATCCACCCTAGGTATAGCCTGTGGGGTGCTCTCTCGCTTTCTCCAGGAATACCATTATCTACTCATGAGTCTTTTCTCCCTCCTCTAAGAAGTCTTGAAGAAGAACAGACACTACCATGCAGAAGGCACAGCCTTGGGCCAGGCCTTTCCATTAAAGATGGACTCCAAATGACACACCTACTAGCTCCTCCACTTCCACAGCTGTTGAATCAATCTGTTATCGGGTTAAGCCGACAAAAGACATTAGAGTGTGCATCATCCCAGGTCTGAGCACCACTGATGACCATCGCTGTAGATCACTTCACTAGATCAGGCAAGCGACCATACAGCTGCATGTCAAACGTTATATGACTGTAGCTCATGCTGAGTGATGTATCTTAAGTAGGCAGTGGTACTGAGCACTGTATCAGGATGGGCAGGGGGCAAGTCAAGCAGCGGACAAAGACACTTATTGTTTTCAGCTTCATCACCATTGTGATCTTGCACAACATTATAGGCCAACCAGCCCAGGGGAAGAGTGGAGCTGACAGAGCCAAGCAGTGTCCTCCTTCTGTGCTCTTGAAACATGGCATCTTGGATAGCATCAGTTCTTGGTACTTGTTTTAGAGCTGGTATATAGACATCTTATTGGGGCCTGTATAATGCTCAATCTCTCTTATCAGCTAGACAAAGTTTCCCCGCTTCGAGGTACGAGGACGGGGGTAGTTTTAGTGATATGACCACAGTACCAGGAGTGGCTCCTCCAGTGAAGAGGATATCTGCTAGATTCTGCACAAACTGACTGGCTATGGCATGATTTGTGTGGTGACCATTGGCTGTGAAGACCACAAGATCAACATTATCCAACTGTGTATAGTCCCAAATTGTAAGATTTCAGAGACAGTTCCATACAGGTTCTGAACCAGATCTGAGATACCATGCTTATAAGCAAGCCTTGCCGAGCCCTGAGGCCCATAGGGCAGGAGCCTGTTTCCTTAGCGTAAGGCAGCTTGATGTACAAGCACATCCCCTGGACATGACGCTAGTATGTCGCAGGGACTTACCCCAATCCAACCATCGATGCTGTGCCAATCAGGGAGGCACTTTGCCTGCTAGAAATAGGGACATTCTCTTCCTCTGATCTGGTGGTCATGTGATTGTAAAACATCCCAGGCCGCTTCTTACCCCCTTCACCAGACCCCCGGGTTCGCATAGGCATTAAAGGAAAGGAAAACCCACGATGTATATATAACACAATATTCAAATAATACAATTAAATGAAATGAAAACAAAACAAATCATAATTATGTTGTTGGATACCCTCTAATTATGCGTATGGAAAAAACACTGGGGAAAAAATAAAATAAAATAAAAACAAACATGCTTGAACCTCCTTATTGAACATTCAATTAAAAATGTTCATTCTCTGATACCGATATACAGGTGTTCAACCTGGAGTACAGATTTAACCTTCAGGGCCGCTGTAAGTAATGTTTAACACTGGCATTCTCTATCTCAGGGGTCCCCATCCTTTTAGGACCAAAGGACCCCCTCCACAATTTTGTAAACTTCCGTGGACCCAGCGCCCCATCAAATATTAATTTGTATTATTCATTATTAACCACCCCCAATGTATATATAGTTTTACGGTCTTTATACTTGCATATAATCAAGTTGAAGTAACTGATTACATATTTTTTTCATTAACCACATTGAATGCTATTTGAGTTTACTGTCTTTATTCTTGCATGATGGGGATATCTGATATTGTTGTCCTGTAATCTGTTTTTTTCTTTCTTTTTTCAATTTAGCTTATTAATCAAGCCAAGCATATCATTTGTCTGTAAGCACTGTCACGTTTTTAAACCTGAGCATACTGATACTGTCATTTTTTTGGTCATTTTTATTGCTGAACATCCCTCCCAAAAAGTACAGTAGCAACTATTCGCACCTTTCAGGTGGATGAAGTGTATCTGTAACTGGTCATTGTAGCCTTATTTAAATTGTAAGAGCCATTTACACTGCTGACCACCTCGTTGACACCTTATTGTGGCAACTTCTCTCTCTCTCTCTCTCTCTCTCTCTCTCTCTCTCTCTCTCTGATCTATTTACCCAATGTGTGAAGAAAAAAAAACATTAACAAGTAAGTAGGCTATCATTTTTGTGAGGGAGGAAATCGCGGGGGGGTCCGCGGGGGGGTCCGCGAAAAAAACAACAACTATCTAATCTAAAGTAAACATCACATCCCTCAAGTCATTCTCATTCAAATATGCCATAACTTTTACTTCAAAATCGATTATAATAGGCCTACTTTACCTACAGATAAAAACACTAGTGATATTCAGTGGGATTTAAAAATGGCGGAGCTGGTTTCAGTCTCCTATGTTTACAGACAGACCAAAGTAATCCAGAGCCAGGGATTACCCAATCAGCAAATAGGTCCCGCCCCATGGTCCCGCCCCGTTCCTGTTGATTGACAGACGGCGATGTCAAACCATTATCCTGTAAATGGGAGCCATTCTTTTGAAAAGACAGCATGAAATAAAAGAACCATTAAATAAATAACAAAATAAATAAATAAAAAGCACAATTAAATGAAAAACACTAGAAAATAAATACATGTATTTATTTATTTATTTGCATTTTTTATTTATATCATTACGTTTTTTATATATTTCATTGTGGTATTTGTTATAACATTTTTGGACCAATGTACCTTATGAAATAGCTAAAAGTGGCAACATGTAATATATATAGGTTGAAATTAAAAGTCACAATGAAATAAATATAAAACGCAATAAAATAGAAAACATTACACAATAAATAAATACATTTATGTATTTAATTGTATTTTTTATTTATTTCATTGTATTTTTATTTATATCATTGTGTTTTTTATCTAATTCATTGTGGATTTTATTAATTTCATTGCGATATTTATTTTTTAATTTTTGGACCTATGGACTTGATTAAATAGCTAAAAGTGGCATCATGTAATATATATAGGTTGACATTAAAAGTTACAATGAAATAAATAAGAACCACAAAGAAATAAATAGAAAACTCAATGATATAAAAAAAAATACACAATAAATAAATAAATGTATTTATTTCATTGTATTTTTTATTTATTTAATTGTATTTTGTATTTATATCATTGTGTGTATTATTTATTTCATTGTGATATTTATTATTTAATTTTTGGACCTATGGACTTCCATACCCGACAGTGTTGCCATGTATGCTTATTATAAGTGACTTTGGGCTTGTTTTTCTGTGAAAGTTGCTTGTAAACATTGTTGCGGGTAGCAGTAGTATTTGTCCGCGGACCTCCATCAGAAACATATTTTGTGGCCAGGGACCGCCACACAAGATTTGTATTGTTAAAATGTTATTTTTTTAAATCCAAAATTTTCACACATAAAAAAATAGGTTTTGAAAATAGCAGATCTACAAGCTCACAATGCGACGCATTGTGAGCTTGTAGATATGGATATAGGTTTAAAGTGCTCATGTGGCCTAGTTGCTTCTTTTGGGCACACAGGATCCGATCCGCGATCTCACACACCTCAGGTAGTGCTTGCTTACTGCTTGTTGCATACCCGCTGCACCCGCTGACTTTTTAAGCTTTGCACCTTCAAATTTCACTTATACTTCATTGCTTTATTTATACAGCGTTCCGCTAGTTTTACTCCCTACGGTGCGGAGAACGTCATATTTTAGCTCACCACAGAATAAAACAAAATTAGACAAAAGGGTTAGGGTTTGACTTGTTTACAAAGTTATCAAGACCCAGACACCTCATTAAGTTTTCTGCAGACTGCAAATGTTTTTGTTGTGTGTTCTTTTCTTGGCCTCCGCTGAGCTGCAGTCCACTTCCTGTCACTTTGTTTGGACTGTTTAGATTTGGAAAAAAACCGAGGCAGTGGAACCATCAGCTCTAGGACCCCGGGTTGGGGGGCTGCCTGCCTGCATGTGTTTGTGGTGCGAGAGCCTGCCTGCGAGCGAGACGTGATTAAGATGTGGAAAAGTGCTCGACTAAACAGAAATCTAGATCAGGCTTATATCCCTAACCAGAGAGAGTAAACAAACACCCCAAGTACTGAGGTCTGCAACCACAGGGAGCTGGGATGTGTGTGTGTGTGTGTGTGTGTGTGTGTGTGTGTGTGTGTGTGTGTGTGTGTGTGTGTGTGTGTGTGTGTGTGTGTGTTTGGGAATGCATGCATGTCTTTGAGTGAGAGCGTTGAGGCCATGGGAAGCAGCACGCAGCATGCCAGAGAGGTCTATATCAACCCGGGTGAAATAATAGACTGATTAAAGCAGCTGATTTATGGGCTGCCAGCAGTTTACAGCTCCATTAGGGACCAGAAGAGGAACGGCAGTTGATCAACAAACGCAGTGCGGGAGGGGGTGTTGGGGTTGGAAGCGCTTTAAAGTGAAAGGGGGAACAAGGAGGACATTTTGATGGGGTTGCCTCATGCACCAGGCTATACCCCCCTGCCCCCCCCGTCCCCCCGTCCCCACCCCACCCAGGCCCGAAAATTCCCAAACTTCCCACAAAAACTCTGCTGCTTATTTACTCTGGTGGGAGCCGAAGTGGCTGAGGGGACGTTTACGACAACCGACCTCCGACCACCGGGAACCCAGTGAATTCAACTTTGGGAGGGTTGTTCCCTTTGTGCTCTCATACCACTGAGACAATTAAAAAAAAAGATTAAAAAAGTGTATTTATTTGTTTTTCTTGTTAAAGACATTCATGGTTTTTAAAGTATTGACTTGTGTGTTTATTGACGTGTGTGTGTGTGTGTGTGTGTGTGTGTGTGTGTGTTTGTGCTCCTGTGTTACAGGCATGCGCACCATCCCCGTGGTTTCGGGGAAACCTGTCAGTGACCCCGGTAGCACCACTGTATTCCCCCATCTACATAAAGGTATGTGCAGTTTGTGCACACGCACGCGCACGCGCACGCGCACGCACACGCACGCACACGCACACACACACACACACACACACACTCACACACACAAGGGGTCTTCATCTGCCCAAAACGACAGACCCAAATCCTAATGGACATTGAGAGATCCCATTGGTTCTGAGATATTACAGAAACAACCCGGTTCATAACCAAAAGGAGAGAGACCAGAGAGACCATTATATACCCAGACAAGTTGGGTATTATTGAACCCGACAAACCCAGTAATTATAATTGCTATTAAAAATGCTGTTCTACCAGTAGATGACATGTTCCAGCAGCTTCGTACCGTATTAGCCTACAATAAGCGACAATGAAATGACATTGTGTGCTACTGTAAATGGATGATTAAAACAATAGTTGCAGTAGCCTACATTGTTTCTATTGTTACGTTTTGCCACAGGTGTATGACTTTTGTATGTGAATGAATCTACAAAGAAGCCATTTTTTGCACATCTTTAACTCAAATCTTTGCTTCTTGGGGGTCCCTGGAACAACAATATTTTCCACGGCCAAATGTCCTTGACATGGAAAAGGTAGAAAAGAAGACATTTGTAGAATCCCCAGAAGCAAAAATTTGAGTTACAAAGAAATGATACACATTCAAAGATTTGCACAAATTTTCACAATAAAAATATCTACAAACTCATAGCACTATGAGCTGGTCAGATGGGTGGGCTGCCAACGCTTTCGAGATTTTCCAAGTGGGCCCTGAACTGGAAAATGTTGGGAACCACTGGAGCACACGCACACACACAAATAAGAACTCTCCTAAAACACATTATCTCCATGCTACAGATGCCACTGGGCAGGGTCATCTGGCCACCGCTCTCATCATCGCCATGTCAACCATCTTCATCATGGCCATCGCCATCGTGCTCATCATCATGTTTTACATTCTGAAGGCCAAGCCCAGCGGGCAGGGTGAGCCACACACACACACACACACACACACACACACACACACACACACACACACACACACACACACACACACACACACACACGCACACGCACACGCACACACACACACACATCTTATAACAATTAAACAGACACCTGGAAACACGTACAAACGTCCACAATTTACTGTATCTTATGATGTGTGTGTATGTGTGTGCAGCATGCTGCTCTGGACAGGTGGTGAAAGCAGTAGAAGCTCAGACCAACAAACAAGAGGACAAGAAAGATGTCCCTGGTGAGATAGAAAACAAAACACACACACACACACACGCACACACGCACGCACGCACACACAAACAAACACACACACACACACACACACACACAAAGTAAAATCCAGTGTGTTCATTCAACACTGAAAGTGATGGACCATGTGTGTAAGGTTAGGCAGAATAGATAATAATAATAATACATTTGTATTGCACTTTTCATTCACAGGGATATATAGAATACTTGTATTCGCAAATCACAATGCTTAGATAGAATCCAACTTTCCTCCAAAACCAACGTATTCTTACTGCATATTTCACTGACCGCAATGACACCACTCATTCCTGAACAGTCAGCTGAGAGACATGAATAAATATCAACAATATGAATAATTCATAACCGTCCTAACCTGCCATGGAATCTGTCTGAATCCTGCAGCAGTAGGGTTTTGACTCTTTATTCTTTTGCAATTATCCGTTAAAAAGGTAGTCAATGAGATCAGAATCTCTTTGGCCAGAAAGTCCTGAGGAACACACAGGACTTTCTCTATCTTTATTTGTTTATATATTTTTAAATGCCAGGAATAGCCGATAATATACAAGCTCACATGTGACGTGAGCATACAGATTAAAGCATATAAATTAATCTTTTTTATTATGCATCGTAGGACGAAATCTAGGGCATAAGTGAATAAAGGCATTAGACAGGCATTAGACAGATCAATACAATTCAGCCACACATTCACTTTAACACGTATCACTGAGATGATCTCCTGAGTTTACAGAACCACAAATTCTATAGGCTGGCTCGCTAGTTTTTCCCAAGTTTGAGGTGTTTGAGGTGTAAAATAGAGCTGGTAGCAATGTTCTAGGCGGTAGAATTATTATACTCCAAGCAACAGTGTGGATAAAACTAGATAACAAAAAAAAAGTCAGTCAGTCAAGAATGGGAATAGAAATAGATAAGAGAACAAATAACTCAATAAACTCTATGCTGTGTTCTTTGTACAGCCTACATACCTGCTTCTACATGCTATGTGTATATGTATACATCTCTTTGATTATTTGAGCTATTTCTATCCAGTATTTTTTCTCCTTGCTCTTCCTTGATCTCTATCCTCCTCCATTCTCACCAAAACTACAAATGATGAAAGGCGATACAAAAAGAATTGAACCCACTTGTTCACATCTGTAAACCTGTAATGCAGGGGTCTTCAACAGGGGGTCCGGGACCCCTAGGGGGTCCTCAGAGTTACTACAGGGGGTCCGCCAAATCTTTGAGTGATATGATTGTTTTATTTTTACATTAACCACTTGAACCCTAGCATCCCTTTTCTGAGGAGAACTTTAGCCAAAAATAGCCGATCTACAAGCTCAGCGCGAGGCGTTGTGAGCTTGTAGATCGGCTATTTTTGGCAAAGAGTTATAGGTGTAGAGGGAAAAAAGCAGCAAAAGTTGATCTGAAACACAATTTTATACAATATAGAGGGGGTCCCTGCTTCATCTCTCTCTCAGCTAGGGGGTCCTTGGCCTGAAAACGTTGAAGACCCCTGCTGTAATGTGTCAATGAAGTTGATCGAGATTCCGATTCATCAAACTAACGTGAAGATAAATCTGTGTGTGTCGCACATAATCAGCAAAAATAGCAGATCTACAAGCTCACAACGCGGCGCATCGCGAGGCGAACACAGTTTATTTTTTTCCCCATCTCGATATGTAGTTATGAATGCTTTGTACCTTGTTGTTTCGTGAGTAAGACGTGTCTACATGCACACGTACTGTGTGTATACATAATGTATGTGTGTTATACATATGTATGTGTGTGTGTGTGTGTGTGGGTGGGGGAGGCAGACAGGTCCTGTGGTGTGCATTCCAACTGTGCGGTGAGGATGAGTGCAGCATGAAGAAATGTTAAACTTAGAATGCTGCGGCCATACATATAGCTCTAGGCAACATTTGTCCTGTTTAATTTAGCTCCCAGACTGACTTACTGCTTGAATATTATGTGATTGTATAAGCACACGTGTGCACGCCTGCTCGTGCACGAACACACACACACACACACACACACACACACACACACACACACACACACACACACACACACACACACACACACGCACGCACACACACAATTATCTTTAACCACAAACACCCAGCATACCATATACATAACTAAAGACTTACATAGTTACAACACTAATTAAGCAGTTTTAATGTAATTGGAGAATTGATGTAATGTTTTGGTGTGGTTTCTTTCATTATTATTTGGTTAAATGTGTTGATACAGTTGTGAGCACGTAGGTACTGTATGTGTCCTTTTATGTGTGTGTGTACGCGCACGCTTGTCAAATCAAGCGTCTGTCTTTCATCTCAAGGCCTAATTAACTTGGTGTCTTTGTGAGTGACAGTTAGCTCCGGTTGGGCTTGGAGCAATGGGCCTGTCTCCCACAAATACTCCAGTCATCCAAAATGCCAACGCACACGCACGCATACGCACACGTGCGCGCGCTCTCTCTCACACACACACACACACACACACACACACACACACACACACACACACACACACACACACACACACACACACACACACACACACACACACACACACACACACACACACACACACACACACACACACACACACACACACACACACACACACAGACACACAGACTTTGTTCCACTTAGGTGTTCACTCATTACTCTGTCTATCCCCATGATGTAAGTGCTTTTTCACCAAATAGTCAGTGTAATTATTTTCTGCTGCATTCCAGCTCCAACGCCTCTATTCAAGACTTCACATACAAATCCAATGTGATCTGCAGTATGTTTGGAAAATGCTCTTGGATTACTGTGTTTTTCCCCTCCTTTTTTTCTCTTCTGGATCTGTGAGAAACAATATTTATAACCCTGTCTGTCTCTGCCTCTCTCTTGCCTTCTCTCACAGACAATGTGGTGATCTACGCGGAGAAAGACGAGTTTGACAAACTCAAAGCCCCTCCTCAGAAGACAGTGAAAAGGTGAGAGACTTTGACTAAATCACCACACTGCACTCCCTTCTGACAAAGACAGGGGGCACTTTACTTACTATTTGTAAATATTTGAATGAATAAATGACTGCTAGTTTATACTCAAACAACCGTGTCCTACAGTATGACAAAAATGACGTTTCAACATGTTTCTTTTCAACGCCTTTTTCAGTTGAATAACATAACTGATATAAAACCATGGCTCAAAACTCAAAATGTTATTTTAATTAAAGTGCTTTACTTTGTATAAGAGCATACTCTTATGCAAATATTGTATGTTTAGGTTGACATTGGCAGAGTACCGTGCATGGTGTTTTTGTTTTTTTGACAAATCAATGCAATAGGCTCTGTGTATAACTGTAGTCCTGGGTTTCCCGAAGGTGGCATACCCATTCCTGGTTCCAGTTCAGTTTCCCATAGCTTTGCTTGAATTAGCGTGACAACAGATTTAAACCAGAAACACATCTGCTCCTGCGCCAGTCAAGTGAAGTTATGGGAAACTGAACCGGAATACCCATTTCCGGTTCAGTTTCCCGTAACTTCGCCACCTTCGGGAACCCAAGACTACAGTTATGCACAGAGCTTGTCTCTCAACAAATAGACTGGGTGAATCTACACAAAAGCTGTGATATCTCATTGATTTCACCTGGTGAATCCACAGAGATTAATAACATGGGGTACAAATGGACACATCTGTACACTCTTTTACAGAGGATCCAGGCTATAACCAGGCTAGTAGTGGAAGAACCAGGCTAGTGGAAGAACCATACTAGAACCAGGCTAAGAAGGGGTTTCATGCCTTGAGACTACTGAGACACTGAGGTTGTGATATTAATAGGCGTCAGAACTAAACACGAGGAAGGTGTTTCCCTGTTAAATTGAGCAAATACGTATGTTTCTCCACCTCTCCAAACTGTCGCCTGAATCTCTGTATGATAGACAGTAATATCCTCAGTGTTCATTTAACTCAGAGTCTAATGTTTTTTTCTTTCTTTTCCTTACACTCAGACTAAAATTAACGCTGAGGAATTTTACTGTCATGATCCTCTGCAATTTAAAATCAAAATGTCAGCACGAGTACACTATCGCTTTTGTGTATCCTAATTAAAATACCAGTGTAAGTTGCAAGTTGACAAGATAAGAGGGTTTAGGTCTGTGTGTGCGTGTGCGCGCGCGCGTGTGTGTGTGTGTGTGTGTGTGTGTGTGCAATTTACATTTGTGTGCATTTAAAGTATGTGTGGGGATCTGTGGATGTAAATGTATTTGTGTGCGCGCGTGCGTGCGTGCGTGCGTGCGTGCGTGCGCTGTCAGAGGCCCCAAAAGACAGAGAGAGTCTTTTATCAGATTCTTTGGGATCTGCCCGAAATCAAGCCACCACAGAACAAGTCACTGCAGTAGTAGGTTCATTGCTGCTGGCCCTTTTATTGGTATTTATTGTGTGTGTGTGTGTGTGTGTGTGTGTGTGTGTGTGTGTGTGTGTGTGTGTGTGTGTGTGTGTGTGTCCTCAGTGTGGGCAAGGCATGGAAAAAGCAAGTTCACTCTAGGAGTTTTTTTTTTATGAAGCACAGACTCATTATGTGGCTTTGGAGGGGGTGAGGTAGCATAGATGAGCCCTGCAGCCTCGAAAACACAGAGAGAGAGAGAGAGAGCGAGAGAGAGAGAGAAAGAGAGAGAGACACACACACACAGAGAGAAGGCGGGGGGGGGGGGGGATTCAGCGTAGCCAAACCACCACCAGGTGAAAACACGTCCCACTAGATAACAAAGAATGACAGTTTCACTCAGTAACAAACTATTCCCTTCATTCAGCTCTCCCTGTCTCCCTCTCCATCGCTGTCTCTCTCTAGTGGTTCTCAAAGTGGGGCCCTTGAGGAGGTTCCAAGGGGTCCCCAGCCAAAGTTGTTAATATAGCATCAAAATCAGTTAAACCACTTTAACCCTATTTTATTCAAAACACATCCAATCTACAAGTTACAAAAAAACAGTTTTTAACACAACTGTTACTGGAGTCCCCTGGCACAAATCTGTTCAGTTGGGTGTCAGCAGCCTAATACTGATCAATGTGTGGGTCCTTGACATGAAAAAGTTTGAGAACCACTGCTCTACATCTGTCTGTGTGTGTGTGTGTGTGTGTGTGTGTGTGTGTGTGTGTGTGTGTGTGTGTGTGTGTGTGTGTGTGTGTGTGTGTGTGTGTGTCTCTCTCTCTCTGTACATCTGTCTCTGTCTCTCTTTCTCTCCATCTCTCTCCCTCCATTTCGCTCTGTGTCAGTCTCTCTCTCTACATCTCTCTGTCAGTCTCTCTCTCCCAACTCTCTCTCAAAGACAATGCAGCTTTATTGGGTCCAGTGGATAACGTCAGGGTAGTGAAGTGAAGAATATGAAATAGATGATACGCCTATAGTACCGAACACGCAGACGTGCACGCAGGGGCACGCCGTAAAATCCTCAGCGTTAACTTAACTCTGAAAGACTCTCACGGGTCCATTTGGGTCCATCTTTACACTCTCACAGTAAAATTAACAATGAGCACTATGAGCCTTTGTACTCAAATATAGTACAGTGCCTGTAGCGTACATTGATATGTTGTTTCAATATAGGGAGGAGGGTGTGTGTGTGTGTGTGTGTGTGTGTGTGTGTGTGCGCGTATAAATTAGAAAAAGATGAGATACACACAATGTGAGAAGCCCCTTAGCGTCTATGGCAGTAAACAGTGTGGATAGATGCATGCCAAAGGGTGTGCTAACTCACTGCATCAGCTGCCAGGGTAGGTGTTGGATGTCTGGGAAACAATGCCATTGTGTGCATTTGGTGTGTGTTTGTGTGCGTGCGTGTCTGTGTGTGTGAGAGAAAGAGAGAGAGAGAGAGAGAGAGACGGAGAGAGAAACAGGGCCTGTGAAACAAAGGAATTGTGTGAGCGTACTTGCGTACGGTTGACAAGGTGCTTAAGGGAGAATCAAACAAGAGAGAAATCAGAAGATGAAGAGAGGTCAAGAGAGGGAGGCCGTCTGGGAATCAGAAGGTCTCTGGTTCCCAGCCCGCCCAGCATACGTGTCTCTGAGCAAGATACTTTAAGCCCTATAACAGCTCCCCCCGAGCACTCATCATGACTATCTGAGCAGCAGCCATCAGCAGGTTGAAGCTGATCATTAACGATTTAGCTTACCTTAAACCCTGAAACCACTCAATATTTGGCACATTTTGATTATTACACAGCTTCGTTGAAAGCTCGACGCTGATTGGCCAATCACGGCATTATTGCATTACTGTGGTGCTCAATAACAGACCGTTTGCAATTAGCTCACTTGCAACACCTGGCAACTGTAACATCTAATATAGACTAATTTCTTTGAATTAATAGAATAATTGTTGTTGTTATACTTTGTATCAAAATATTGATTTCTTTATGAACCACATAAACCCTAGCGTCTCTATTCTGGGGGGCGAACATTAGGGTTAAATAGCAGGTCCACAAGCTCTCAAGGCATCGCAATGTGACACTACCTAGTACAGCCTGTGGGACCCCTGTCAAAGTATAAAGGGTTTAAGTGTAAGTTTTAAGTAGCCGTGTAATAACCGGTACTTAAAACATTATTGAGAAATAAACCCTGTCAGGGTGATTCAGAATCCTGCTCACTCCATCAGGGTTTGTTTCTCAATAATGATCGCCTCGCTGTTCATCATCTATTACATGTACTTTATCTTTGCAATGTGCTAACGCTACCGAGAATTCCATGGCAGTGTAATTATGGCAAATGTATGTTGTAGAGATGCCGATCAGTGTGTAGCCTAGTACGTGGCGCAAGGCCTTGTGGTGGCAGGTGTGATAAGGAGTTAGGCCAAAAGGCATGGAAGATGTCGGTGGTTGCACGTGTTGTGTGAGCTGCAAGATGAAGTGGCGGACCTCCACTATTCTGATGTCCTGCCAGCGAGGGCTGAAGCTGAACAGCACCTTGTCAACGGTTTGGCCTAACCGCTCATCAGACCTGCATCACAAGGCCAGGCGCCACATAGTTGTTTGTGAAGGGGTGTATTTCTCAATAATGACCACCTTGCTGTTCATTATCCCGCTTACACAGTTACTTAACCACTTCAAGGGATAGTTCACCCCAATTATTTTTTTTTCCTATCGATTAGTCACCCCATGGAGACTTGAATTCATGGATATTTTTTTGTTTTTGTCGCATTCCTAAGCCAATAATTTGATGACCAGCGGACCGGGTTGACAGCGGTTCTGGTAGGAGACACAAAGGAGACTCTTTGTGTCTCCTACCGGAACCGCCGCCGGTCATCAAATTATTGGCTTAGAAATGCGACAAAAACTAAAAAATATCCATGAATTCAAGTCTCCATGGGGTGACTAATCGATAGAAAAAAAGTCATTTTGGGGGTGAACTATCCCTTTAAACCTATATTATACTTAGTTGTTTGGGTTCCCCAGAGCTCTGTACTAGGTCAACATCAAATCTCTACACTGAAAAATCACCAGGATAAAAGCATGGAAGATGTTGATGGTTGCATATAGCGTGGACCTCCACTATTCTGATATGTGGACACAAGATAGTAATTCAAGTGTGTGTGTGTGTGTGTGTGTGTGTGTCACAGTGAGAACGACGCGTCGTCAGAGAATGAGCAGCTGCTGAGCCGCAGTATCGACAGCGATGAGGAGGCGGCCTCGGACAAGCAGGGCACGGGCGAGCCCAACAACCCCAACCTGTGTCTCCTCAACATGGGCAACAAGCCCGACCTCTGCCTGCTCTCCCTGGGCTCCTGGCCCGTGACCGCACGCCCAACGGGACCACGGCGAGCTCAGCCAACAACATCTCTAACCACAGCGTTAACCATGTGGGCAACGGCAACCAGTTCACCAGCGCCAACCACATTAGCAACGCCAACGCTCTCAACAACCAACAACAACAAGACCACAGGGGTGAGTCGGAGACAGAGGTCTTTTATTTTATTAGATATAGTGGTTAAAGCACTAAAGGCTTTCAAAGGTGATGGAAAGCGATAAAAAGAAAATGCAATAATAAAATGTAATAAGATTACCGTGCCAGTTTTAACCACTTTAAACCTGGCCTCTCTATTTTGGACATGTTATTGTCAAAACTTTTGACAATAAAACATTTTCAGGTTACTGAAAACATTCTTTTTTAGTAGCAAAAATAGCCAATCTACAAGCTCACTCTGAGCTTGTAGATTATTTTTAAGCCATTTCACAATCAAGAACGAGCACACCATTCAAAGTAATAGTGAATAGAACATGACGATCACATCCATTCCAAGTTCAATGGAGAAGTTGCGTCCTGTTCTATTCGGTTCCTCAAGCTACTGTATATAGGGGGCTGCATCCAGGGTCCTCAGCATGAAACAGTTCAGGAACCTCTGGTTTAGAGAGACAGAGGAAATCATGTGTACCTAATATAATAGACCTTCAGATGGCTACCATATTTCAATTGTTATTTTTGACCAACACAGATCCTCCAGAGTCGGAGGAAAAAGATCCTGGATCTGTACGCCAGAGCCTGCAGTGTGGCAGAAGGTAGGACCAATTCTCATGTTACAGCATCTCCCTCTATTCTCCAACATAAGGGGCCTGTCTCCCACCGACTGTACCCACCTGCCCTAACTCTTCCTCCCTCCTCTTCTTCATCCCCCCCCAAAGGCCTGAGTCCCACGGAGCTTCCGTTCGACTGCCTGGAGAAGGCCAGCCGCATGTTGAGCTCGTCGTACAGCAGCGAGGCGGCCGTGGTCAAGACGTGGCGCCACCTGGCCGAGAGCTTTGGCCTGAAGCGCGATGAGATCGGCGGCTATGAGCGACGGCCTGCAGCTCTTCGAGCGTGTGAGCACGGCCGGCTACAGCATCCCCGACCTGCTGATGCGCCTGGTGCAGATAGAGAGGCTGGACGCCGTGGAGTCCCTGTGCTCCGACGTGCTGGGCAGCCACGAGGTGGGCGGCGGCGGGGGTGTCCCCGGGGTGGGCGGCATGTCACGGCCCGGGATCGGCAGCATCCACAGCCAGCTAGTGTCCTCGGCGCCCTCTCCGTGTCCGTCCCCGCGCTGCGCCAGCGTGTGACCCGCGTGAGGGGCTTGTGTTGGAGGTGAGAGCGGTGCGGTGGGTAGAGACTTCTTACCAGAGACACTGATGCAGGAGCAGATCGACGGCACATATATACGTATACAATAAGCCCCCCCACGGCCACCATCTCCACCTCCACCATCACATGAAGAATGTCAGCAGACCTACCCCACCCCACCCAAAGTTTCAATTTCTTTCACTTTCTTTCTCCAACACTATGGAGTCACATTGACTTAAAAAGGTTGATAAACTATGCGCTGGACGCTTCACTGAAGACCTTTACGGTTTATATCTCTTACCAGATTTGACAGAGCACTTGTTGTGCAGTGCCTTCATCACAGAACTAAAGGAAAGCAGGACTCTTGAGGGCATGTAGGGGTATAAGACATTTTAACCCGACTCCACTGCGGCAATGGCAAGGTGCCTTTGCTCATGGGCATACGTGCCTAAAAGGCAAAACCCTCATCTGCTCTGGACTTGAACCTTTGGGCTGCTACTGTTGCTTAGGGATACGGCGTCTGAAATAATCCACATCTTCTTGCTTCAACTACACCCCACCCAGATTGATCCTAAACATGCGTTACTGTCTTCCAACACACACACAAGCCTACTGTCTTGCTGTGACTACTTCCCCACCAGTGACCCAGTCTGTGACCCCCCCCTCATAACTCTTCTACCCCGCCGGTTCCCCCTTTACCCCAATCCTGCGGTCTAGTGCTGCCGCCAGCCCTAATTATTTGGCGTGTGGCTGCTCCGGGCCCCTAATAGGCTGAGGTGTTGTGGTTTACAGAGCGGGTGCAAAGTGCCTGTGATTTCCAGCACCCAATTAAGCATTTAGGGCCACTTAACCGCTGAAAGCCCAGTGGAAAAGCTGTAAAACCCGGCATTAAAAAAATAGGCCGTGGTGGAGTAACTGTACGTGCCCCCGGGGTTTTTTGCTGCTGTTGCGCCAGGGAGAGAGCAGGGGAAGAATGCAGCCCCGGTCGTGGTGCGAACAGCACAACGGTCACGATGTCGACGTCCGATAGCAGCCAGGCCCCAGATTTGTGGTCATCTAGGCCGTGCTCAAAACAGGACCTAAGTCCTGCCACGGGACTGATAAACGAGGCAAATGGGAACAATATGCATTTCTGTGCGTCATCCATCATGTCGGGAAAGTATAGAGTTGCTGTCGGGGCGGAAACCTTGCATCTCCATATTTCAGCTTTTTGTGTTTTTTTTCTGTAAATGAATGCCCTACTTTGTAGTGCAAGAGTGTCGTGCAGAAGTAGCAAGGTAGCCTATCTACAAGCTCACAGCGCGTTTTCCGCTATTTTTGAATTATTTTGAAAGTGAAAATGGTTAATTCTGTCTGCGGGTTTTATGCACATTTTACCAATGAAAGGTATCAACAAACCGTGTGACTAAATAATAGCTACATTGGCTCCATTGGAACACAGGTTATTTTCCTGAAAAAGTAACAGTTTTGGACATACAAGGTTTCTGCCTGACAGCGACGACAGCTAGTATAGCTACAGTATGTGTAGGAGAGAGGGTTGATCGGGGGTTGATGATTGTTGATCTGGGTTGAGTTTCCCAAAAAAAGCACTGCTTTCTACAGCAATCTTAAGTCTGCCCTGGCCGAGCCAAGATGGCTTAGAAAACAGGGCCCTGGTCAGTGCCATGCGGCTGGTAAGCTTCAGGAGACAGCTTTCAGCTCCAAAACCTGCACATTTCAGGAAACAAAGCCAAGAGTCCATTTCTTGGAAAGGGGGTGGGACCTGATTTATGTTTATCTGATGTCTGATATGTTGTCAGCATAATGTCTCTGCAGTGTTCTGCACAGGATCAAACGCATCACCTGTTGCCTGGTCCTCGTTTTTCGCCCTGTTCTGTTGTTCATATTTCGCATTGCTCACATACAGTAGGGGCTGGACTCCGGTAGTGTAAATGAATTAAGCTGCGCATCTAAAATAGCTGTCATTATAGCATGTATTTGTACCATCAGTTGCTTTTGCCTTCACAGTGCGGTCACAATTTCACAATACATAGTTCAAGAAGCTAATGGCTTAGTACAGTGCCTCTGCACAGTGGGTTTAGCCCATTAAGACCTGAGGCCGATTCTACAAATGCCTCCTAAATCAGTAGTTCTCACACTTTCAAGATTTTCTTTTTAAATGAAAAAATAGCATATGTACAAGCGAGCTTGTAAATGTGCTATTTTTTAATAGCCAACGCTAAAATCTAAAATGACACCGATGCTTTTGCGGTTTTAATGGGTTAAATATTTTTTCGAAGACAGTTTCATGGTAAACTTTGCAAATTGACTGAATTGCAATCAAATGGACCTCAAACCTCTTTTCCAGACAGGCAAAGTTTTGTCTGCCATATTATGCTGCCGCTATAATGATATTACAGTTGAGCGGACCTGAATTACTTACCTCAGTAGCACTTACAATAGTACTTGTAGAAAACACACACACACACACACACACACACACACACACACACACACACACACACACACACACACACACACACACACACACACACACACACCACAGGAAGCAAATTATTAATTGAAACCAAAGTGTAAATGTATATATAACTTATTATTGTACATAACGTAATAATGCATTAATAAATGAGTATGAAAACATGTTGTTGTCTTGGTACTTGACTAAGGTGAGGAGATGAATTGTGCTTTCAGAGTTTTGAGCAAGGTCATCTCGACTGTTTCACAGTCTCAACCCAAAGCTAAAAGGATTGTTGTTCTCTGCCGTCCAGCATGCTACACTACATTACAGAGAGATGGGGGGGGGGGTGACACGCAGCAAAGGACGTCTGGAATGGGGGTCGAACGCGCGACACGTTGTCAGGCTGGCATTGCAGCCTAGGGTGCCTAGACCGTCACGCTACGGCCCAGGCCAACATTCAGTATTTTACTGTGTACAGAACACCCAGTTCCAGAAACTTGGGCAAGCAATCACTGGTCATCGTTTTAATAACTTCCCAAAAGGCACGTAGAAATTAAAACTTGCCACATAAAATTAGTTTTATGTGTCTTCCATTTTATTTAAACAATGGTTTAGATTACTTGGTTTATACTTTGTGTTTTACTACTATTTCACTTTATAGTTTTACGAGTTATTTCTGAAAACGTTTTGAGGACTGTTTGTGGACCGCTCTAAATGCATAATATGTTCTCTTTGTCCCACAATAGAAAAGAGTTTTAGGGTATAGCTGGGACAATTTAAGTAGTCAAAAGCCACCTTCAAGTGCATCCAAAGCCCTCATAAGATGAACAAATGCATCACACATTAAAACCCTGAGGGTTCATTTAAATCTGTGAATGTAGAAGTTGATCCATAAGGGGTTTTCTTGCACACACACACAGCTTAGTGGTTCAATGAAAACAGACTTGGGCAGTAAAAAAGAACCAAAAAAAAAATCTAATCGTGGATCTCGGGATCCACATGGGATGAAGCGTGGCTTCATGTGGATCTCGGACCTCATGTGGCTAGCCTTAATAATAATAATAATAATCAAACTTATATAGCGCTTTTCATAGTACCCAAAGTCTCTTTACGAAAAAAAAAAGAAAAAAAAACTTTATTAGGAGAGAAAAAGTTAAAAGCCTTGTGACGTTGGTCGTCTATGACATAATATATGATGTATGACTCCAAATTTGGGCAAGGTTTCAGCCTATTCTCAACCCGATTGACTTCTGTTTATTATAACATTTTAAGTTAAATCATCATATTTCAAACCTTTTTGGCCTACTGGCAGCGTACACAAGAAATTTGGCCGTGATTGGTCTAGCGGTTGGCGACATTAGTTCCGGACCCAGACGGACGGGGACACACCCACCCTTTTACAGACAGCAAGCCTCCTACTTTAATCTTTCCAAGAAGAATGTCAGTGCAGATCAGAGGTCTCGTCCAGGAGGATAAAGCCTATACATAAATGTAAGGCGTGTCGGTATGGATAAAATTTAGATCACTATTTTTTACCATATACTTTAATATCAATATTGTGACAATAATATCATATTGTAACGATAGTATACCCCCCAAAAAAAGGGAAAATAGCAGCTCTACGAGCTCACAAAGGGTTGCATCACAACGCGAGTTGTACATCTGCTATCTTTTTATTTTTAAAAATAGGACTTGAGGGATTAAAACCAGGAAAACAACACTTACGCCAACATATTGATATGATGACAATACTGTATATTGTCCAATCCTGAGTAAATTTTATATTTGAAACACAGAGTCACAATGGATGAATCACCATTTAGGATTTTACTGTGTATCCAGTGAAGAAGAGTTGTTTTCCCTGAGTGGATTCTATAGGCGTTTAAAATGATAGAAGCAGCGTGCGTTGGAGGCCTGCGTGATGAGCAGATCTAACATGATGGACACATTTATTTTTTGAAAGGCAACAGGCCACACATTGCTAGTCTCATATCCAACATAATTCCTTATATTGGCAACGCCGCTGCAAGTCAATACAGGACAAGAAATGAGGCCAAATAATTTCTCAAAATCAAAGACATGTTACTTGTTATACCAGTGATTATTATTATTCACACACCAACTCATACAACATAAACAAAAGAGCATGTACTCTATGTACAGTACATGGCGCCACATCCCGCCAATGTTTTGAATAACTCCTACGACGACCACTGCTGACATTTATCATTCAAGCCTGGTTTGTGTGTGTGTGTGTGTGTGTGTGTGTGTGTGTATGTGTGTGTGTGTGTGTGTGTGTGTGTGTGTGTGTGTGTGTGTGTAGCAGGCTGCCAGTACACTGAAACTATGCACAGGGAGACCTCTGTTCTTGGTCGGCACATGAAGAGATATCAGCAACATAAATATAGCTATATTATACTAACATCATTACTCATTTTCTATTCCGCCTCCAAGGTAATGATGTAACCTGAGCCGTGAAGGCAGGAAACTATTCTCTCAACCTGGGAGGAATCTGATGTGGGTGCCGCCGAAAATAAACTCATTATTTTGCCCGGTAGGTGTTCACAGAAGTTGGACGCAATTCTAGACGCCTCACTCACTATCTTTGTTTTTTTGGTTTTTTTTAACCGCCCCCCACCTCCTCTGAGCATGACATCACCCATAGTAGCATACTGTAGTAGTCATTCTCACCCATATCAGTGGTGGAAAAAGTACTCAAAAAGTAAAACATTTTTACTTAAGTAAGAGTATCAATACTGCAATGTAGAAATACTCTGTTACAAGTAAAAGTCCGGAATTCAAAAGTAAAAGTATTGGAATCAAAATGTACTTAAGGTATCAAAAGTAAAAGTACTCATTCTGCAGAATGTCCCATTTCACTTTTTCAAATTTATAAAAATATTTTGAAAATAGCCGATCTACAAGCTCACAATGCGTCGCATCGCAACGCATTGTGAGTTTGTCGACTGCTTGTCTACTACTTGTCAACTGCTTGTAGATCGGCTATTTTCAAATGGCCGAAATGCATATACTCTAGGGCTGAAGTGGTTAATGTATGTTTTGTAATAATAATCAAAATCTACAAAGTAACTAAAGTTTTCAAATAATTGTGGTGGAGTAAAAGTACAATATTTGCCTCTGAGATGTAGTGGATGTAGTGTACTTTCCACCACTGACCCTTGTGCACTGTACATTGATTAGGCTCCCAGTGTGTGTGTGTGTGTGTGTGTGTGTGTGTGTGTGTGTGTGTGTGTGTGTGTGTGTGTGTGTGTGTGTGTGTGTGTGTGTGTGTGTGCGCGCGCACGTGCAGAATTCCCAAGGCTTTAGCTAAATGATAAGGTGACTGGTGTGCATCTGTGCTGCTGGCTGTGGATCTTTTGGAAAAGGTCTATCAAGTGAGAGGAGATGCTGCTCCGGGGCAGGGCACTGCCGCACCGTCTCTCCTCGGGTTTCAAACACTCACTACCGCCCAAGATAATCCTTCACCGCTTGAAGGCTGAAGAACTGTGTGTGTGGGTGCGAACACACACACACACACACACACACACGGTGAAGAGTCTGCGTGTGACCTGAGGGTCCGTTTTAGCGTCTTAAGCGCTTGGCATGGCTTGCTGTGCTCAGCATGGCGAGGTGAAGTGATACAGACACAGTCCTCCTCGGGGGTAAGGAGCGCCAATTTGACTGCAGCTCAGGAAGAAGCCTAATTAAAGCTCTTAGTACCGCCAGTCAGTCAACTACCCCACACGTGCACGTACGCAGGCACGTGATCCTCCACAACTACAAGCCTATGCTCATCCCTGTCGACCAATTACCTGCTAATACATCCATCAAATAGCTGTAGCACCCAGACTTGGGTCAATTTCTTTGATTACACGGAACAACCTGAGCCAATAGTAAAAAAAAAGAAAACAACGTCTGGACTGCAAGATTAAATGGGGATGGAAATGTTCCATTTTCCACGGTCGGTACTGGAAAGAAAATAAATAATTCTGTTCCATTATTACATTTTAACATTCTCAAGAGTAAACACTAAACAGTTTGCTGTGCATTCACATTTGGAGCTAGTACTATAAGTGCTAACTAAGTGCACGTTAATCTAACACAAAACACATCTCTTTTATTACGAACTGAAGATTTACAATTATTATGAAACTGATACTTGCGGTGGAATATGGCTGAATTCATTTGCTATCTTGGGACCCTCTGCTTAAGTTTATTTATTTATTTATTTCGGTCCATTTAACAGAACAGATAATACATACAGTTAAGTCCACAATGTTAGTGTCCCGAAAAGGGGTAGGCTGAAGCCGAGGCTTATTGTATTATTGTATTTTGCTTTAGCTCATTTTCTTTTCTTTTGTTTATTTTGTTTGTTCTTTGTTTCCTTGTTTTTTTGTGTGTTCTGTCCTATTTGTGCAGCACTTTGTGACTCATGTGTAGAGAAGTGCTACATAAATAAAGTTATTGTTATTTTGCCTATCCTATTTGAAAAATAACTAGGGTTATAAAACAAAATGTAATAACACAGTTTCAAACATTGATTTAACAAAAATGAAAACATCGGACAAACGGTAACATTTTTGAGGACACAAGTCATTGTGATGAGTAAATAATACGTTGTGTTTCACAAACAGAACATGACTTCCCGGAATAGAACAACTTTTATTATCCCCTGAATGTCTTTGGAATAAGATCAGTGTCCACAATGTGGACGATCTTTCAAAGTAGGACATAATGGTGACATAACGGCACACACGTCACCATTATGTCCTCTTTTGAAAGATTGTTATGGAGCTACTCCTCCATTGGACAAGAGCCTGCACAGTGGGGTGCAGTATAGAGGGGAACACAAGTGATGGCTGAATTATCCCACATTACAAATGTCTTCTAAACAGGTTTCTGAAAAAACATACATTGCTTTATCAGTGGTGCTCAAACTCCTTTATGTCAAGGACCCCCAAAATGATATGTATTCGGCCGCGGACCCCCATCTCAAAATATTTTGACCCCCCCCCCCCCCCCCCCCAAGAAACAAAGATTTGAGTTACAAATGTTCGCTTTAAAATATATATATATATTCAAAGATTTGCACAAATGTTGCACAAATTCATCTAAAAATTCGCAGATTCGCAGAGCTTAAAAATAGCAGATGTACAAGCTCATAGCGCGGCACCGAGTGCCGTGCTATGAGCTTGTACATCTGCTATTTTTAAATAGCCAAAAGACATCTAAAATGACACAGATGTGTTCCCGAATTGAATGGGTCATACTGCATGCCGGTGGCGCGCACCAAAAGTAGCAGATCTGCAAGCTCACAGTGAGCTTGTGTAGATCAGCCATTTCCGGTGCATGGCACACCGCACAACCGAGTATAAACTGGGCGTGACGTGCTTTGGTCGCCTCCCAGACTTAAAACACACACAACGTAATGAGTACTACGGCGAATGGCGCCTTCTGCCCCCGTTGCGCCGAAGGAAGAAGGCCTTATGCCATTTAGCATAAGAGAAGTCTGGTGGTGGTCATGAATATGAATTGCACTATTGACACAAAGAGGGCCTGATTGCTTTTTAGCACCGGAGCATGTCTGAACGCATCCAGCTTTGTGGCTGTCATCAATCACCCTCAGACAAATATGGGAAACAGTGTACACAGAGCCACCCCCATCTCCTCCTGCGAACGCTGAAGCGTGGCGCTGTTTACACAGAACAATAGTCCCAAAGAAACACACAGACAGACAGTCACCGCCACATGGATTGGAGAGAGACCCCCGCCTCCTCCCTCTCACACGCACATGCACACACGCCCGGGCGCGAGCACACACACAGTGCAGTGGAGAGCATCACTTGCGGAGATGGATGTCTGGACAATCTCAAAAGATGAGCCAGAAACGCAAACCAAACCCGATCACTATAAAACAGATCGTGATCGAATCCACGCACATGGACTGGGATGATCGCAGAGCAGAGCAGCCGGAGACATATAAGGAGCGAGTGATCACCAGGAGGAAGGTGGTCGACAGTTTGATCGCTGTCCGTCTGCCACGCACGCTTCTCTCTGCCTCTGCACCCCCCACGCACACACCCCCTCCCAAAAACCCCCGGACAGCTGCTTCCACTCAGGACAGCCTTCACTCCCGTACCAGATTTACAGTCAGGTATATTACCACAACCTCCAGTCGCTTATTGGATTATACAAGCGCCATATTCATAAATACTGCGCCTGGTGGAAATAATATACATTCGGTGGTCCGCCACGTCAAAGAGCTGATTGACTTGACTTTATGGTTCTGGCGAAGCGGAACCGCTAACGTTAGCCCCACCCCATCGACCCTGTTCCTCCTCCTCCTTGCCGCCTTTTAAATAACATTTTAATGAGGTCTTACATGCCAGGATTGGGGCAGGAGGCACTCTCTTAGTGTACTTTCCAGACTTTTTTTTTTTGGTCCACTGAAAAAGCCCAAACATAAATCACACACACAAAACACAACACACACACACACACACACACACACACACACACACACACACACACACACACACACACACACACACACACACACACACACACACACACACACACACACACACACACACACACACACACACACACACACACACACACCTACCTCCTGCGTGTGATGCTGTGCAGCGATACACTCACAGGTTTATGTGTTTTAGAGCAAAGTGGCGCGCCGACTGCCGGCCAGACTTAATTGAAGTCCTAGAAATAAATAAATGAGGCGATGACAGTCGTATAGCAGCAGCGGGGAGGTTCCGTTACAATGCTTGTGCTTTAATCAGATAGTAAGTACCGATCATCCTGTCTGGCATACTGTAGGGTTAATACCACCCCATTATATCGCATTTGTTGCATTTTATTGCCGTGGGGCCTGACGTGGGGCCTGAGGCTTTTTATGGGGAGAACAGTGATGTGGATCATTGGAGCACATCTATATCCGAGTCTTAAAGCTTCAGTGCTCACTGGAACCACAGAGCCTGATCGGGAGCCTACTACCATATGTGACCCGCTGTACCCAAAGTCAGTCACCACTACTAAAATACCACGCATTTATGTCAAGAGAGTTGGCATTTGGAATCAGATCAGTGACAATGTGACAAAAAGTGTGTCTAAATCTCACCTCTATCACTCAAAGCCTTCGTCAATAAACAGTTCAAATACATAGATAGATCGATCGACAGACAGACAGACAGACACAGGCCTTTCAGACTTGTGGAGATAAAAGTAAGAGTAAACATAATAGTAACGTATAGGGATTTAGAAATAAGGTACCTTGCTTAGGGTCCTTGCTTGGCTCTCCGCACTCGAACCACAAAGGTATAAATCTACTGTAAGTGTACATAACCGATCTATCTCTAGTAGTGTGGGTAAGTGTGGCGATGTGCGAGATCAGTGTGCTCAGTAGCGCCGGGTTGCTCCGGGTTACACTTACAACCTTGCCAGAGCAAAATGACTTAAGTGAACTGAACTGCAACAGAAAGCGAGGCCAGGGAGGTGGGTAGCTTAACATCCAGCTCCATTTCTCCATCATTTCAGGTCCGTGGAGAGACGAGTGGCGATACGCTGCAGGGGCAGAACAGATAGATTCAACTCCCTCTGTCACCTTGTGTGTGTGTGTGTGTGTGTGTGTGGGTATATACAGTATTATACCGAATACTGAATGCGTCTGGTGTGTGTGTGTGCAGACATCAGACAGAGGCAGACTGTCAAACACACACAGTTAACACACGAGACAGGTCCATTCAATAAACAGTTAGAGGTGGACTGGCACTACAGACACGGAAAGAGAGGCTTATTATTTGTTCCTTGGACCGTAATGTAATACTGTTTCTCAACGTTGAGTCCGGGGACCACCAGCAGCGGTCCAAATAGACCCTTATGGGACTGCAACTCCAAGAGTGTACAGATGGAACCAAATGGACCCTTACAGGTCCATTTGGTTTCATAAGCACTGAGGATTTTACTGTGTAGACTGGGGTTCCATTATTGTTAAGTTCAGTGATTCTCAAACTTTTTTAATATCAAGGACCCAATTTAACTCTCAGATTTACAGACCCATATAGCATCCATTTGGACCCCTGGTGGTCCATGGACCCAACATTGAGAAAATTTAGCTTTATAACAACTGTGTGTGTCCGCTTGTGTAGGAGAGAGACAGAGCAGGGAAGAGTGGAAGAGCGTATGTTCCAGAGGACGTGCGAGTGTGTGTGTGTGTGTGTGTGTGTGTGTGTGCGTGCGCGCGTGAGTGTGTGTGATTGCAATAATCACATCTGCTCATCAGGCTTGAACTGACAGTTAATTAAGATGTCGTTAGCGCTGACAGACAGCCAGACCGACCGCCGACAGGGGAACCACCTCGGCGCACACGGCAACCCACCAAAATGTTCCTTAACAACAGACGGATGGACAGAATGAGGGAGTCAAAGGGCTAGAAAGTCAGGGTGAGAATTTTATCCAGGTAAACACCATATATTTCATTGACCGGGGTCCCCCAGGGGTCTATACTTGGTCCCCCCCCCCAAATACATCAAATCTCTTCACTGAAATTAGGCAATCTACAAGCTCACAACACGTGAGCTTGTAGCTATTTTCGGCAAATGTTCCGCTGTTATGACATGCCCAGAATAGGGACACTAGGGCTCATGTGGTTAAATGCGTCTTTCGCAAAACGACTTGAAAATGGGACCGATTTCTGTTGCCAGATGTTTGATTCCTCCTGAAAAAAAAGATAAAGGAACATCAACCCCCCTCCCCACACACCCACCCACCCACCCACACACACACACACACACAAAAAAGGCAGGCATAGCCTGTCATGTGATCATAATGGATCAGATTGATCAAGCGCTCGCTGTGTTATGTCCCAAGCCCTCAAAATCAACTATGACGGTTCCAGCGCTCCTAATCTGCTCCATCATCCGCCACCATCAGTGTGCCCATGCTGAGGCCATTACCTCCCCCCCCCTCCACATCCACCCAACATTGTTTTGGAACAAACAAATAAGACTTCTTTATATGAAACATATGGATTCGGACCGTTCATACGTGCGCCGTCCCTCTCCAGTTCGTTCTTTTGTTTATTGCCATTAAAAAGCTTCACAGTTGAGTCCGCTCTTCCGCCCCGGAGCACATGAGACACCCATTAAAGAAGCATGATACTCGTTTCATAACAGGAATTTTCATTGCATATGGCGAAAGACGGGGCACTAAAGTTTAGCTTTCTGGAACATAAAAACAAGATGGCTGACACAAAAAAAAGTACAAAACATAAGGTACATAAATAAAAACATATATATATACCTTTGATGGACTGAAGAGGATTTTTGTCAGGATGGATAAAACGTGTGTGTGTGAGAGAGAGTTCGACTGTGCATGCGAGTGTTTTATCGGAGGTTTCACAGGATGGAATGAGGATTGAGGCACAGGGGAGTGTGAAAGAGTGAGAGTGAGAGAGTGTGTGTGTGTGTGTGTGTGTGTGTGTGTGTGTGTGTGTGTGTGTGTGTGTGTGTGTGTGTGTAGTTGTATTACTGTACTCGTGAAGGCCAAATGTCCCCCACTACTAAAGTAGAATGTGAGAAACAGACATTGTGAAGACAATTCTCCTGGTCCTCCCATGATAAATGGTTGTTCTATGGTTGAAAACAATGTTTAGAGTTGGCTTACAATTAGGAAAATATTCAGGTTGTGATTAGGATTATTATTAGGCATTTAGAGGTCAGGTTTAGGGGTTAGAGTTATGCCTGACATGCCTTGTACTTGGATCAGCGTGGTCGCATTGCGCTTCTCATGTGAATGGTTCACCACGTGTAAAACGCCAGCACTACGCCTGCTTCAGCTGTGTCACATCCTTCATTGTCCTACGCACTGCGTAGAAAAATGTCGCCCACAATCACAACACATCACGCCGGGGCGCGTGCGTGAAACGAGCACAAGCAAACGCAACATTTTCACAGGAGTGCAGCAGTTTGTCGCTCCTGTCGCCTGTCAGATTGCCCGCACCTCCCTACATGCCCGCTCGCCTCTCACTAAAAATGTATTACTAGGCGCTTCAGGTGCTTCCAGTGTGAAAATTAAGCCCTTTAGGGTTAAAAATGGCACAAAAAAACCCTCCCCAATCTAAAATATTATAGTAATACAAACGTGTGTGTGTGCATGCATTCGTGTGTGTGTGTGTGTGTGTGTGTGTGTGTGTGTGTGTGTGTGTGTGTGTGTGTGTGTGTGTGTGTGTGTGTGTGCTGCTGTGTTATTTGAGGTTGAGCAGGATGGAGCTGAGGTTGAGACAGAGGAAGGTGTTTGCCGGATCGGTGGTACGATGCAACTCCAGCAGCAGGAGGTGGAGGGAGGAGAGCTCAAACAGCCGACGGTTCTTCCTGAACGCACGCACACCGACACGCATTCACACAAGCACACACCCACCCACACACACAACGCAAACCACAAAGACCTATTAGTCTATAAATATATCATTGGAGAGATGCTTCCAAATACTTTTCTGTTGCGCCATATCCTGCCACTTAAGCGCCACTGAAACCATTCCCATGGAGAGCAGGCTTCAAAACACATTCGCTGATTGATTGTGACCTTCGCTTTTCTCCTCTGTCTAAAACTCTGACTGTGTTCATACACTGCTGCTTCAGATCATACCCACAACTTGGGCTGTCCATGTGAACAAAATGGTATCCATTGTGAGGGCACATGAATGTGTGCATGCTCATGTACAGCGTGAGTACGCATTTGCAGGTATTCTGTTTTTGTTTTATTTATTGGAGAAACGGCATAAAAGTGAAACTTTAGGAAAAGGATAATTTTCATGGCTAAGAAAGCTTTTCAGAGCTCAAAGGTTACAATTAGTAAAGGTTCCAGGTTGGGGTCATGGTTAGGATTAGGCATTGAGGAGTTAGGTCTAGGGTTAGGGATTGGGATTTTGAGGTTAGGGTTGGGTTGGCAAAACGATGGTAAAAATGAAATTTTATTGAAACAATCCCCACCAGGCTTGCAATACATACTGTACGTGTGCGTGTGCATACCTGATGTTTGACAGTTTCTGAAGGAGGATGGAAAGCTTCTCCAGCACTGGGAGCTCCATGCGAGGGTTCTTTAGGAGCTGTGAGACCGTACGGAAGAAGTCCTCACAGCTACATGCCTCCAGGAAGGGTACTAGGAAGCCTACACAGTACACACACACACACACACACACACACACACACCAGTGTTGATTTCGTCGACTAAAACTGTGTGACGAAAAATGTTCGTTGACTACCTTTTTTCACTAACGAAAACGAAATAAAGACTAAATAAAAACTAAGCTATGATGACTAAAACTAAGACTAAATATATTGACAATTTCGTCAACAAATAAAAACTAGACTAAAATGTTAGAGAGAGACTAGTGGAGAAGAGATACACTAGAACTAAGACAAGTCATTTTACGGTTGGTTGCGCTAGGGTGTGCATGCTGAAAATAGCAGATCTACAAGCTCACAACGCGTCGCAGTAGATCGGCTATTTTCAGCAAGCAACCAAGTGTAAAATCAGCCATTACGACACCATCAAGGCACCACCAAAATACATTTTAGTCGACTAAATCAACTGTAGATTTAGTCGACTATAATCTTATGATATTTTGTCGACTGAAACTAGACAAAAACTAAAACATTTCAGATGACTAAAATATGACTAAAACTAAATGGAATTGTATTCAAAAGACTAAAACTATGACTAAAACTAAATCAAAATGTGCTGTCAAAATCAACACTAACACACACACACACACATTCTTACCCCAGGCACTATGTTTTGTCAAATGTAGAAAGCCATTCATCTTGTGACTGTTTGATTAGATAAGGACCCTGAACGAAGTGGACAAAATAGTAAATGAACTCATGCATAGCTGCATACAAACAACCACCGGCCCAGCGAGAGAAACATCAACTCTAGATGTGCAATAACTGCTGAATGACAATCCCACAAACAAACTCAACGCTCCAAGGGGGAACACGGGACGCAGATGCTTGTGATGCTGCCATTTCAATGAGCTTCCATATTGTCAGTGTTAACTCTGGCCTTCTCTACAGCAAACCATAATCACCACACACACACACATACACACAAAGATGAAACGGATTAAAAAGAGAAGAGCACAGATCCACACAGATGGGAGCATATTTTTTGTTGTCAATAAAAGCAAATGGGGGACCTTGATGTTCCGAAAATGAGTCGGTTGCTAGTTAAGAAAAACATTTGTTTCTGCTAAAGTCACATTCCTGCCAAAAAACGCTCCATCAAAAAAATTAACTCTCCAAAGTCTACAGGCCACAGTGTCAGCATCCACACAGGCTACTGGCACAGTGGTTCCACATCCACCGTTTTGTCTGAAATTACGTTTTTTTCAGACATTTATGATGATAACCACACCTCACTTAAACGCTGGGGTGGGGGGACAGCTGACTCCGAGCTCCGAGTTTCCAGTGTAACTGTTGCACTGGGTTTTGGATAAATTATGAAAATAAGCTCTGTAGCAAACAAAGACATATTATATTAACATGTTTTATTTAAAAGACAATCTTCAATGCATGATGTGCCAAAATGTTCTTCAATTAAACAAAGACAAAACTCAAGTAATTGTTTTTGAAGACAAGAAAGAACAATTAAATGCAAAGTCAGTGCTCTCAGTATCAGTTGGTAATATTAAAAAACACAATCCGAGCAAGAAATCTTGGTGAAGTCATGTACTCTGAACTACCTGAACTTGTACAGCCAAATTAAGACAATTACAAAGTATACGATCACTTTCTTAATATATCAAGGATTAAACGACTTGAATTGATCAGATGACTGCAGCCGATTCAGAATGCTGCTGCTCGAGTCCTTACCAATACCAAGAAAGTGAAGCATATCACTCCAGGTCTTAGATCTTTACAGTGGCTCTCTGTCTGTCAAAGAATCTATTTCAAAATACTACTGTTGTTTTATAAGCATTTCTGATCTTGTGCTACATTATGAACCATCCATACTTCTCAGGTTGTCTGGGTCAGGTCTGCTTTCTGAACCCCGAGTCAAAACTGAACGTGGAGAAGCAGCACTCCGTTTTAATGCACCATATATCTGGAACAAACTCCAAGAAAACTGCAGGTCTGCTAACACTCTCACTTCTTTGAAATCAAAGCTGAAGGCTTTTCGGTTTATTTTATTTTATCAATCATTTCCTTTGGTGTGTAATTTCATTCTCTTATCGTTCTGTTTTATTTGAACTTCCCTCTCATTTTTTATTGTATTCAAATGCCTTTTATAATGTGTTTCTTCTGTGTCCTAATGCTCTGTGCCTAAATGTCTCAATGCTTCATGTTTTGTGTGAGGCACTTTGAATTGCCTTGTTGTTGAAATGTGCTATGCGAATAAACATGTTAAAAAAAGGAGGGAGCACACATCCCACAAATATGAAATCACACAACAGAGTGTTTTTTTGCATGCCAACAAGGATTTATTGCTAGTAATCTGTCAGTGATTTGTTATTTGTGGGATATGCTGCCTCTTTATTTATTATTAATTTCAGCCTTGATACAGTAGCAGTACAATAAAATGTGTGAAGAGGAGTGAAGCTGCCGCCGGGTTTGCTTGCTTGATTACACCACACATTAAAATGATTTGATCTTAACTGCAGCTTTGGGAGAGATGCTCATTTACACAACATTAATTAGCCTTTCTCAAAAACAAAGCCATTGCTAGTGAGGGTTTTATTGTATTTTTTCTAAACCACTTAAACCCTCTAATATACTTACTAAACTAATACTTAGTTGACCGGGCTCGGCTCTGTACTTCACCAAAAATAGTCTATCTACAAGCTCACGCGAACTACAATCGACTATATCCTACGATTGTTCCTCCCAGAATAGCAACGCTAGGTTTCAAGTGGTTAACCTCACTTTTCTATCACAGCTAGATAAAAACGATTTATGCTGTTGTTATTGTTGCGTTTATCTCACATATTTGGTGTGCTTTTAATCGTACTCTTTGTGTGCGTCAGCAATACATAACTACCACACAACAATATATCTGAGATCCAAGGTTAGTGGAACTGAATTGCTCACTGAAAAATAACACAACCACTTATCTTACTTGTCAGTGACTGAACTGAAGTGGTGCAACTGGCAAGATATACATTGGTAGCTTATGTTTTAAAGTTGATAATGCATTAAAGTGGATTGTTGTATGAAAGTAAAGTTTTCATTGTAACCTCAGAGTACATCAGAGTCTACATTTTGTAATAGAAAATTATTGTGTTGTGAAGCAAGGACCCAGGCCTTCTGGCCTTGCAAATTGCCTATTGTAAAAGCAATCTGTCATGTCTACCAAATTCAGGCAGTTTTAAAGTAATTCAGCACTGCGTGTATCACATTACAATTCAATTGACACATGTGTGGCACTTCGCTCACTTTATCGAAGTCAGAATGGCCCTCTGGAAAGAAAATGCTTCCCGCCTCTGACTTTTTTACATTGAAGAATTGTGAAAAACGTATGTTTGACCTACGATGACATGCCCAAAATATGGACGCCAGGGTTAATGTGGCTAAGACCAACGTACGCATGGCTACTGTTAGCAGTAACACCATTTCAAATGCTTGCATAATAACATTGCTTGTGAATGGTCCCAATTTACACATTATCTGTTTCCCAGGCACTCGCATACTGTAGCTCACCTCTCCGACAGCTACAGGAAAAAATGTCTGTTAGCCAAAAAGGGTTTTATCGCTCCCCCTTGGCCCGCGATATGATGCGTACTTATCGTCCTCTTACATGTGCGCTAGATTTTGCACAGATGTGGCTGGACAAACACAGATGGACAGACACACATCTGCTTCCTCGATTCTTCATAGGTACACTAGGTCCCCATGTGAGACTTCAAACAGCCAGGGTCAGCGCCAAACGGTACTTGTCCACAGTGATTTAGTGGGGTGGGGGTGTTGGCGGGGGGGGGGGGGGGTCTCTATAGAGACTAGAGCAAACAGTCCGAGCACACACACACACACACACACACAAATGGACAGAAACCTACACACATTCTATGCCACATGCAGTGGATTAGATCTCTGAATGGGAGTCATACAGCCAGATTGGAGCAGACACACATTCAGTATGCTCTCTGTGTGTGTGTGTGTGTGTGTGTGTGTGTGTGTGTGTGTGTGTGTGTGTGTGTGTGTGTGTGTGTATATATCCCATTGAGACCTGGAACTGTCTCATTTTTAGATTTGAGCTAAAAAGCATTATTTTACACTTTTGGCTATTCAAAAATAGCAGATATACAAGCTCATAGCGCGGCACCGAGTGCCGCGCTACGAGCTTGTAGATCTGATATTTTTGAAAAATCGTGAAAATGTGTGCAAATCTTTGAATATATATGTTTCTAAAGCGAACATTTTTAACTCAAATCATTGCTTCTGGGGGTCCCTGGAACAAAATATTTTGATGGGGGTCTGCGGCCAAATACATATAATTTTGGGGGTCCTTGACATGAAAAAGATTGAGCACCACTGATTTAGAAACATACGTTTTTCAGAAAACTGTTGGGATTTAGGAGACATGTAGAATCGGCTTCAGGTCTCAATGGGATATACACACACACACACACGTATATGGTGAAGGCAGACAGTAAGCAGGGCCACATGTGTCCTTGGAAGCTGTTTATATGAGAGTGAGACTATGGTAGCTAAAGACCTTGAGGGGATAGACAACAGACCCACTGTACCTGAAAGTGGCCATGGCTGCCCAGTAAAAAAAAGTGCTACTGGGGACAATGTGTGTGTGTGTGTGTGTGTGTGTGTGTGTGTGTGTGTGTGTGTGTGTGTGTGTGTGTGTGTGTGTGTGTGTGTGTGTGTGTGTGTGTGTGTGTGTACAACCCAGGGTTGTGGTGAACAACGGCTGCTTGCATGTGTGACTGTACATTAGCCATGATACAAGAGCAGGGACGTGGCGTGTGCATGGTTTTGTGACTAATTGCGCGGGGCCTTATTTTATTTTGTTATTTTGTTTTTATTGGTGACCTTCAGGTGTGAACCCATGTCGTCCCCCCTGGTCTCTACCCCTTCCCTGTCTCTCCTCATTAACTGCCCTGTAAAACACACCCATCAGCCAGGCTAACTAGACATACAGTCCCCTAGACACGCATACACACACACACACACACACACACACACACACACACACACACACACACACACACACACACACACACACACATCTGAATTACTATAGTTGCGAGGACATCGACATTTTAGGATGGTGATTCTATGAAAGCTAAATAGCTGATCTACACGCTCACAACATGTCTCGTTGCAATGTATTGTGAGGTTGTAATATCTGCTATTTTCGGTGTGTGACACCGGAGCGCTACTAAATCAGGCATAACTCCAACCCCAACTCCTAAACCTAAGCTCTAAATGCCTAACCCCTACCCTACCCTGAATCTTTTCCTAGTTGTGAGCAAAACTCGAAAAGTCTTTTTAACCATAAAATTTGTCTTGTGAGGACTAGGAAAGTTTTCCTCACAATATCTATTTCTCAAATTCCACTATACATGTGGGAACATTTAACCATCACAAGTATAGTAATACTACTATACTAGTAATAACACACACACACACACACACGCACACACACACACACACACACACACACACACACACACACACACACACACACACACACACACCTTGACCCCTATCCTCCCTCTGTTCTGTATCAGTGCACACTTCAGAATGACACGGCTCATAACCTTGCCAGTTGCGTTGGCCTTACACCGCCCGGAACATATTGCAGCTATTCCCCTCTCTCTCTCTCTCTCCATCTCGCGGCATGGGCCTCTATCGTCCTTCTGGCTGCCTATGAAAGACCCCGCAGAGAGAGAGGGGGTGATGGGGTCCAAGGCCCTGACCATCACGTACGTTTGTTGCTCCTCGCATCCTCCCCCGGTGATTGATGCCGGCTTAGGAGGAGCTCAGCGTTCACATGTGGATTTCATAGGAATCAGATTGTGGAAGGGATGCTGGTATAAATCAAGGTAAATGGTGGTAGGGCAGACGGCCTATAAATCTCGGAGAGACGAGTGGCGGGCGAGCACCCTCCGCACTGCGGCCTCCTTTCTAGGGGTGCAACAGTTAATCAAACTAATCGATTATGAAAACTAATAATTATTTTCTTTCATCTTATTTTTTGATAAAAATGTTGTAACAGTCAATCACTATCCTGTGTCATTATAGATGAAAATCTTCATATAGTTTAAATAATCTTCAGTATTTTTGTGCAAGACCATTGTACAACAAAGCATAAAATAGGACTAATGACAAAAAATCACATTGATTTGTTGAGTCGCTTCTCGATAGCTAAGAAAAAAAACGTTGCAGCCCTGCTCCTTTCTGAGCTAAAGGTATAATTTCAGGTGTGGATCTCCACACCTACTGTCAGCTACCAGCAATTAACGCACAATTTAGTTTCCCAAAGCCATTTTCCACTGCAGTCTATACGCTCACCTCATCAGACTTCACCTCACCCCCTAGCACTCCTTGTGTCCCTTCTCGTCACCTTTTTGATAGACGCAGATTAAGTTATGCTTGACCACAAATGTTATGAATGTTATTTAGATTGTTTAGACTACTACGCTATGTTTGATGTTTACCTGGTATAGATTCTTTCTGGAATAAATTCTTTGAAGCACTACATTGTTTGTGCTTTACTCTAAGTGACTGTTTACCCTTTCCTTTGCTGTCCCGGGGTAATGCGATTTACTCTCATTCGCTCTGGATATGATGAGTTGGTGGTGAACAGGCCAGAAAATAACTGGGGATTTTACTGTGTGAACAAAGACAGTTTATCTCTACTGTTCCGCCCAGTTTGCCAGTCCTTGTACGTAATTACAAAAATGTTCGCTAGCCCTTCAAGTGAGACTGCGTAGGGAAATCGTGCCTGTCACTTCCATCTTTGTCTGAAACAAGCAACTTCAAAACAGTACTGTTTAAACTTTGGATTTTGCAACAGTACATTTGCAAAATGTTGGCAAGACCGTCGTCTAGTTGACCTTAACTCACATGTACCCAAGTTCAGCAGAAACCGGTGTTTAGCTGAGATTTGCCCAAGTGTATTGTGCCACGGTTTGAAGTACTTTGATTGGTTTGTTGTTTTATGGTAAGACAGGTCAACTGGCACCAGCTCAGTGGCCTTGTGGTTAGAGTGCCCCCCTGAGATTGGGAGGTTGTGGGTTCAATCCCTGGCTGAATCATACCAAAGACTAAAAATGACACCTGATGCCCTCCTGCTTGGCACTCAGCATCAAGGCTTGGACTGGGGTAAGTCTCTGTGACATACCAGAGTCATGTCCTTTTTTCTGTATTTTCTTTCTTTGTTTTACAATAGGGGCCACATCCAGAGGCTATGGCTATTTCGGGGTCCTTGACATGGAGAGGTATGGGAGCCCCTGACTTACACAAAATGTGAAATAATACTTTTCATGTACATGAGAATTGTGTGTGAGTAACTCCACAGGTGTTGTGTGACTGTCTGGGATGTACACTTGACACGCCTGAACTTACGGGACTGAGTGGTGAGTTGCATCAGGATGTCTGTGGGCGTGTGGAGGCCCCCGCGTCCTGCCCGCAGCAGGGACAGTAACACACACACTCCGCTGTAATGCAGGAACACACCATGGCTCTGCTCGCACGCCAGCTCACTGTGGAGGCTGCCCAGCGCCAGGGCCAGCACATCAGCTATGGATGGGAGAGAGAGGAACAACTGTCACACATTTGAATTATTTATTTATGCCCACATAAACAGAAGTACAAGAATGCCTTGTACAAAGGACATAAAACACTGCCAGTGCAGTCAGACGATAGGAAAACAGCCAGTTACAAAGTGCCTATATGGCAGATCATTGTTACATACAATACAGTTGACATACTTGTCAGACACAGCAGACATCAATCATGGATAAAGGAAACAACAACTCCTCCAAATTGAGCTGATACTCAGCAGTACCTTGCTAACTGTTTGGCCCTGCTTTTGGAGAGGACGGCCATTTGTAGGCCCCTCACAACCAACCTATGCATGTGCTCAAGGCTACCAGAGATAATTAAAACCTATAAGTTTACATATGTAGCCTAACTGTGGGATGGTCTGCTCTAGCTGATGATATCTTAGCACTTTAGTTAGAAAGGCTTCCTCTAAGCTGTAATCAAAGGTACAGCCGACCTCAAGAATGAACACCTCCCTATGGTTTTCATTAACAACAATGACATCACGGGTGTTAGCTGTAATGTTAGAGATCACAGAATCATCATTATACAGGCTAAACATGCTTAGCCTCACAGTAGAATGCTTATATAGCATGATGGAGGACCTGAAAATGGAAGAGATATCTTAAGATATCAAGTCTACTATTCTGTCATGCCTACTTATGTAGAGTCCCCTGTATACATGGTACCCATTTAAGATGTGGGACATCATGGTTTCAGCTATTTGTTCATGACCATGATGTATACAGTGAGGAGCATGATTGCCTGGAAACCAGATGGAGAGATTAAGTTTAGATGGTAAAGTCAACATTGCACTCATCTATGGCAACATTTGTTCCACAGCAGGGAGACATGCAGTCTTCCCTTGCCGTCTTAGCTCAGTCCAATGTTGCCGCTGCCTTTGCTGTTGTGCCCATAGGAGGCGACCTCGGGCATTAGTAGTCAGTGGAAGTTGGTGTTCAAGTCCACACACAGTCATAGTTGCTCTGACAGCGATACTGGGGTCAGATATAAAATCCTCAGAGACAGCCACAACCTCAGAGTTAGACCCTATCCACTCCATGGCAACTTCAGCCCAACAGCACAGATAATTTCGGTCCGGTCAGTCAGACCACACACTGAAGCTGGGGGAGCGACTGTCTAGTTTTCCACTAAGTTTCCTCTTGAAGCCTAGGAAGTTAGGATCCGAGTCACATGCCAGGGACCCTTCCGTCGTTTTAGGTCCAAGAACAGAGAAGAACGTGCAAGCTTTCTCACATACTGGTCATCATTGCTCAACATATTTAACAGATGGGAGAGCCTCATAGCAATATATGCCCATTCGAAATTGGGAACACCCAGACCACCCTCACGTTTACTGTGAAATACAGTATAACGTTGCGTGTTGTGTGTGTGTTCAGACCAGTCCATTGTCTCACTAGGTGTACAGTTTTATCAGTCAAATCACGTAGTGACTTACGTTGGCCAATGCCAGATACACATTAACCACGCTTTGGAGAAATAATCTATATAAATGCGCTTTTTATTGTAAGGGTACATTTGGTTCCATTTGAACACACTCAGGATTACAAACAGATAAATTAACACCAAGGATTTTACTGTGTAAAGGCATCTTTTTAATGGGGAAAGGAAAGGGAGTATTTTCTGGTCCCCAGGAGAGGGGAAATTGCTTTTATAGCTTCACCCAGCAGATGGCTCGGTGAAACTAGGAAAATATTTTGGTGATGAGCGTATAGAGGGTTTAAGTGGTTAAAATAAAATCGCAATGCATATAAAATTGTCAACTAAGAATCAATATGGTATTGGGAGATCCTTGCCAACTCCCATCCCTAGACTATTCCACTCTCCTTAGTCTTAAATGGTCCATTCTGACACAAGCAACCAGTTAAAAACACATTCTACCTGTCGAAACCCAAACCCTGACTCTCAGATCATCTTAACTGCGGGTTCTGAGCGACCGCGCTTCAAAATACCCACATGCCGATCGGCTTTCATTACACCTGATGCAAGATAAAAGCTCTCTCTCTCTTTTCTTCCTTTTGTTTGGAGTCATATTGGTTTTCTTCTTTATCTTATAAATGGTACCTATGATGTATATAAAGAAAGCCTGTGTGTGTGTGATGGGAGTGCTGGAGGGGAAGAATTATCTCTCCATTATGCCCAATCCAGCTTCACGTCAATCCGGAGATGGCGAGCGAGCCAACCTGGCAGCGGCACTGACAGAAGATAGTTCACGCTATATAGAAACATACTCAGTTGGCTATGCTATGGGCTGTTTATCAATGGAGAGATTAATAAGACTACGTCAGGATTTGACGTATAACTGCACCGATGAGAATTTATAGTGCATGAGGCACCGGAGGAAAGCTTCAGGTGCAGCTAAATGTGATATGCCACTTTGATAAAATTACCCTGAGAACTCTGTACTGGCTCAGATAAGCTACTTAAACGCTGGTCAAACTTTCCCTCTGCTGTCCACTTGTATCTGCTGTGATGGATGGAGCGGGCAGGCCAGAACAGTACATGACAAGCAGGTTTACGTTTGACCCTCCTCTGCACTCTAGCATCCCCTGGCATATTTGAGCAAATTACTAGTGACATGGAAATGTGATTTTCATTAATGAATCCATTCCGTGCAGTTTCCACTGAAAGCACAGCGTTTGTAGAGCTTCCCAGTACATGGATGGTATAGGTAGGTAACGTGCCGCATGTACAGTTTGTATGTGTGATGATAACACACCTTGCAGCCCCCTGAAATTCAGCACGGGTTTGAAACCGCACCACTGCCCACTTCTGTTTAGTGCACGTCATTACAAGTGGGCTGTTGGCACAGTGGGGAGGATAACAAGCACGTGTGAAATCATTAACCACTTTCAGCCTGGCATCCCTATTTTGGGAGTGTCCTAATAGTCGAAAATGTTAAATAGCAAAAATAGCAGATCTAAAAGCTTACAACACATCACAGTGCAATGCGTTGTGAGCCTCTCAACCCATTCAGTTAAAAGATTTTAAGTAAAAATAGTTTCTGTCTTCAGAATTTACAAGCTTGAAAATCATCTATTTTTGCTATTAGTCATACAAGCATACAGGCTTAACCACACTAACTCTAGCGTTCCTGTTCTGGGCATGTCATAAAAGGCTAACATTCAGTAAAAATAGGTGAACATTTGGCAAAAATGGCACATCTACAAGCTCACAATGCAGCGCTTTGCAACACATTGTGAGCTTGTAGATTGTCTATTTTCTGCAAAGAAATGTGGTGTGGCCCAGCGGTCCGGGCACCTACAGTAGGCTTCATTGCAGCCTGACAGCGGGTCGCGGGTTCGAGTCCCGATCCCGATGACCTTTGCTGCGTGTCACTCCCCGTCTCTCTCTCCCCATTTCCTGTCTATGTACTGTGCACTATCAATAAAGGCCGAAAAAGCCAAAAGAATATCTTAAAAAAAGAAAGAGATTTGGTGTACAGGGAAAAAAGGAGGGGGTCAAGTACACAGTCACCCCTGGGGAACGCCGGTCAACAAAGTATATAGGGTTTAAGTGTTAAGAAGTTAATCCCTTATAATGATTCCAATGATTCCAGCACCATCGTGCAATGAAAAGGCCTTGAGGGCCTAGTTAGCAGTACTGTACTTTATGAAACAGATATGGAACCAGGAGGCAGTGGTATGTAATGATAAACCAGTGGTTAAACAACTGGGCCATGGGAAGATGTAGCAGAAAATCTATGCAAGAAGCTTGAGCACAATGAAATAGGGGAGCAACAGTTAGCCTAATTGAACCAATCGATGTAATCAATAATTAAAAAAATATTTTTTGGAGGAAAAATATGTGTTGCTTTTTTTTATTTGTTTTTTAAAATGTGGAAAATAGCTGTGTGAATTGCAGCCAGTTGAGATGCCTCAGGGATTGTGTCAGGATGTATCTGGCCAGGCCACAAAGGCAGGTTCTGAAAAAGCAGACAAGAACAGCACACTTATGCGCCCCCCCTCGCCCAAATGTAATAACACTCCTTTACCTCCATGCCAGTAACGTTGACTAGGCTTACCGTAAAACAACAAATCAATCCAAGTACTTCAAACCCGGGCGCAAATCTCAGTTAAACACCGGTTCCTGCTGAACATGGGTGCGTGTGAGTTAAGGTCAACTAGATGGTCTTGCCAAAATGCGGCAAATGTAGCAAAATCCAAAGTGTAAACAGGACTGTTTTGAGGTTGCCTGTTTCAGTGGCAGATGGAAAATGATTTGCGTCACAGACACATTTTCCCCACGCATGTCCCACTTGAAGGGCTACACAGTAAAAACCTCAGTGTTCAGTTATCCATTTGTAACTCCGAGCGTAGCATGGTTCCTATTGTACATTCTTAGGGTTCATTAACACTGAGAATTTGTATTAGTATGTGCGCTGCTCATCATATGACTAAGGTAGGAGTTCATACATAAATAACACAATAGCTTTGGTAGTAGACAGTCACACATGCCATTCCCAGCAGCATGTATGTCATTTTACTCATAGCTGAGTGAGGAGGCCCATTCAAGCCATAGGTGTCAGCAGCGACATTAGCATATTGCAATTAAGATAATAGGGATGTAACAGTATACAATTTTTAATCACATGAACTCCCTTTTCTGGGGTGAACATTCTACAAGCTCACAACTTGTGAGTCCTTGCCGATGCGCGCGCCAAGTTTGAAGTCGGTCGGTCCCATATATGCACATGACAACCGGATCTCCATTTATGCCTATATATGGGCATATAGGGTTTGTTTATGGTTATGTCTGAGTCATAGTGATGTGGCCAACTGGCCATGGTCCTGCCTATATATGGGCGTATCAGGTTTGTTTATGGTTATGTTTGAGTCAGAGTGATGTGGCCGTGGTCTGCCGGCCGGCCACCCTCCCATTAGCCAATTTTAATATAGGATTTAGTGTAGAGGGAAAAAAGGAGGGGGCCTTATATAGAGCCCTGGGGGACTCTGATCAACTCAAAGTATATAGGGTTCAAGACAAGTTAAGGTATGAAACAGTATCAAGAACCATGATCCTCTTTGTGTGATACTGTGCCCAGTCTGCCCACGGTATAGATTAACCCTATTTTTATGTAAACATTACAATGCTAGTGCTTGAGAGCTGCAGGTAAATACACACAGATACACACAGAAGCAGGCATACATAACTTTAGTTCAATAAAGAAATATTTTCCTCCAAAGAAAAATACTTGCTGGTTTGTTTTTCATACAAAAGGGGGAAATGCATAGCGTGAAATTCTATATGACATGGTATTTTGGTAGATGTGCCGTACCGTGAAATTTCATACCATTCAATCCCTACTGAGAATAGGTTTAATGTTGAGAGTGAGTGAGTGTGGTAGTAAATAACTTGTGCAAATGATTTGTAGGCAGTTCTTTTTCTAAAAGTCATGTTTGGGGAGAAACCTGACCACATGATCACACAATGTTCCAGAGGATGTGAATGATGCAGTATTTCCATCGAAAAAGGCTCTGTCAAAGGATTTGCATAACAACTCACTGCCTGTTGACATTGGAATTTATTCGTTGCACCTCCATCTACGGGAACTCGGGAGGATTTTTCCAACATCTGTGTGTGTGAGTGTGTGTGTGTGTGTGTGTGTGTGTGTGTGTGTGTGTGTGTGTGTACCTTGTGTGACGGTACGGAGAATGATGAGGATGGAGAGGATGCGTGTGTGAGGACAGGGGCTTCGGTACATCGGACAGATCCTGTGGGGGGGTCCGACGCTGCGGGGCCAGGGAAGGGGGTCCGCATCCTCAAACTGAAGGGCTGCAGGCTGGCCTGTGGGCCGAGATACCTCCTCTCCTATACGCCGCAAGGTGGAGGATAACGCTACAGCCTGTGTGTGCACAGACACAAACACACACACATGCACAAAATGGACGGGGCATATGCATGAGCGCACTTGCTGTATGTCACAATAACGATATAACTGTCAAACATATGAGTGATAAACCTACACTGGTCTTCATTGGATGGAGGTGTACACACAAAAAAGAAAAATCTCTCTATCTTCTGGCTCCTTCCCCAACTTCACTAACTAAATAATAAAGCCAATAGATCAAGTCTACCGCGGGAAAATGAATCCGTTTCTAAATGCATGGGGAGATGATGGTTTCTGCAACTCTTTACCTCTCTCGCTCATGCTCGCTCGATCACTGTCTTTCTCCCTGCCCTCCTATAGTGCAGTCTTCATTCGCTCTATGGGGAATACAGTGGAGGGAGTTTGGATTCACTCTCCTCCATTTATGTGTGCTGGCGCGTTTTGGCCGTCTTAAAAGTGAACACATGCTGTAGCAATAAGGCCGCATGTGATTCTAGTTGAACATCAAGCGTGTCAGCATGCGGCCGTGACACAGACTGACAAACAAACACGGAGGGTCCAGGCCCCGCGTGGCTTGACTGGCAGGGGGGAGAGGGGTGGAGCTGGGGCTGTGGACCGTAGAGGAGGCGAGTTTGGCCTTTGCAGTAATCCTTGGCCAGTGGCTAGTTATTCAAGCTATAGTGTCGAGATCAACCTTGCTCCCCATGGCTATGTTCACACTGACAACACAAATAAAAATGTTGGCCTATCTAGATTGGAATCAGATCAGGTTTTATCAAGCCTAAATAGCAAAAGAGCACTCGGACACCAAATTATACTCGTCGAATGACGTTGTCCGAAAATAGCTGATCTACAAGTCTGAATGTGATGGGATGTGACACGTTGTGAGCTTGTATATTTGGTATCTTCAGCAAGTGATACCACAAAATCGGATTTCCCTGCAGTCTGAACAAAGCCTATGTATACTATCATAAGATAGTGTGCCAAAGAGAATAGATACACTATTGGTAGAACAAAAACACACACACACACACACACCCCTTCACTGGCTGATGTTGTGCACTGTTGAAATTTCAATTTCCGTGGAAGACGTTGAAGACGTCAGAAGCCATCTCGGCCCCATGGGGATTTGAAACCGTGTGAGGCAGGCAGTGCAGGCACACTTATCAAATCTACAGAGACTGCGACAGCCTGTTCCAATATCTACACCGTTCATCTGACAAGCAGGCAGGAGCCTTGAAGAAAATAACACTGCCAGCGTGAAGACAAAATGAAACTCGATAAGACGTCCACACATGAAGCACTGTCCCGCTGTGAGGGGGGGATGTATAGACAGCATGGACACACGTTTCTGAGTTGTGCGGCTCTGTGCCGAGGAGAGCAGACGTGGTTGGTTGGTGAGTGTGTGTGTGTGTGTGTGTGTGTGTGTGTGTGTGTGTGTGTGTGTGTGTGTGTGTGTGTGTGTGTGTGTGTGTGTGTGTGTGTGTGTGTGTGTGTGTGTGTGCAAAACTGTGTAACTGTTTGTTGTAATGTAGGCCTACTGCATAGAGCCAGACCTTACAAATTATTTGACCTTTTTGACAAAATCGGTATCAGCAATTATGCACCCTATTTCTAACCACTTTCAACCTGCATCAATATTTTGGGCATGTCATATAGGTGTAAAACTTCAAAAGATTTCAAAAGTTTTTTAACTTTTTCACATGCTGCTAATTTTGAATTTTCTACTCTTTTTTTTTATTGTTTAGAATTGATTTAACAATTTTATTTTTGAAAATATCAGGTCAAAACATCGGTAAGTGGTAGGACTCAACAAAATCAGGAAATCTGGCATGGGTCGGGCTCTAGCACCTGTTTGTTGAAATGTGCTGCATCTCCTCCTGCGGGGCCAGATCAATACCTGGCAGCAGAAGCAGTTCCAGGCCACAACACTGTGTTTTGTTTAGTGTTATGTGATTGTGTTGAGGTGTGCGGTCCTGTGCATCTGGGTTTGTTTTGTTGTTCAGTTTAGAAGATCGATTGCCAAAAGACGCAGGATGTTGCCATCAGATACAAACCAGCAGTAGCCAAAAGGTCAGACTTTTCAGATGCACATGAAAAACTGGCTAATATTCCATCTGAGGATCTGATGTTTTAAAAGTGGAAAATTGCAGATGTTGTAAGCAACCAACAGTCAACTCAAGCCAATTTCAAAAATAAAAGAATAACACAGCATTTGTGGTTATGTTTGAAAAGAGCGAGGATTACAGCAGTATGTGTGTGTCTCACTTTACACACATGGGGCGATTTATTTGTGCGATTTGTTCACAAGATAATATTTTTTGAACTTGTATTCAGTCAATGTAATCTTGCATATCAGTGATGGAATTGTTTTGATGCAGTTAAATTAACAATATGAAGTAGTCCTACAGATTGGCACGCAGAACTCACAAAATGTAAGATTAATGCCGGGTGCATGTTCTTAAAACATACATAATCACAAAAGGAACATCCGCACTCACAAAACACGTTTCAAATCTTCTCCTAATGCATCAAAGCACCGATCAAAGCATACAAACGCATTCTGGCCCTTCTGACGTAAACGCTGGCGAAGGTCAGAAGTGCCGAAATGTGTTTGTATCTGTGATCACTGCTGCGATGCATTAGAAGATTTAACACTTATTTTGTAATTGCGGATGTTCCTTTTTTGATCATGAATGTTTAAGAATCTTCACCGGGCATTAATCTTGTGTGTGTGTCTATCTGTCTTTCTGTTTGTTTGTCTGACTGGAACTAATCTCAGTAGACCAACTTAGTACATCCATACATTCTTTTTCACATATGTTTTATATATTGTTTGTAATAGTTATACGTCATAGGCGACTGACGTCAGACAATTCCATCACAGGCTGGCCACATGCAACGCCAAATGCCACACCGTTCCCATATGGCATGTTTGCTTACATAATGATGACCATGGCAGACCAAATTAACCAAAACTACAGTGGTTTGAAATTTCACGATAACGATAGGCTACCGTAGTTTCCTGTGCATACTGGCAATCAGAGCTATTGAGAGAGAGTTATGACAATCCCATAGCCTTCCATTGTAAATGTAGACTGCGGAAGAAACACTTACTATATAATAGCCTCGTGATCCAATCACTTGTTTCACTCTTGCTTCGCAACCAGTAGTTCCAATTAAACACTACTGCACTACTGTGTAGTTCCGACATTGAACCCCATTAAGTTTCACCATCAGTTGCTCAGGCACGCGCGCAACATGAGCCACGTGATTGCATGGTGACAGACCAACAAGAGGCTCAGGAGGTACAGCAGCCGCTCGGGAATCAGAAGGTTCCCGGTTTGATCCGTGGCTCCCCCTGGTTTTGTGTCGAAGTGTCCTTGAGCAAGACACTGAACCTCTCCCGATGAGGAGGTTGGTGCCTTGCATGATTTCCTCCGCCTTTAGTGTGGGAGTGTGTGTGTGTGTGTGTGTGATGCACATTGTAAAACGCTTTGGACAAACGTGCTATATACAACAAATGCACCATTTACCATTATGACAGTGCTACAATAACCATGTGATCGCATGGCAGCGAGATCAGAGTGATGTAAACCAGGCCTTTAATTTCCTCATTTAGGGCAAGGCCACTTGACCTTTGCTGTTGTCCATTGTCACGGCACAAAGGCCAAATGGCAGGGCAGTAAGGTCATCAAATAAAACAATGATATTAGGTCAGAAATAATAACTTTTAACGTATGGGTTAGGGTGTTCTCAGCTAAAGACACTGGTGTCTGAAAAATGTTGAGAGGAAAGAGGCAGAGGAGAAAACAGTGAAATCACTCTGGCCTCAGGACATATCGTTTTTTGAAGGGCACAAGGCCAAACTGAGGGGCCACGGATTCCTGCCCTGGTCGTAACGCACCCTGTCAACGGGTCTGCTGGCAACCATAAAGTCATGGGACGCTAGTACAATCTCTCCTACAAACTTGATCAATCTGTCAATTATTAAATTAGAGTGTCTCTCTCTTCAGTCATTTATTTGTGTGTATTATGGTCTTTAAGGCAGGTTGTACCTGAGTGTTAGTGTCCATGTGTCTCAGCGTCCAGTAGATGAACCGCAGGAGGTTGAGGAGGAGTAATGGTTCCGATGAAGGGGTCTGATGGAGCTGTTCCGCTAACAACGGCAACACCTGGCAACCCAAGAACAACAGCGGACCACAGGAATGTGTGACCCAAAAGTTTGAAATGTTCTTAATTATACACAACTAGTACAGCTAGACTGTTGTCATACAACAGAATGAAATAATTTACCACCTTGGAGCATCTCTCATTGTGCAAGACCTCTGGAGGCAAGCACTGGCCTAGAATGTTCCCCTTGTCTCCTGCCAATGGAGAGAATGTCTGTCCGTCAAGCAGCCAGTCCAATAGCAGGGCCAGGAGCTTCAGGGGGGCGGGAGCAGAAGTGCCCTGAGGGGATGGGGGTAAAGAGTCTGGTAGTTTTACAGTCATCAGTGATTGATATTGTCATTAGGGTTAGCATAACCAACAACAACAATAACAACAGCAGCACAAACGTAGATTCATCATGTTATTTGGCAGAGGGTGTGTGACTTGCGGAGAGTAAGTGTTTACTAAGCTTTCCAGCCTGTTTATGAACTTGTGTGTGTGTGTGTGTATATATATACTGTGTGTGCGCATGCGCATGCGTGTGTGTGTGTGTGTGTGTGTGTGTGTGGGGGGGGTGCTGGTTAAATGATGTGTGTGGTGTTTTCTCAACAAACACATTGGGCGTGTAAACCCAATTACGTCAAAGCCAGCTGATCAGAATAATAGTATGCCCTAAATGAACGACCCAACATGCACACACCCTAACTATGTGTGAAAACATATCCAGCAGTGTTCTCGGTGTACCTTGTTGCCGGGGTTTCCAGAGGGCGCGTTTTTCTCGCGTTTTAGCGGCCTACCGGCCTCTGTGGTCTTTACGCACGTGTTCTCACGGCCCCTCGGTGCCGTCATGTGCTGCTCATATTTCCTCTGCAGAAAAACAATGCGGCTATCATTCACATTCGTGTGAGGTTGACAGTACATACTAGCAAGGCAACAAATATATCACATGCTCTTTGTCAAAATAAGCATTCCTTCGACAGTACGTCACTTTCAGTTAAGTCTGTAAGTAGCGAACCCGTGAACGTATGCTGAAAGGCAGGCTTTTGTAGGCATGTTTATTTCAATTTATTTTAGAGGGAAGTGCAATGGAAAACACCAAATTCCTCCACGTTGACCCGCTTGTCAAATATGAACTAATCTCTCACTACCCAAAGGTATGAACATATACTACATAAACTAACTCCATGCATATGGAGTTAATTTATTAATCACTTACGCCCCTTATATACAAGATCTACAATCTCAGATTGCCAGCAACTGCCAATGATATTGTAGATCTGCTACTTTCGCAGTTTTGGAAAATGTTTGCCTATAATGACGAGTCCAAAATAGGGCCGCCAGGTTGAGAGTGTTTAATACCTGGAGGTTGTCCAAACGAGCTTGCACCCTCTTGGACTGAAGCTCCAACTTCTTATTCTGATCACTGACGTCATTCAGCTGCACATTCACAAACACGGACGGTCATACGGATGGTCATACATTTGGGACAGGGTTTATGCACAATCTGCACCAATCACAACGTCACAAACCCGGGGCTGCCATTTACTGAGATGGAGACGCTTGTAATTGAAAAGCTGTGACAATGACAGACTGTCCTCTGATCGCAGATCCACAGGGGGCCACTATGCACAGAATACAAACATGCTATCATTACAAACAGGTCAGAGCAACATCCAAATGCAGATGTCTTATATCACAGTGCCCCCCTGTGGTCAGAGGGGTTAACATACACACTAGACAAATAAAAAAATAATAAAATGCAGAGTTTGTAGAGCATATAGGAGGCATCATTACATTTTTTTAACAAGATCTGTACCTGCAACTACGCAGCTGATGTGTCCTGAATTCTAACCTTTCAATCTTTGTAGGAAAATATTTGAAGTGGTTAAATAAAATAAAAAATGCTTAATTTCAATTTTATTTATGTATTTATTCAGTTGTTAGCTTATAAGTTAAATGTTCTCAAATAGTTTTTTTCAAATTTACCATAAAATGATGCACTTTAAAAAAAAATATATATATATGGGTCAAAACCTCAGTAATTGGTGGTCAAACATCTGACATTGGTCGGGCTCTAACCGAATACGTCATGTATTCAGGATCCTAGACTTTAGGTACTAGCCTGTCTCTTCATGTTCTCATTCAGCTCCTTGATGGTCTCAAAGCTGGACTTGAGCCTACGGTTCTCCTTGCTCCTGTCACGGACCAACGCCTGCAGTTGACTCACTTCCTGCTGATGCTTCTGGTGAAACACACAGACACACAGACACAGTAAATAAAGCTTCAACATCAGCAGGTGTGCACAGCAGCAGTATGTGTGCTGACATGGAGCTGAATCGATCCTCAACCTGCTGCAGGTCCAGGATACGGGTGTGCACCACCTCCTCCAGTCCGGTCAGCCTCCCCAGGGACTCCTCCTGCTGCTGTATCCTCCTCTCTCTCCCCTCAAGCTCCCGCTCCCACTGCTGTTGGCTTACACGCTCCGCCTGCACACACACACACACACACACACACACACACACACATACACTCTTTTTAACCACTTAAGCCCTATTTTGTACTTGTATATACATTTATACTTTGTATACTGGATTAGGGTGCATTGATGCATCACGATGCATTGTGAGCTTGCCTTGAAGAGTGGCTATTTTAGCCTGTGAACATTTATCTCCTGTAATAATATGCCCAAAATAGTGACGTGACGTCAGGTTGCAAGTATTTAACTTGTTGTGCTTCTCCCCATTTCTGTATTTTTACATTTGTGTTTTATATTCTGCACTTTACAAAATGCCATTAGAGTATATTGCACTTATTGAGATGCACCACATTTGATACATGACAAAGTGAACGTATCTGTCCCTACTTAAATGAACCAAATACAATACAGTACATTGCAATCGCATTGTACACCTGACTTAACTGAACCTTAATATCCAGCCTTAACCACTTGAACCCTAGCATCCCTGTTCTGGGGGAAACATTTGCTGGAAAAAAAGATCTACAATCTCACAATGCGTTGCAACAGCTATTTTCAGTGAAGAGATTTGGTCCTCTCACCTTCAGTTGTTCATAGACAGTCATCATCTCCTGGTAGATGGTTCCTAGCATAGAGGAGGATGGGGGGCAGGAATCAAACAGACGACGGCCCCTCCTCCGTCCGCCACTGGCCTCACCCGCTGCAGTGTCTCGAGACCCCAGGCTCTCATTCAGACAAGAGGGCAAGGTCACATCTGGACACATGGTAAAGGTGCTGTTAAAGATGCTTTTTTTGTTAAAACAAAAAGGCTTTTTGTTAAAAAGTTAAACCTCTTTATTCTGATAGCAATCACTGCTGTTAAGCGTTTGGTCTCCCCTTCTCTCCAGCTGTGTAGTAAACATAAAATACATTTTCAGTTGGGTCACGAATGTCATCCAATGAGACGATAGAACCCGACAAAGATCATTTATTACTTGTATTTCAGTTCCAATTTTGCCTGCTCATTTACCATCACTTCCAATCTCACTTGTTTATCCAGTACCCTGTATAAGTTAAGTTCTTTCTCCTGATTGAATTAAATTGTTATCCCAACCTGAAAATGTATTTCCTGATCACTGAAGAGCTGGACAGACAATGAGACCCGCTACTGAACAAACACTCTATAGCAATTGCAATACAGAGTTATTCAACACTTATTCAATGGAATGCAAGCTCACCATGCCAGTATTTGTTAAGAGGTGCAAGTAGACAGAAAAATAAATAAAGAATCCTCTAGTTCCTAACACAGGACCACATTACTTCTAGTTAAACCAAGCGTTTCAATTTTGCAGTCATTTAGTGTGGGTAAATGTTGCCAAATGTTTTGCTAAATCTACAGGTATTTTAAAAAGTGTTTTTTTTGTTTGTTTGACTTTTAATGTGTTTATTATTTGGGGGCACATACTGTATTATAATATTCTTTCTTTTTCCTTTACTTATTCAGGGAAGCCCATGAGCAAGCTCTCTTTTTCAAGGACGCCCTGATAACAGCATATACAACATATGAAATACATACATAATAAAAACAATAACAAACATTTGAATCATATTACAATCATCACATATGCAAATAATTATAGTGTTACATGAAACAGGTGCAGTTACCATGTAATGTGTCCTCAAGAAGTACCCTAAATGTCTCTATTGAGACCAATCGCTCCAGTTTCAGAGAGTCCTGAAGTTCCCCATTTGTGTGGAGCATAATAAATGAAAGCAGTCTTTCCTTGTTCACATATCAGAAATGTATAAAGCTATTCAACAAGAGAATAACCTGCACTGATCCCCTCCCTCTGAGTTTGAGCTGAGGACATTTTCAGATGCCAGTGGTTGTCATTTTTGCCCTTTGATGCAGCATGTGATGTCTGACGCTGATAGAACCACAAACACAGGTTGTTTTTCCCTCTTACTTTTAAATGTTAGCCTGGTAATGTAGAATGGTTGTATGAGATCCAGATAGTGATAATTACTGCATTAGCAGCCAACAATGACACATTGACTACAGAATAAGGCCAATAATGTTAATAAAATATAATTGCTCGACTGTTGCTGTTATGTTATGACTGGATAACAAATTCAGCCTGAGCGAAGCAGCCTAATTCTGAGCCATAACTGGAAACAAACATCGGTAGTCAGCCGTCTCTGCAATAAGACCAACAACTGAAAGTCACTGTGGCAATACATTAGAGCCAGACCGATATATCAGCCATTATTTGACAAACATCTGTGTTACGGCCAGACGTATTTTGTATTATTTATTTATTCATGTTATTTGGCATTTTGTATTATTTTGTAATACTTTGTGTAATGTCTGTGTTCCTGCATGGTAGGGGTGTAGAGGTTTAGAGTTGTCAGGTTGAGAAATTGCCACTGAGAGCTTTATACCCGTGGGAAATTGACAGCTATCAAATTGATAATCACCGGAGTAGGGAAGTGGTTCCCAATCCCTGCGGATTGGTCAGCTCCACTGATGTTCCTATGACGCCGTTGGCTGCTGCGGATAGCGGAATCCTACAAAACCCTCACTCTGTGATAACAGCTCCGAGGAACGACACAGCTAAACAGCGGAGAGTGGAGACTTGACCCCTCCTCGTTCTCCCACCAAACCGGTGTTGTTGCCTTCGTTAAAAGACTTTGCCGCTGGGTTATCGATTGTTATGTTGGCGGTTTGACTGTATTTTCTATTTGCTTTGTGTTTGTAACACTTAAGTTCTCTGTATTTGTTTGGTTGTTAAAACCTTGGTTGTATATTTTCACTCAGTTTGTATAAAGCTTAGACATGCACTTTCAAATATTATCACAGAGATTAAAATGTCCTTTTTATTTATGAACTTGTTTAGGTAAGTAGGTTTAGTTATTGTCTTTTTGTTTGGTTGGGATTATAGGACAGGGGGTTAAGTGCAGGATCTTGGTTTGTTTGTTATTTGTGTTTGTTCTTCTTAAATTCAAGTGTTCAAATTCTCTAGTGAATAAATCACTTTATTTGTATTCCGTACGTTGTCTCCGCCTGCTTTTCTGTTACACTCTTTTACCCTTAGACAAAGGAGCGTAACAATCGGTAATCTGCATCAGACTCAAATATCTGCCATCGGTTGGGCACTAAAAGACACACACACACACACACACACACACACACACACACACAGACATACACACACCTGTCTCTGTAACGATCACTTGAGAATCCTGAAGAGAATCAGCCCAGCTCAGTTCATCTTGTAGAGCACATTCATTGCCTAAACTGGAAAAGGCATAATCATCTTTGGTTATAATTTTAATCATACTTATTACACACTCTCTGGCACACACACACACACACACACACACACACACACACACACACACACACACACACACACACACACACACACACACACACACACACACACACACACAACTTACTAGTCAAGGGGGTTGGTCACAGCCTTGAACAGATCCTGCACAGCTTTGTTATAGCCTTTCATCTCTTTGGTAGGTAGCTTATACCTGATGGGCTCCAACACTTCTGCAACAGACAAACAAGTTACCAAAAAAATGTATGCAACAACACAAGATTGTAAATCTGAATAATTATAATTCACTCACCACCACCATGCGTGTGACTGATCCCAAGGATGTTCTTCTCGCCTGATGGCAACTAGAAAACGTGACAACATATTTTAACAGACGCCAAGCAATTGGCTGCGTACAGAATTTAGTAACTTACAAAAGTCACGGTTAAATGAGCAACCACATGGCTGTAATGTGGTTGCTCAGGCGTGTGGTAGAACCAGAACAAAAGATTTTTAATCACATTTACCCGTACAAAAGATGTAAACATAAAAACATAACGGGAACCTTGAACATACCACGGAGGAATGGATAAGCACGAATTTAAGTATATTTTTAAGCCAATACTTTAGCACTTTTCCTCAAGCAATGTTTTGACTACAACACTCCTATTTAACAGAGTATTCTCACACGTCCAGTTGTTGAAGGAGGATCGTTACAACACAAACACCACTGTACATGGCTGAACTCATACATTGTCACAGTAAGCGGAAAAGCGGGCCCATGAGAACTCTTTGTTTTTTATTTATGTCTTTTACATTTTATTTTTTCATTTACATTTATTGTATAAATGGGAGGCCAAATACATATAATAATATTTTCAATGACATTTAAGGCATAATATTTCTACAATTGCTCAAATTGATACCAACCTGTGGATAAGCAGTCATTTTAGGCATAAAGAAGTTGAAGGGTAAATGTAGGTCTCATAACAATGTTCAAATCATGTATACTTTGCATTATTTCTAACCACTTTCCAAACCATACATTCATTCATTATTTACTTTTAAGCCAATAAATAAGCCAATTTAACATTGAGGTGCCCACAATGTTTAGGTGTCCACTCGACATGTATTCCATTGTCACACATCTGCTAGAGCTTTGAGGTCCATTAGATCTGCCCAGTCCATAGAGGGTTTTTAATTCAATTAGTTGAGCTGAAACCCTGGCCTTTGCTGTGTACTATATGCCATTGTTTTTGTATTTAATTTGTGTATTCATTTTCCTTGTTTGTTAATTTAAGCTATTCTCTTATTTTAGTTTTGTTCCATTGAGCTGTACACAGCACTTACTTTTGGTCGACCACGTTTTAAATGTGCTTTACAATATAAATAAAGTTTGTTATACATTTTATACATTTGAAAACGTGTGAAATGGGACATATTCTGAGTAATGAGTACTTTCTACGTTACCTTTAAGTACATTTTGATACCAATACTTTTGTACTTTTGCTCAAGTCATTTTTTAATTCAGGACCTTTACTTGTAACAGAGTATTTCTACGTTGCACTATCGATACTTTTGCTTAAAGAGCACGGAAAGCAAAATAAATATGATACAATATGTATTCCCAGTTTGTCACAGCTCAGAGGAATGTGTTATTAACCAACAGACCAAATTTGAATGGTGAAAAAAATCGCCAAGTTTAGAAACTCATGTTTCAAAATGGATGAAAAACAATGCATTTTGTTCCTGGCCTCTCTGCTTCGGACTGTAGGGGCGTGTCCAGCACAGCTGAAGCCACGCCCACTCAAGGAAGTATCTCTCGCTTCAGCTCCGCCTCCGTCCAAAGAGGGTTTATTCCTAACGTCGCGTCACCAGGCTTTCCTCCACCGAGTCTCTCGTGTGTGTGCGTGTGCGCTGTGTGCGCGTGCCCGCTTGAGTTTGACGCGCGTGCCCGCTTGAGTTTGACGCGCGCACCCGTGTGTGTGTGTGTGTGTGTGTGTGTGTGTGTGTGTGTGTGTGTGTGTGTGTGTGTGTGTGTGTGTGTGTGTGTGTGTGTGTGTGTGTGTGTGTGACTGTGTGTGTGTGTGTGTGACTGTGTGTGTGTGTGTGTGTGTGTGTGTGTGTGTGTGTGTGTGTGTGTGTGTGTGTGTGTGTGTGTGTGTGTGTGTGTGTGTGTGTGTGTGTGTGTGTGCGCGCGCGCGCGTGCTTGTGCTCCACGCCCACACGGAAGACAAGCGTTGCAGCTGACTGCTTTGTTGACTCGCCCGGTCTGATTCAAACAGAAGAATGGCTGCCTCAAATAGTTTTATTGGAAATGTACAGCCATACATGTTTGAGCCTCCAGAACCCGACGAACCAGATGAGGTTGAGCAACCTCAAATGCAACCTCGTCCTCTAGGAGAATGGTGGGTTATCTTTTTTCCCTATACCATTATTACAAGTTATAAACTGTACTACTGAGTAGCATACCTAGGCTATTGATAAAAAGCATAGAACAAAAACACATTTTGTATTTTACCAGTTTTGTTTTGCCAGTGTAAATCACTGATCAAACTGGCAGCCATCATGTTTTTAGTTTTGTTGCCTAGCAGAAAACATTGCAACAAAACGTTGTGCTCTGAGCTGTTCAGATATCTTTACTGTGCGACTTCATATAATTAATATTCCATTGGTTGACAACATATTTAGTAACACTGTGGCTTAGATCAGTGGTTCTCAAACTTTTTCATGTCAAGGACCCCCAAATTGACACTTATTAGCCCACGGACCCCCATTTCAAAAGATATGCCAGGGACCCCCACGGCTCTAGCAGTGATTCTCAACCATTTTAATTTCAAGGACCCCCCAGTTTGACATACATTAGGGCTACATTTAATGGCATTTCTATCACTTGGGCCGCAATTGATAATGTAAAATCTTTGTCAATCTAACTCTGAGAGTGTACAAATGGAACCAAATGCACCCTAACGGGTCCATTTGGTTCCATTTGTACACTCTCAGAGTTACAGACCCTCAAGGGTCCATTTGGTGCCTAATCTATCATTTAGCTGGGGACCCTCTGGAACTCCCTCAAGGACCCCTGGGGGTCCCCGGACCCCACTTTGAGAACCAATGGCTTAGATTGCATGTTGACATATTTGTATTTTTTTGACCTGGTATCCTATAGTTTTCAATGTACAGATTATTTTAATAGCATATTGACTGACGCTAGGTTCTTGATTTACATGGGATACTAGTTTCTTTAGGCACTACACTGTCTCTCTGCTTTCTATGTACAGTATGTGATTACCTTGCTTATTTAGTCCTGTAGCAGAGGCCCTCAGATTTTGAGATACCCCCACCCGAGTTAGAACAAAACACAACCATGTTTTCTTATATTTAGGGTCTCCCATTAGTGAAATGGATTGTTGTGAAATTTTATTTTGGGGCAAAATTAGTTTTTTTGGCTATTCTTTAGAACTACCTCAATCTCTGAAAAAGGCAAATCCGAATAGGGCAAAGGTGACCAAATATGCTATAACCTGAGAATGCTCACTCTTATCTTCATCAAATGTGCTGAGGTATGAACCAGGTGTCTACCCTACATCACCAAAGAGTCAGAATGTAACTTACCTAAAGAAATACTGAAATATAGTCCTTTAAACATACTTTTAGTTTAGGCGGAAATGGTACCTTTGTAGTGTGGACTCCTCTACTTTCCCTCATTTAGAAAAACAACATACATTTATGTCAAACAAGCTGTTACTGCATAGCCTAAGATGCTATTAAACAGTAACCAGTGGTTGTGTGGAGAGATCTAGTACAGTTTTATTGCAAATGAGATTTCTAATAATCTAATCTACTAATCACAGTATTCCATTTGTGTAATGCTTCTCTGTATTGAGGCCTGCAATTCTCAAAATGAAATAATCTATGCACCTTTTGGTTTGGTGGGGGTATCTCAAAAACTAAGGCCTTTTTTGAGGGCTTGCTACAGGACTAATTGTAAGTCACTCTGGATAAGAGCGTCTGCTAAATGCCTACATTGTACATTGTGAATGTCTTGTGAATGTCACTGTGAATTGTAATCATACAGGTGCACCTGTGGAAAATGCAGGCCAATGCCTAATGTGGCTCACAATATCTGCTGCAAAGCTATCAATGTGGTATGTTAATAAAAACATCTTCTACAATGATCATCACCTGTGAACATTCACAACTAGTGAAGTACTAAAAAACCTTATACTGTACATACTCCCAACAGGTTCTGAATAAATTAAGTGAACAGCCAGAAGAGCTGGAGTGCATGACTCTCCATCCAGGAATTGAGCCTGTCTGCTTGAACCCATACTCCCTGCAGAATGCCCTCAACATTTACCAGGCAGACCATGGCCCACTGCCGGAGAAGGAGAGATTTGAGTAAGTTAGACCAATATTTATTTATTTGGAATGTAGATAAATTGCATTTGTTTATCAAATGGCAGTGGCACACATGCCCTTCAAAAACGGGTAAGATTTAGAACCACATATTATATTATATATAATCACTATTAAAAAATAAACTATGGAAGGATTCACAATGTTACAGTATCACTCAAGGATTATGATAGCTGTATGGTCATAGACATTCAATGAAAATGCTGTCCAGTCCTGCTTTATATTGCATTGCCTTGACCATTCCATATACCAGGGTCCCCACGGTCATGAAATTCCTGGAAATATTTTGAAATAAAAATAATAATAATCCAGTACTGGAAAAGGTTTGGAATTGATCAAAGGTCCTGGAATTTATCAAGGGTCCTGGAAAAATATTTGGCTATGCATTGTTTTTGGCTATTGATTTTTTTGAATACAAAATATTTTCATAAACATGTATAACATTACACGAAATATGTAACATAAGTAGTTTTTCGCCGAACAGGCTGTGTAACATCCCATCCGCACTGCCAGCGATGCGACGTGACGTGACGCGAAGCATGTTACATGTTTTTGAGACCGTCCTGACCTACCGCGAGCGACAACGAACCGTGCAACGACGTCGTCCACCCCTCCTATTTTTCAATATGCCCTAATTTTGCACGAAATGTTGAATGAAATTGTACTATTTTATATTCTATGCTTTATTTTTTGCTACACTGCCTATCTTTGGGCATTGTACATAGGAGTAAGAGACACATTATTGCGCTGAATGATTTGTTTTATAGGCCTGGAAATTGGGCTAAATATTCTGGAAAAGTTTTGGAAATTCATTGCTGTGGGGACCCTGATATACCCATATACCCCTTTGTTATTTCAAGGCCCTCCATTTACAGTACAGTATAGGTGACAGAAGATATGCTCAAGAACAACAGAGACTAGTAAATTAACACTAAAGTTGGTGATTAAATGGCAGTACAGCAGTCTGATTGACAACCAGGAAAAATAGATGAAACTGGCATTAGCAGATGTTCACTTTGAAGTTGGCGCCATGAGTCTCCAGTTCAATCACCAAACAGGGTTAATAGCACCACCCTCAGGCAGGGAGAGAAAACAGCACAAAAGGTCACATTTCATTCATTGTTATTTTGTCATTACAGGCGTGCTCGCTACCTGGCCTACAGATCCTTTGTGTCCTGGGTCTGGGGACCCCTGAAACCGAAGGACCGGAGAATCTTGCCTTCCTGTATTGTGCAACGGATACACGAAGAGTACCCTGACGAAGATTCGGAATACACTGGATTTAGGCCTGCCATTTAATCTGAGTCTACAAGGACCCCAAAATTATATGTATTTGGCCGCGGATCCCCCATTTGAAAATGTTTTGTGCCAGGGACCCTCAGGAGAATATTTATGAAGAAAATGTTCAAAGACTTATACTAAGGTATTCAAAAATAGCAGATGTACAAGCTCGCAGCTTGGCTCAAAGTGACACGCTGTGAGCTTGTAGATCTATTTTTGACAACCACTGTTCTAAATCCTAAAAGTTTTCTGAGAAAACTTATGTTTATATAGCTAAAGTATAAAATGACAGATGCTTTCCCAGTTTTAATGGGTTAAATAAACAATATTTTCATTACTATGTTCTGGATGTTTATGTACACAGTTATTCTGTCATTCCATACAACTATAATATATGTCATAGAATTGTTAGACAGCTTTTACAATAATTGTTTTAGTGATGACATTTTTGCACACACCCTTTGTAAGAGCAAATGCTCAGGAGCACAGAAGCAGGCAGAATATCTCTGCTGTCGGGCAGAAGCCAACTATGTCCAAAATGTATATTTCAGGAAATGAAAACATTTTTAACACAACACTGCCTCAAAGTTGGTATGGTGACTTTATACATTGTCAGATACTTGCATGTGTCCTTATATTATCATCACTTTACCCAAATACAGCTCAAGTGGAGTTAGGAGGTTTTTGACCAGTGATGTGGAAATAATTATGTCCATCATTGATTAGAATGACAAAGAAACCTGAGTTAGGTTGTTTGACCGTCAGTTTCCAAAGGATCCTCAGGAGGTTTAGTCCGAAGAACTTTTAATACTTTTAATTGGTTCAATGTTTGTAAAAACACACACAGACTTAAAAGACTGTTCAATAGCACTGATTTATTTGCGCCCAAACAGCTAAGGTGTGTATGTGTAAAATTGACAGCTGCACTGGTGTGAAATCTGGACAACCCTGTGGCAGAAAGAGGGTGACTGGGAAAGGGATTAGACGGGTGTTGGGTCACCACCAGGCGTTGGCTCTATTGACTCTGGCTCTGGGCGGATGAACCGGGACAGATGGGCGGCAACTGCAGCAGCCTTTTCAGGATGCTCGTACTGTGAGCACAGGAATCCAGGGACAGGCAACTCTTTCATCTTGGCCACAAAAGGTGCAGGGTTGGGGAAGACCTCATTAAAGAGGAGGTCTGTAAGCTCTGTCACATATTCTACAATACAGGAGAGAACACAACAGCATGTACAGTAGTTTGAGTAATTCATATGGTCTCAAATGTTTCCAATGTAATTGGAACATTTATGGTGCACAATTTGACTGATGACCACGGTACGCAGATTAAAACTTGAATCAGAAACTTGAGAATTACATGTAACTAACCGGTAGTATAGTTGGTCTTAACCGCGGTGACAACATGGCCGCCTTTCTTGGCCTTGGGAAACCGTATGCTGTACCGCGGAGCTCCTGCTGCAGTGATCGCTTGGAGACGTCCAGCATTTTCATTGAAATGCAATGCGGCCAGGTAAAGCCTGAAATTAGAAGAATGGGATGAACCCAAGATAGTTTGTAGATGGCTAGAAGATGGTATTTTTACATACTGGCACTAGCATGTAAGAAGGCAGCAGATGCACAATATTTACAAATGAAATGGCATTGTAATACAGTTCAAAGAGGATTGTGTGCACATCCCACGCCTGCATTTAGGCCAGGTGCTGGACATCAAGGGAAGAATCAATGAAAAGAAGGAAGCCCGCACACTGTTCTCAAGCTCCAAGAAACTCACTTTTTATTTTGCAACGTTTCGACCTTCTAGGTCTTCATCAGGCAAATAAAAAAAAACTCTTTCTCTCTTATATTTGCTTGAGAACAGTGTGCAGACTTCCTTCTTTTCATTGTAATAATACATACATACAATTTATACAGCACTTTTGTAAATACTCAGTCGCTGATATTATGAATGTTATCATTTGCATAATATTGCAACACGATATAGACAACATGATTACAATATAATTTACCTGCAAAGCATTCCTAGGTAGGAAAAGACCACATTTTTCGGTGCAAACCGCAGGATCACACTGTGGAACCCCTCCAAGGCAGATGTCTGGTAGAGAGGACTCAGCTTCTTCACATCACCCAGAACACGTTTATTTGTAAATGCCGTCTTCAGCTTGAAGACGGCCTTTGATGCTACAGGGGGAAAGAGTATACTATATCAAATATTTTCAGTGGATTGCATCTTGAGAGTATATTACAGGATTCAAATGACAAGAGTTTGCTATTGAAGAGTCATACCAGGCTTCAGCCACTTGTTTTTGTCAGTGGAGGGGGGATGGAGGCACATGGGGAAGTGTGGATTGTCATGGACATGAACATTGGTGATGTGGTTGATGACAGAAGTCCACTTTGCAACTGTTTCCTCTCCACTGGACGAACCAGATGCTGACCAGTAGAGGTGATTCTTCACGCTCTGCTTCCACAAGTTGACTTTAGTGCACTCCTTCAACTTTGAGATGGCAACCAACTTCTTGGTAAGAGCTGTGAACAGTTAGAAAATATGTAAAATATTTTATAGGGTGGTTGTTGCACAACTGTAGCGGTGCTACAAATGATCAATAAACAACATTTCCCGTAATATCCTACCTTTACATAAATGCCACACATCGTAATAGTGGGTAATCTCAGATTTCTGTTCCTTCATGAACTTCTGAACCTGGTTGTGTCGGTCTGTCACCAGGCAATCCACCTTGACGCCAGCTTTGTGAAGGTATTTTAGACTCCGGATCAGCCCTTCCTTCTCCATGTGGACACTGCTCTTTACTTCATTGCTCTGTGTATCATAAACGCGCGCACACACACACACACACACACACACGTGAATAACAGATCTGCCTCATTGGTGAAGTTCTGTGCTCTACTGATCACATTTTCTAGTTTCACAATCTATTTACAGTACCTGTACCAGCTGGATATCAACGATGTTGTTAGTGTTGAGATCCATCATGGAGTAAGAGCCGTACTTTGCGCAGTGGCCTGGGCTGTCAGCTCTCATGTCTCCACCAAGAGATACTGTTGCCCTCCGTTTAAGTCCCTCAAGCAAGTCCGCCTGGTGTGTCCGCCATTTATGTAGAACAGAAGGCATAATGTACTTGTCCACATGATTGCGATGTGACATTCTGCTGAAGGTTCTCACGTTCATTGCATTGAGCACCTGTAATGTCAAATAAGAATGTAACTGTAACAGTGTTCATACCACATCCCTCTGTAGCACTGACCTATAGTAATTCAAATGTATCTGTTAAAAACAAAAAAGACACAAAGCAGTGGGAGAAGACACACTTTAGATGATGCCCAGGGGTGCACATAACTGGTGCGCATGCGCACCCAAAATAAATAATGCGCACCACATCAGACGACGCGAGGCGCTTTTGCGTACCAACAGCTGGGACAGGAATTTCCAAGCTTTTATTTTTTAGCAAAACTAAACTTTTTTAGCAAAACTAAACTTACCCTGCGCCATTAGGCGCAGGGGAAGGGGACGCATGCTGCACGTGCTTGTGTGATTGTTGCTTCGCGTCGCCTCGCGTCGCCTCGCTGCGTGCACGCAGCCAGCAGCGGCTGTTAGAGGCACTCTTCACCGATGAGGAACGCACCATAACGGTGCAAAATATGCCGTGAACGTCCTAATCTGGCGGATAAAAGCAGTGCAGCACAGGGCACCAACCTTGGGGGCTTCTAACGGCGTGTGAGAAAAAAAAACGGCGAAAATCTCGGAATTTGGAAGCAGAGCGTCTGTCCGGGGCTTCAGTGCGGCTGCAGAGTTCATGTGCGGGGCTGGGCTGAAGCAGTGCTGCACTAACCCCCCCCCCCCCCCCCCCCCCCCCCGTTGACAAAACTGTCCGGTGGGCGCCGTGTGCTGCCCCCCCCCCCCCCCCCCCGTTGACAAAACGAGACCATTTATTTGGTGCGCACCAACTCACATCTCCAGGTGCTCTTCTGAGTACTAGACCTAAAAAGTTATGTGCACCCCTGATGATGCCATTATTCTTTACCAACCTTGTTTGTCTGGAGAAAAGAAGAGCCTGTGAAGTACACAGCAGCTGATAGCTGCAGATTCCCTGCTGGAGTGCTGCGTAACAGTGGTTGACTCTTCCATTTTCTGGTGTATTCACATAACACGTGGCTGCACCTCTGGGTCACGGTAAGGAATGTTCCTTTTACAAAGGTCTGCACCTTGCAGACACTTGAGCAGGTGGGGCATATACGGAAAAGGTCGAGCAGGCAATCTTCGTAGACCAAGTACTTCACCGTATCCTGTGGCTTGGTTGGTTCTCTGTTGACAAAGAAAAACACACAACAAAAAATACTTTTTACAAAGTGTATAATCTTCTAGAAGATTAGAACTTTGTCGTGTCAGCATAACTGAATAAAATCTAATTATGATGAGGATACATTTTCCTATCGGGCAACTCTATATACGTACTGTACAATGTTAATGTTGTACATTAGATAGAGAAAATAGGAGATCTACAAGCCAACATGTTGCGTTGCAATGTGCCATATTCACTGATTCTTTTTTTTTCTTTTTTTAGCTACCGTATATGTCGATTTTTGCAAAATATTCACCTATGACATGCCCAGAATGTGGATGCTAATGTTCATGTGGTTAACAAAGATCTAATAAGCAAATTTCATTTACTGTTCACTGATGTCGTCCAATTTAGACGTGCTGGGACGGTAGGTGGGGTCATCATCTGAACCGAGGGATGGGGCTTCAGAGTCCTGAGAAGGCAGCAAGTCTAAGTGTTGTTGCTTTGCTGCTGGGCTATTAGCTGGCTCTACAGCTTTTCTCTTCAGAGGAGATGTGCCTGGAAGCAACAGAGACGGGGTGCCCACAGCAACACTCTTAGTGGCTACCGTGGCTTGAGAACCTGGAACACATATCAGAATAGGAGTGTTATATATACTGTACACACAGTACAGTAGGACTTGTATTGATAGCAATAGTCAACCAAAATAATAATGTTATGAGCAATGAAAATACAACAAATTATTCAGCCAATACACTACAGCAGGAGTCTTCAACGTTCTTCAGCCCAGGGACCCCTTCCCCTTACCGAGAGAAAGATGAAGCAGGGACCCCCACTACATATTGTATAAAATGTCCACGCGCACCCCCCTTATTCTTTTTTATCTAGTCTGGACTTTATACATCCATAGGACCTCTAATATAAAGATTTTGATGATCCAAAGACGTTTTTTTCAATGCTTTATTACCCCTATGAGACCTGCAGGTATTGCTGGCTGGAATGCCGGCAAGGCACGCTCAACCTCAGGTTTCCAGTGGGACCAACCGTGTCATGCTACCTTGTCAGGAAGGGGGCTAAATACCTAATGATTCAAAGTAAGACAACATTTTGGCAAGGGAAAAAGGCCATCACCATTTTCCAAATGGTCCCTTGAGCTGTCACCTCAATAAAGTATATGTCAATGGAAATGGGTTACATGGATACCTACAAGCCTCCCCTGTACAGTCATGCCACATTTATGCCAATCTCCAGCAGTTTTGGGCAAGAACCATGCAGTTTTTTGCATGTAGTACAAATATGTAATTTCTGCCTAGGTATTTAGCCCCCTTCCTGACAAGGTAGCATGACACAGACTAGAAAAAAAAAAAGAAAAATCAGTGCGTGGACCGCCTCTACTAGTGTGTTGCAGATTAAACCTTTTCATTGATTTCATAGATAGTTTCATAGACTTGTTTGACAGCACTATCGTCAGTGTATGTTTTCAGACATTTAACCACTAACCACTTCGCTCTGTACATGATCTGTTCCTTTTTTCCCTCAACACCAGACCTCTTTGATGCTGTGAGGCGTTGTGAGCTTGTAGATCTGTACTTTTTGGCTAAAATGCTCCTCAGCATAGGGATGCTATGGTTCATGTAAAAAAAAAAATCCTATCACCAATTTGGCACCCCCCCTGTAGTAACTTTGAGGACCCCCTAGGGGTCCCGGAACCCCTGTTGAAAACTACTGCACTACAGGAATAAACAAGATCAGATGTAACAGGAATCATGGCCATTGCAATCCAACTGGTGCTACAGTCACATAAATGCAACCAGCGCTATAAATCACAAGCCAATTACAATTATAAAATGTTCTACAGGATGGGATGTATATCATATATTGTAACCCTTCTATGAACGATTATTGTCTCTAAGCCAATAAGGAAGTAGTAACGTCAGTAAACTATAGGATCATAGAATACAGAGAGACAGTGTAGTGTCTCAGTAAACAATAGGATCATAGAATGTAGAGAGACAGTGTAGTGTCTCAGTAAACTATAGGATCATTGTCACGATTTTTCAAAAATAGCAGATCTACAAGCTTGTGGCGCACAAGCTTGTAGAATAGAACCAAATGGACCCTTACAGGTCTGTAACTCTGAGAGTGTAACTAATGGAACCAAATGGACCCTTACAGGTCTGTAACTCTGAGAGTGTAACAAACAAACAAACCAACACTTGTATGTATATCAGTGGTTCTCTAAACATGTCAAGATCCCCCTAATTACACATTTACAATGTAGGCATTAGCCCTTTATCCAGAGTGACTTACAGCAAACAAGGTCAAAACATTCATAGAATGCAGAGAGACAGTGTAGTGTCTCAGTAAAATATAGGATCATAGAATACAGAGAGACTGTGTAGTCTCAGTAAACTATAGGATCATAGAATACAGAGATGACATAATATTTAGTTTAGTGAGTTTACCATGCTTACACTGTACTGTATGTGTCCAATGACAAATGAATAGATTATAAGTTTTTGTGACAGCAGTAACATCAGTATGTAGCATATTGTACTGTCTGTGTCCAAAGACTAAATGGATAGGTTCGGTCATATTTTATTCCATTCCATAAGTGACAGGAGTCTTCTCCTTCAACAATTATTGTGTTCATCAATAGAACCTGTCAGACATTTACAAAGACAATCTAATAACTTGACCAACCTTCACTCTTGCTGCTAGTCAGGGTTCTTTTAGCCAGTTGCGTTCCAACCGTTCTTCTCCCCACAGAGCGGTCCGTCTGAACCCCAATTTCTCTGGTGGTGACTTGGTCACACTGTGTCTCTGTCTCTCTCGTGGATGGAAGGGACTGCTTTGTGAAAACAGATAACAGTTGAAATTACTTTTTCAAACATACTGATGCTTATGAAAACAAGAAACATACTGATGCTTATGAAAACAAGAAACATACTGATGCTTATGAAAATAAGAGTGCAGGCTATCTCCTGACCAATAACACCCTCTTAAAACTGTATGTAACAGAAATAAATAATGTGATTCCACCTGTACTCTCAGCCTTGGGACCGCCCCTTATGCCCCTGTAAAGTTGGGGGGTAAACCCTTACCTACCTAACAACCTGAAATGCACACACATAGTGTTTTGTGACCACGTGAAGATGCACAGGTCCTATTGTGTTCTGTTTATTAGCACCAAAATGAAGGTTTTAGGAGACTTTATTTCAGTGCACATTCTGCACAACACAACACAGCCATAACTTTACCAAAGAGCGGACCGCGAGATTCCAAATGACTCCTATCCTACTATATCTCCCCTTTCCCTAGAAACAACACACAGTGCAACCAGACTACTACCATCACTTTTCGGTGCGATTATTTCTTTCCTCCAAAGGAAAGAAAGTTCTATATTTGGTCGATGGTCACGTCAGGGTTGCACGGTGTTAGTGTATGATATACACTACAAACGTTACGTAACATTTACAATGGTGTCATTTAGCAGAAATGATTGAGCCCAAACTACTATACAGATACACCTTGTCATATCTATATCGATGCACATAAAAGCACTATAATTATAACATAATCACTGTTGGAAACTTACATGGGAAGCTGTAGTACTGCCGACGACGGTAGATGCAGCCGGCCGGCACGGGAGTTGGAGGGAGGAGGGGAGGCGATACAGTCGGCTCGGCACCGTGCACCAGCAGCAGTGGGTTCTCCGTGAAACCAAGCAGTCTCCTTTGCAGGTTAGAAAAATTATCCGGCGTGAAGTGTTGACTGCAGAGGAAGGCAGTGGAGGTGGTGATTCTCAGCTCTCCTTGACAATGGCGCTTCACAAAATCAATCCACTTCTTTTTCATTTCCTCGTTCTTTGGAAACGCGAACAGTGAAATTGCACTGCTCTGACGCGCCTGGCATCCAGGCAAAACGCATTTGCGCCAAGGAGCCATGATAATGGACTAAAATTCACTAAATTAGCAAAAGCTAAACTAACAAAACTTTCAGAAAAGTGCTGCAGGCTACTACTACTACTACAACTAGCTGTAGGGACTGAAGAGTGTGGGGGAGGGGAGGAGCAGTAGCAACAACACAGCAGCTGACTGCAGTCTGGGGCTGAGGGGCGGAGCTTCTGCAACGGATAACTGATGTACAGTATGATAGTACAGTAGGCTCATTACATATTACAGTATCACCGTGGTGCGTACACAGTTGATATTTTAGTCCCGCCCACAATATACTACCCCAGATTTTATTCAAAAAACATAAAGTGGTCTTATTCCATAACGCTGTAAAATAAAGTTCCAATTTTTTTCCCAGGGTTTCAGCAATGACTATATTACATGTATAATATGTCTTTAAACAAATAGCTTAATTCACTTTACGTAATACATGTGAGTACTTCCACCGCCACTGTAAAGCAGACAGTTTACATGTAAACACTACCAGACGAACCTGTTGTTTCCTCCTGTTCAGATATCTCTGCTTTAACTTCTCTACTGTCTGGTCCACGTCGGTCTCTGGATGGAGGCTCATAGTGAAGACAGGAGAAGTTCACATACGATCATCAACATTCATTCATAAGTTGATCATTCATGGAAACAACAACAACACAACCAAACTTGGCGGATGTGTAACGGACAAACCACGTGACACTAGTCACGTGATCAAGACAATCTCTGGGTTGCCAGGTCCGTTGTTGTTACCTACAACCATGACTACAACCGCTGAGGAATCTTCCCTGATGTTGTACAGTAAAAGATGGACCGCCTCAATTAACTCAGGCAGCCAAATTTAATTCGGTATGACTTTTATTTAATTTCCATGTTTCTGCTATAATTCAGAATGTATATAATATGTAATGTAAGTTTTTATCTAAAATTTTAGAGAAAGTAGTTTCTTATCAATTGATTTCATTTATGAATTTTAAATGTTTGTTGTTTAAATGTTGTTTATCTGTCAGTTAATGGATGGTTTGTCTTAAATCTGCGAAGTAATTATAAGTCCTAAAATGTAGGAATATGTGTAGGCCAACTTGAGAGGAAGTATCAAGTGGAAATACACAAGTAAACTAAAAGTAGGTAGGCTATACCAACCTCTAAGTGGTGGACGATAGGTTCACTGCACCAATGCCCCCTAGACCTAATTACTCTACATCAGGCGAATAAAGTGATTCTAAATTCAGATTCTGGTGACCCCCAAATGAGTGTTAGGCCTACTATGAAATATTCTGCACTTATTGAAGGTGCGAAAAGTAATCAGGCTTTTCATTTAAAACTCGCTCGGGGCAGATCGTTACAAATGGACCCCAACTTTAGCTAATTTCAGTTTTGACGTTTTGAGGGAAATTACTTTTCTATGGCTGATGGATGAACCGCTGTTTCCCCCTTCAGCCACCCTTCAGACAGAATGTAGTTACACACATTGGCCAGAAGATGTCAGTATGTGATCAGAGATAAAGGGGGCACTTTCACAATTCACACACAAAAAAAGAGCTTCAATTTACAATTGGCTTGTCTTTGTGCAGTGTGCCACTAATCATCTAATCATCAGTGGTTCTTAACCTGTGGCTTGGGACCCCCAGGGGGTCCCCACATGATTTTGGGGGGGTCCCCAGATGATAGTGAGGTGACAATTTAAGCTTTTTAATACAAAAAAAATACAATATTTATATAGTGAAATAGTCAAACAAAATGGGGGGTCCCCAGTTCAAATATGATTATTTTGGGGGGTCACAGCCTGAAAAGGTTGAGAACCACTGGCCTAAATGAATAATATATTCTCTGTATCCTTGTTCTAAACTTATATGGGGATTCACTGGACACAGGGTAAGGTAACAAGCATATTGTACCCAGTTCCACTCACCACACCATGGCACTTAATCTAGCCATTTTATTTGGCAGATTACAGCAACTTCACTGAGATTAATGCTGTTTCTCTCTCTGGGTAATTAGCAGCGACTGCTATTAGTGTTGCACACACTCACATGACTCAATCTTTTTGTCGCTCCAGGGTTATACTGAAGCTCACTGATATGCAAGGAGTGTAATAACACTGATCTTCATTAGAGAGCTGGGATATTTACATTGTCCACTTTGCTTGGTAATTAGTGTTTTGTGTCGTTAATTGGCCATAACGGTCATGGCCTCTTCCGACCTATGCTTCAGTTCTGGCAAAGGGGAAGACAGCATTGGAAGCTCTCTCTCTCTCTCTCTCTCTCTCTCTCTCTCTCTCTCTCTCTCTCTCTCTCTCTCTCTCTCTGTGTGTGGAAGAGAGAAAGTGACCCCTCACCCCCTAGGGATCCTTGGGGGTGGGGTTCCAGGGGGTCCCCAGCGAAATTAAAAACAGTTTAACCAAATACAAGAACTCTCGCCCCAAAACATGCTCGCCCCAAGTCAAATCCGGCGACCTTGGAACAGTTGGACCCATGTATTTCTGGCCACCTATGTCCACCTCGAAACGGTCGGATCCACAAATCCGGCGACCTTGGAATGGTCGGACCCACCAGGTATTTCTGGCCACCAGAACCTACTTGGCCACGTTTGACGTCTCAGAGACGTAACTCCATGGCGTTGAGTCGCCTGAATCGGACTTTGCAACGTTTGGCACAGCGACTCGCTTGCCTGAGCTCGCTCAGCGATGCCTCTCGTGGCTCAAGTTCAGACAGCACGCCGTCTGTTTTTGCCTAACTACTTCCTAACTTAATATTAGGGGCTGTTCTCACCAAGCGGGCCAAGTGGTCCACTCCACGCGTTCCGTGTCAAGCAGGACGAGTGGTCCACCGCTGGGGGCGAGCTGTCCGCGAAAGAAATGGGGGAGTGTGTTTTGGGGTGTGTATTTAATGGTTACCATTTTTAACCCCATCTTTTACTTCAGCTATTTCAAAAGATACAAGCTCACAGCGCGTGACATCACAAACTTGTAATGTAGATCTGCTATTTTTGAAACAATTTGAAAGATCTTGAAAAGTTGTGAAAGATTTGGAATATTTTGAAAGTTTTTAACAACACAACTCTTCTCTTATATGGGCATCCGTGGCACAAAAAATAATTTCATCAAGTTGAGGGTGCTTGACATGAAAATGTTTGAGAACCACTGACTAGCATCCCAGAGGGACTGCATCCTTTATACTGCAGAGTGCATAAGTCAAGCTGGTTTTCATGTCTCAATTTGCCAAAGCCACCACCCACAGTAATAGTAATGCTATGTGCTGAGATGTGATAATTGGATTTGATTATAGTTGAGCAGTGGGACATTCACGCTCAAGTGCAACACCCTCTATTGTAGCAGAGAGTTTAGAAGACCCTGGGGCCCCTGGTTAAGCATGAAGCTCAATTGATTTTTGACGTGTGTGTGTGTGTCTCTGTCTGTGTGTGTGTGTGTGTGTGTGTGTGTGTGTGTGTGTGTGTGTGTGTGTGTGCGTGTGCGTGTGTGTGTGCGTGTGTGTGTGCGTGTGCGTGTGTGTGTGCGTGTGCGTGTGCGTGTGCGTGTGCGTGTGCGTGTGTGTGTGTGTGTGTGTGTGTGGGGCAGCGGAGACAGTCTGGAGGGATGTGGCTGGCACTTATCACCCATACCTTCTGTTTTTGTAATAAACACATAAAGTCCATTCAGCCTGGGAGATAGCGCTAGACAAAAGCAATCAAATCAAATTGCCGAATTACTAACATCTTAGTATGTTCTTCTGCAAAAGCAATTATATCCCGTCTCTTGATACAAGGGCCACACGCAGGCACGTGGGCTCGCACGTGCATTCGCACACACACACACAGACAGACAAACACACGCACAATTAAGGACGATGGCCGTGCTCTGCTCTGCGGTGAAAATGATTGCTTTTCAATTGGCATGACTCTGTGAGTCCACAGAGCAGTATTATATATGCTAATAGAAGCTGTAAAGACGGAGCCGTGGGTCAGGGGGGCCCCGAGCAATTTCAGCACCTCAGAGCCAGGCCAACCCCCCCCCCCCCCCCCCCCCCCATCCCTGGCAGGGCCACTTTTATGGGCGTTTTCATATTGAAAATGTAATTTTAGGCTCATTGACAGGCCTGTAGAGTTTAACGTGTGGTTTCAACGTCTACCATGGCCTCTTGACAAATGACATCTTGACAGATGTCTGTCTGACTGTCTCTCAGCACATGCCTTTCCCCTTCCCCAATAATCACACTGCCAAACCTATATAGACCAGATATCTACAGTACAGGGCTGCCCGAATGATCAATTATTTTCTCTGTGATTATTCTATCGATTACTTTTTCAATCAATCAAATAATTGAAAAGCCGGTTTAAAAGAATATATTTTGTACGCATTTTATATATTGACAAAACAATGCAAGGAAATTGTAATTGTTGTTGATGATGATTATATGATTATAAACGGCTACATCTGGCTAATTTGACATACAGCAAATAGCAAAAATAGCTGATCTACAAGCTCACAATTATTCACAACCACATGGTGTATATGCTTGAAAATCCAGTTTGAAAATCGATTATTTCATTAAAATCATTCATTGATTATTTTCAATGATTGATTAAATCAATTGATTAACTATTGTAGCCCTACTGTCCATATCCTGTCTGTTGGATGCAGTGCTAATCGTCCAAATAAATAATCAATAATAATAATCATTAATGATAATGAAAATAATCTATAGTTGCAACCAGTATTCAGGGCTGGTGTGTGCTGTGTGGAAACGTGGATGCATCCAGCATGCCCACCCAGCACACTCTGCAGGATTTATCCTCATAATAACCCTGTTTTTAAAAGGCCATAATGGCTTTGTCAGGTAAAATTTATTAGATTCATTTTTTCCTTATTTAATTGACGCATGAATATTTTAATGTTTACGCCATACCTACTGTACAAGCCCCTGGGGACTCAAGGGGAGGGGGGGTGGTTGCGGCAAAGTATATCTCATCCCAGAAAACTGCTTAGAAACTCCTTTCTCGCGATGGAAATGTCTTGAAAGTGTTTTAATTATTCAATGGGGGGCACATATTCTAATCAGACTTTTAGATTAGAGCCTAATTATGCCGGCTCTGAAATATAAATGGGATTTACGGATTGTATTAAACTCTGTTAGAATAACAGTGCATAAAGTGTCAGAGAGAGAGAGAGAGAGAGAGAGAGAGAGAGAGAGAGAGAGAGAGAGAGAGAGAGAGAGAGAGAGAGAGAGAGAGAGAGAGAGAGAGAGAGAGAGAGAGAGTTGTGTGCATGTGGTGTTAAGTTGCCCTGTGTTATTACGGGGCCAGGCTTCCAGCATGGACCCGTATTGTTATTGGCATTATTCCATTTCTTCTTCTTCTTCTTCTTCTTCTGCCGTTTTTGCCAGTTCTGGCTGAACCGTGCATACGCTTTTTATGAAACTCGGCCATATGATAGATGGTCATGAAAAACAATCAAAAAATAAATCTCACAATCTTTCGTCAAAAGGTGGCGCTATAGCACTCAGTTGAAAATGCCAACTTTGAACAGGTACAACTCATGCCCTGTTTTACCTACAGCCATAAAACTGCAATACACACATGCGTCTCCTCATGATGAACAACTTTCACACTCTGACTTTTGACCTCTGACCTTTAGATCTCCCACCATTTCGAATTATATGAAAAACAGTTAAAACCTATCTCCTCCTGGGATTTTTGAGTAATCTGCACGAAACTTTTTACACATGAACTTTGGACCTATGCCAAAAAACGTTTGCAAAATATTTTCCATAAGTGAAAAAATGAAGCTTTAATGAGCCAATGAATATTGCAGTTTTATGACAATTATTCATCTGCCCCTAACACATACATGCAGACTTACCATTCTTTGAAACTTTGCAGAAATGTAAAGGGCCATTCCAAATATCACTGAAACCAATCTTACTCCAATTGGTCAAACGGGGACGCTATAGCATTTTTTTTTTAAATTGAAACTTTAAACAGGCAAAAGTCATGCCTCGTTTGGCCGACAGCCATTAGACCTGCTTACACATGTGCCTTGACTAATGAGGAACACATCTATCACGTTGACCTGTAAGCACCGCCCTTAGATTGTCCGCAATCTTGAGCAGTTTGAAAAACACTTAAACCCAGGATTTTTCAGCTATTTGCGTGAAACTGTATCATCAGTGTGATCTCTTTTTTCAGAGGTTTGTCTGTTGGTTTAATCGCTTCCCGCTTAAGTGTATGTCTCACAACCTCGAGGTCACAGGTTCAAGCCTCACTTGGTGCAGACTTCATCTAAGTTGCATTTCACACAACATGACTATCAATGAATACATCTGCAATTGTTAAAGATAACATGAAATACTCAATTGAGTGTTTTTTACATAATTCATTGTGAAAATAGCTGATCTGCAATCTCACAACTTTTCAGATAGCAATGAGAGTATGTTTTTTCAATGTATAACATACTTCATTGTGAAAATAGCCGATGTACAATCTGACAACTTTTAATAGTTTGTGAGCTTGTAGATCGGCTACTTTCACTAGTTTTGGTTCTGAGGAGATGTACAATTTCTTCATTGGTAAATGGTTTGTGAACGAGTGATCTTTGTGTTAGTGAAACAGGGGCTTGGGTCATGACAGAAGGCAAGAGTTTGTGATCCTCAACAGACAATATCAGCCTGGACAAAGCTATAGCACTATAGGTAGTGTTGCAGCTACCTAAGAGTGCCTCACGATCGCAAGGTTGCCGGTTCAAGCCCCACTTGATGCAGACTCATTTAAG
>NC_139954.1:37434693-37682193 GCF_963454915.1 Gymnoscopelus microlampas | reverse complement strand
AGTCAGGCGCGGGCTGTCTGGAAGTCGTGGTATGCATGTCAGGCAGGAGGCCAGGCGTTGGTGTTTGGGAATAACCGGGGGGGTGGGGGGCAATCTGATCGGCCCTGTTCTCAGGGCCAGCATACGGCCAGCGGGGACAGGGGCCCGGGTACGTACAGCCACGCGTACTGTAGACACACATGTACTATAAATACTCTACATCATTGGTTCTCAAAGTGGGGTCCGGGGACCCCCAGGGGTTCCAGGGGGTCCCCAGCAAAATGTCTTATTATAGCATCACAATCATTTTAACCCTTTATACTTTGGCTATTCAAAAATAGCAGATATACAAGCTCATAGTGCGGCACCGAGTGCCGCACTATGAGCTTGTAGATCTGCTATTTTTGAAAAATCTTGAACATTTTTGCAAAAACATATATTTTAAAGCCAACATTTGTAATTCAAATCTTTGCTTCTGGGGGTCCCTGGAACAAAATATTTGAGATGGTGGTCCGCGGCCAAATCCATGTCATTTAGGGGGTCCTTGGCATGAAAAAGTTTGAGAACCACTGCTCTACATCGTCGCTGTCGGGCAGAAACCTCTCCATATAAATCTCCATATTCTAATTATTTTTTTTCGTAAATTAACGTCCTACTTGATCACACTACAGCGTCACACAAAAGCCTCAAAAGTAGCGGATCCACAAGCTCGAAACGCGACGCGTTTTGAGCTTGTGGATCTGCTACTTCTGCTGTTTTTCAATTTGAATCCTGGAAAGTCACAGTTTTGGACATATGAGGTTTCCACCCGACAGAGACGATATGCACTGTACACACCGCACATATACTGTACGTTCACAAACACATGAATACAAAGAGAAGCAAGCATTGAAACACTTGGCATCAAACCACATGACAATACCATGTTTTGATATATTAGGCTATATCTCATCAAAGGCATATTAACAGTTTTTCATCTATGTTCGTCTTTCATCTTTCGTCTCTCTGTCTCTCTCTCTCTCTCTCTCGCTCATGCACACACACGCACACGCACGCACACGCACACACACGCACACACACACACACACACACACAAAGTACACAGAGTACACAGACATTCACACGCTAGGAGCATAAACGGCAGGTGTGTGTAACGGCGAGGAAAGGCTAATTCCTTCTGTTAATGTTATTCCCACAACCCCCTGATGAGTCTGATGGAACGGCTTGGTTTCTCCTCCAGGAACATCCTCGGAGACTAGGAGAGTTAATGGGCCATGTCTGTACAGTGTGTGTGTGTGTGTGTGTGTGTGTGTGTGTGTGTGTGGGGGGGGGGGTCCTGTCTGTGTGTGTGTGTGTGTGTGTGTGTGTGTGTGTGTGTGTGTGTGTGTGTGTGTGTGTGTGTGTGTGTGTGTGTGCGTGCGTGCGTGCGTGCGTGCGTGCGTGCGTGCGTGCGTGCGTGCGTGCGTGCGTGCGTGCGTGCGTGCGTGCGTGCGTGCGTGCGTGCGTGCGTGCGTGCGTGCGTGCGTGTGTGTCTGGGGGGGTCCTGTGTGTGTGTGTGTGTGTGTGTGTGTGTGTGTGTGTGTGTGTGTGTGTGTGTGTGCGTGCGTGCGTGCGTGCGTGCGTGTGTGTGTATGCATGCATGCGAGCATGCGTGTCTATCTGTCGTCTATCTGTGCGTGTGTGTGTGTGTGTGTGTGTGTGTGTGTGTGTGTGTGTGTGTGTGTGTGTGTGTGTGTGTGTGTGTGTGTGTGTGTCTCCTGTGTACAACAGTGTAAGGGAGGACCAGTGGAGGAGTGTGATGAAATAAGAGACAATGAGATAAAAGCTAATTGCTCCCCACAGGGCCAAACAGTGTTAGCAAAGTGACTTGAAGCCAGCCAGCTAACCTCCCACGTCCCCGTCCAAAGACCACTCGCAACAGCTCTCAATAGATTTTATTTGTTAAGTGGAAATTGTGATGTGCCGTAAACGGCTTGCTGAAGGGCATTTTGTCTGTGAAAAGCACCAATCGGTCGTCGTCGTTGCCACCCGCGTTGTCATCTTACAAACCCAAGTGAGGGGGAGAGACGGAGGGAAGTCATTCGGTAGAGAATTGGAGAGAAATGCCTGAGGACAAAGATCCAGGGTTACTCCTTAGTTTTGAACAAATGGTAGATGTCTCATTTTGTAGTGAAACCCTTCATACTGTATATTTAAGGCCTAGTTCAGACCAAAGTTTCTATTGACACAACATCATTTTAAGCTGGTTTATGCTCAAGATTGCAGAGCTTGCAGACCTGCTATTTTCGGCATGTGACACCATCACCGTCGTGACGGAGCATACAAATTTTCCATTAGAGAGCAAAGGGGAAACGAAATGTCGCTTATATTGAATGTGACAAGTCAAAACCTTTTCAGGCACTGCTGAGATCCGGCAAGATCCATCCAGTGGCCCGCACGCATTTCAAAGTAATTGAAAACCAATGACAGAACAGCTTTTGTGTCTGCATTCCAACACAAGAGTGCAACAAAACAAGACATGAACAACAACAAGTGTCACTGCTTCTCTCTCTCTCTCTCTCTCTCTCTCTCTCTCTCTCTCTCTCTCTCTCTCTCTCTCTCTCTCTCTCTCAGCCCATCAGTCTGTACTCTACGTGAAAGCACATTTTCATCACTAGAGTTTACGAGTGTCCTCGCTTTCCAAGCTAACTGTGTGTTTTTAATTAGCAGCGGCAAACAGAAAGCATTGAACACCTTTCAGCGATTGGCCTTCATTAGTGTTCCTCGGCTCCCAAAAGGGAATTGACCCATCAACTGAGTGGTAACATGATGAAACTGGTTAGATTGGCGCATAGTGACTGGCAGCTGTTCTTTGAAGTGAGAGGCTTGTGGCTGTTGTTGCTGCCAAGCCGCTATATGGAGCGTCTTAGCACGTATAAACATACTAAATAACAATAGAATTAGCTTGCAGCTGCGCACAAATGCACACAGACACACACACACACACACACACACACACACACACACACACACACACACACACACACACACACACACACACACACACACACACACACACACACACACACACACACACACACACAAACACACAGCTGTTCCGCTGCAGGTTCAGTGCCAGGGTGCTGCGTTTGATGTGTGTGTGTGTGTGTGTGTGTGTGTCTCAAAAAAGAGATCTTTTATTCTTTTTTTGTGCACATGTGGGTACCATACCCATATCTAAGTGAAGTCGTGGCGGCGTTTTGGCAGCTTGACATTCGCGTGGGAAGGACGGCATCATTACTGGGACAAGAAAGCGAGGACAGAAGACCCAGGGAGGGAAGAGGATGTTCATTTCACAAACAAGCTTGTTCACAGGACGAGTGTGAGCTTAACACAACGGTGATATGACGAGAACAATAAAGTATGGGAGTAGTGGATGAGAGAGGTGAAAGGGAAGAGAACACGTCGGTGAAAGCGGAAGCGCTTATGACCATGATTTTTCATCAGCATTTTTATAGTTGTGACATCATTGCCAATGTCGTCATCATCATTATCACCATCATGATCATGGTTATCATTATCATCATCATCACCAACACCACCTCTGCACTTGCCGTACACAGATGAGAACAGTGAAATAAATAAATAAATTGCAGCCCGCAGCTCCAACTTGCTGATTAAGTTCACCAACAAAGTGATAGGACTCATCAGCGACAACAGGGTTAGGGTTAGGGTTAGGGTCCTCTCTCCTACAGGAGAGAGGTCAACAACCTTACACGGTGGTCCCAGGAGAACAACCTCTCTCTCTACATTGACAAGACCAAACAGCTGATCGTGGACTGCAGGCGGAAAGGAGGGAGGCTGGAACCGTTCGCCATCAACTGGTCAGCACCTTCAAGCGTTCACATCACTGAGAACCGATAGGCACGCCGACTATGTGGCGAAAAAGGCACAGCAATTCTCTTTTCACATTGTTGAAGTTCAGCCTGGGGTCCAAAAACCTGTGGTTCTACAGATGCACCATTGAGAGCATTCTGACTGGATGCCTGACATGGGAACCGCACTGATTTTGTAACCCCAAGCCCGTAGGGCGCCCGGACCTCTAGTACAGTACACTGGCAATTGTGACCGTAAAGCCCATAGGATTACCAAAGACCCCAGCCACTCCATCCATGGACTGTTTCAGCAGCTAGTGCTACCGTCTGGCAAGCGATACCGCAACCGCAAGGCCTGGACCAGCAGGCTCCAGGACAGCTTTTTCCACCAGGCTACGAGGTTTATGAATAATAGACACTAAAAGCCTGTTGCCTGTCTGCTTGTTACACACACACACACACACACACACACACACACACACACACACACACACACACACACACACACACATACTCAGATGCAGCTGTGCACCCGCAATCACACAGAAACAGGCAAGCATACCCATGCAGATGTGTAAGTTTATTAAGGCAGAACTGTCTGGCCCTGCAATCTCCTCCCATTCTCCATCTGAGGCGAGGCCCAGCCTGCCGCTTTGAGATGCAGCGCACAAAGACACCTGACTGTTTTATTGTTTTTGCTCTGTTTTTGATTTAGCTTATGGTTGCATCATACTATAAAGCGTAGAATGGTACTCAAATCAGCACACCTGGCGCCTGTTCATTACACCACATTCAACTTAAGACACCTTGTTTGTCCATTCTAAGGTCCCATCAAATGGCCTGAAACAAAAAAATATAATCCAAGAATGTCATTGACCACTGAGCATGGCGTGCATTTCAAATTAAGTGTGAAAAGTACGTTGTTGTTTTTTTCACAAGGCCCATTGTTAAAATTCTACTTCAGGGGGAAACCTAACAGGATATATTAGTTTAATTTCCAACGTTTAGTGTGGTGCAGGACTGCACAGGAGAGCTAATTAATTAATTGAATTTACTCTAGTTAGTTAATTTAATTCTGAAAGTGTTCAGAGTTTAGGTACCACCCAAATTTTACTGTGTGTGACATACCACCAGGGTTCGATTTGTAATGGAAACAGGGAGAAATGCTTGCATTTAATTCAGTCTGACCAGAGGCAGGGATAAAACATATCCCCACCGGCCATGAAAATGAATGGCTAGTAGGGGTGTGCCGATACACTAATTTCACCAAACGATACGATACGATATTTGGCTCACAACTTCGATACGATACGATACGCACTTTTTTTATTACGAAAATATATGGGGGAGGAAAAAAGTAAATGCAAACAAATAATTCTGTTTTTGCATTATTCAGACATGCAAACTTGTAGCTTTTCAGCTACAATAGCCGTTTTCAATCCAAATAGGGTAATAGTGTGACACCTGACCCGAAAAAAAAACATGTTGTCACCCTTTTCACCTCGGGGCTGTTTGCATGCCTGATTAAATGATTGTAAAAAAAATATATATATATATATATATATATATATATATATTCTTTTTTTAAACAATATTTTTTTTTTCCAAAACGATACATATCGTCACGAAAACGTATCGCGATATATCGTGGGACGATATATCGGCACACCCCTAATGGCTAGTGTGTGATATTAAAAGCAAAGGCATGGACCTCCCCCACAAATCGAAGCCTGCAGACTGCGATCCACTGGGACCCATGCAGGCGAATAAATAACATCAAAATCTCAACTCAATAAGGAAGCCAAAACCAGAGTTTGAGTAGAGACGTGTAAACCTTACAGAGGCTCTATTCTCCTCCCTGAGCTCATTTGCATCTTCATGTGTGTGTTAGCAAGACTATCTCACTCACGCACACACATACACACACACACACACACACACACACACACACACACACACACACACACACACACACACACACACACACACACACACACGCACACACACACACACACAGAGAGAGGGATCTTGCGTGGGCAGTCAGAGAGGAGTGGAATCCCTGATAAGCCGAGAGAGCCCAGCGGAGGGCATGGACTGAGGAATGCCAGCGATGCCGGGCATTCACAACACTGTGTGGTGTCACTCCTCATGGTCAAACAAAGGCCTCTCTTCTCCCGCGCGTCAATGACACCATTGTGGCCAGAGAGCGCCGCCGAGAGGCTTTATCGCACACACATTCCGCATGGACACCAATGTGCACACATGGCGCACGAGAACACTCACACACACAACAATACACGCTTCCTCCAGTTCAATCTGCCTTGTTTCCTCATCCGGCGCTTCAGATTCCTTGTTGGTGCTGCAACTATCGATTGTCTTTTGAGCGATTATTCCAATGATTGCTCTTTCGATTAATCAAATCAAATAAGCAAATAAGCAAAGCACGAATCTGCATGAAAAATCCTAATAAATGTTGTATAATTCACTAAATTGATTAGTCTGATTAACCACTTAATCCCGGTACTTTGTCGTACAACAGTGTTTACGATTAACTATTGCACCCCTTGCCCCCCACCAATCTTGCATCTTTGCATGTTTCCATCCAACTGCACTCTCTCTTTGGCTTTCTCTCACCGGCATCTGGCCAGAACAACAGGATAGAGACCTCCTGGCATTTCCGGGTACTGAGCCCCGGTGCGAGACACCTGAGAGGGGGAGGGGGGGGGAAGCCCACCACTTGTCCCGGAAGTTAACGTTGGCCCGACGCCTCTCACAGGGGGGCTGGGAGAAAGTCTATGAGGGGTGTGTGTGTGTGTGTGTGTGTGTGTGTGTGTGTGAGAGAGAGAGAGAGAGTGAGTGAGAGAGTGAGTGAGAGAGTCATCCTCTTCCTGTTGCTCTGACATGCTCCTCACTGCTCCTGCCACCTGCCCTTTGGGCACAAAGGCCTCATGGGAGGCAGGACATGACAGGAGGGTGGGACACCAACGTCCCTCTGAGAGTGGCCCTGCAAACACCTGTCAATCACTGTCAGGGCAGGGCAGGAGGTACAGTAGCTGGAATGTATGCGCACGTGTGTGAGTGTGTGTGTGTGTGTGTGTGTGTGTGTGTGTGTGTGTGTGTGTGTGTGTGTGTGTGTGTGTGTGTGTGTGTGTGTGTGTGTGTGTGTGTGTGTGTGTGTGTGTGCGCGTGTGTGCGTGTGTGCGTCTGTGCGTGAGTGCGTGTGTGCGTGTGTGTGTGTGTGTGTGTGTGTGTGTGTGTGTGTGTGTGTGTGTGTGTGTGTGTGTGTGTGTGTGTGTGTGTGTGTGTGTGTGCGTGAACGAGCGCGTGCTTAAGAAAAACGGACTAAGAGACATGTATGGCAGGTTTATGTTTAATGTTTATCACCTGTGCTTGATTTGTGTTTGTATACGCTGTTTGTAGAACAGTGTAAATGTGCATTTAAACATGAGAAAGCTTCAAAGTGGCAGGTGACATGAATAGCTGGGTTTGTATATACTGTTTGTTTTGATGGGGCTGGGGTGGGACTGAGGCTGATTTGGGGCCGGCTCGCCTGTCATCCAGCCAGAGACGTGCCCAGCATGGAAGCCATCATCATGGAGGAAGCTCTCAACTCCAACCCCTTGCTTCAGTGACAGGCCCTGGTGGGCCAGACCTCAGGAACCCTTGGCCTGGACAAGATGTCCTGCTGAGGGCCTTTAGAGCTACAGGGTGCCTGAGTAGCCGTGGGCAGTGGGGGTTTAGAGTACAGGGACAATGGGCAGACAGTAGAAGGACAGTAGGGGAGCGGGGAATTAGCTGCCAATTAGGTCCAGTTTGTGTGAGGAGTGATGGATGTCGGCCTGTCAGAACCCGCGGAGCAAGCAGGATCAGTGGGATAAGGAGCATGTTATCCCTCAGATTACACTCTCCGCTACCATGATCACACAAACACACAGGCAGACAGGCATGCACACGTATACACACACACACACACACACACACACACACACACACACACACACACACACACACACACACACACACACACACACACACACACACACACACACACACAGGCTGATGGTTGTGATATGCAGAAATTATACTGCAGTGCACACATACACATGTCAGCGCCTGTGCATGCAAAGTGTATGTGCAACTCGGCATGCATGGATGCATGCACAGTACATTGCAAGCACACATACTGTACATATTGTATATTGATATTTAGACCTGTTAATAGCTCATTCATCATGCCAATTGTATGGTTGGTCCAAGTGCACACAGCTAGACCAGACCTAAAACCTACTTCTGGTATTTTGTATTATTTCCACTTTCTGTATGTCAGTGGTTCTCAAACACCCCATAGAAGTTTCTAAATTATTCCACATTCCGAAAAATATCTATCTATCTATCTATCTATCTATCTATCTATCTATCTATCTATCTATCTATCTATCTACCAGATATATTTATCGATATATCTAACAATTTATCTGTCTATCTAAGTACATATGCCACATGCCCTTCTGACAAAAGTGAAAGAGCTCCTGTTCAGGTTTTCTATTGTCTTGTCACTCATACTCTCCCCTTGGAAACCAACTGCTAGTTTTTCTATCAATGGGAAAATGGATCAATGAAGGGCTGAAAGGGTCCATCCTTGGGGTCAGTGGTCATTGAGATGTTGGTATGTGCGGTATGGTGACTATGGATGGTATGGAACAGTAACAGTAGGGCACAGCACGGGCCTGAATGAAAGACATGCAGGTGGCAGAGCAAGGGACATCCCAAATGTCATGTGGACATTGTGCGCATGTCTGTGTGCGTGCGTGCGTGCGTGCGTGCGTGCGTGCGTGCGTGCGTGCGTGCGTGCGTGCGTGCGTGCGTGCGTGCGTGCGTGCGTGCGTGCGAGCGAGCGAGCGAGCGTGTGCGTGTGCGTGCGTGCTTGTGTGCACCTTGCCAGAGTTCTAATGTTCCAATCATTAATTGTTAGTGATGATACCACACACAAATTTAAACAAAGTCAACAAGAAACTCAGAATGGTAATAATCATATTTTATGAGCATCATTTTGATTAGTTTGTCTACAGTCTGTAGAGTGTACTATTAACTAAATGGGAAAATCCTTACAATACAAGACTGTATGCCTTTACTCCTCCATTTATCTGTTTCTACATGTTGTACTATATGTCAATAAAACTTTTACAGTCATGTCAGAAATATTGGCAATCTGATTACTATGTTCATACATTTTCTGTGATTTAATCATCAGGAAATATCAACCTAGTTGTGCTGAACTATGCCAACCATGTCCAATGTAAGAGGATTCGTAAAACTGTCCAGTGGCAAACGGTTATTTCAGACAGAGTAATTAATAGACATATTAATGTGCCAGTAAACTGTAGCCGGCTCTAATTAACGTCATGACAGAACAGTGACAGATCACTTCCTCTATGAACTCACAGCACTGCTTTAACTCAGTTACACTAACTCAGTTACAACACAAAGCCTGGGGTGTGTGTGTGCATGTGTGCGTGTGTGTGCATATGTGTGTGTGTGTGTGTGTGTGTGTGTGTGTGTGTGCGTGCGTGCGTGCGTGCGTGCGTGCGTGTGTGTGTCAGCCGGAGAGAGAGAGAGAGAGAGCATAATGACCTGTTAGGCTTGTCACAATTATTACATAATCGCCTAAGGGACAGGTTGATTTTTAAAGAAGGGTACCCCTGGAGAAAATGTATGTGCCCTGATCTAGAATGCCATGACCCTCCCTTTGACTAAAAAAAAATATCAATGACCCTCCCCAAGTGATTAAAAAAAAAAGATGAACCCACCCCGCGCCTAGGAGTGTCACGATTTATTGTCCCACGATATAGCCTATCATTAAAACATTAAAATGTGACTATAGGTATTGTCATGATGTCATACTGTATCGTAATATTTTGTAAATTATTTTTTTTATTTAAAAAAAAAACTTTTTTTGCCGGTGAAAGTTATAGTTCTTACTATATGGTGTATGATATGAAATGTAAAGCTTATCATAATCACAGTCATTATTAATCATGTCTTCCATCATATTCAGGGTATTTTGGAGAGAAATTAAACAGACTCCAGTCACTTTCAGTTTAAAGCACTGCAGAGAAGAGGTGTTGTGTGTCAGCTGATGCTCGTTGACACTCGTTAATTTGACATGTATCAAAGCAATTATGCCTCTGCTCTCTCAAATAGGCCTACATCTGATCTAAGATGGTTTACATGGTATTATACTGTATCTGATATTATAGAGTTTTTTGAGCTGTTGGAAATAACTAGGCTGCACTTGGTTGGTAAAGTCCAAATGACAAGAATATGAGGTTTGTGGAATTTATAGTCATGCAGTGTTATATTATATTTGTTATTATATTAGTGTCTATCTGTCCTCTGAAACAATGGGTTTATAGTTAGTGAGAACTTCACTTCTCCCTTAAGCTTGCACAAATGTATTTATTTGTGTGTACAAAGTACTTTGTAATTGTTTTTTAAAGTGCTTTATAAAGTTAGTTTAAACTAAAGATGATGGCCAATGTTGATGATACATGAGAAAAGAACATTAATAATGTATCATATCGATATCATATGTCCAACATCATGTATTGTATCATGAAATGAGTGTATCTTGACACCCCTAACCCTCCCCATCATCCCCGTCCGATGTTTGCTTTCCACATTGATTAGAACATTACTGTAGTCAGTCATGCCAGGTCAACAATGACCTGGCAACAATCTGTCTAAATAAAATGCTATCTAATTTACATGCATAAGACTACATGGTCGTCAAGGCTAGAACATTTAAAACAGAACTATTATATATTAATTAATTTGTATTGGGCGTTATCTGAGTAGATAGAAAGGTGTTTTATTATCTCCTGGAATAGAGAGAGAGAGAGAGAGAGAGAGGACCTCTGAAAGTCTTATTAAAGAAATGTAACACGTCATTGCCATTCACGTGGCCGTTGCATGTGCATTTTGCACGCATGTTCGCGTCATGTACTTTCTGTACCATGATATTATAAACCGGTTTCTGCATATACCTAGGGATGTATGCAGCACTCCTTATTATTATTATTATCTGGAATGCACCCTTCTAACAATACAGGTCGAGTTATTTGCATATTGAAACGGATTTGAAATGTCAAACATGTCAAGCCTCTGACGTTGTTGTGTAGGTAGTTCATCATGCAACACGTGTGTTCCGCCCTCAAATTCACCTGCGCTCCACCTCAGCAATCCATCTCTAATGTGTCCAGTACATTGAAAATGGGATAGACATCTTCTAGATCCTCCAGAAAAATGTGATTATGCGATTACCGCATAATCAGCAAAATGGCGCATAATTCTTTTTTTCAAAAAGGCCAAAACGCACCACATTGCATCGCACAATATGCGCATCGCATAATATGTGCATCACATAGCATCGCATAATATGCACATCGCATGCACATCGCATGCATCGCATAATATGAAGTCTGAATATGAACTTTCCGCATATTTTGCAACTTCACGCAATTTCACCGCATAAAATCACACAAAAACCCTGCATATTTCAACACAAAATCGAGGATTTTAGCCTGCATAATCAAGGATTTTTGTCCACGTTTTTCTGGATGGTCTAATCTTCATTCTTGGCCGATACTGACAGTAAACCACTCCGACCTACTTACTTACTTGGCACACATCTTCACACCAATGCCTTAAGGTGGGAAAACTGCTTCAAACATCTGTTGTTTAAAGGAACATTAAAACGTTCTCTACACAAGGGAACCAAATGACAGCTAGAGTGAAACTACAATAACATTAAAGGAACAGCTTCTGCTGGATACCAACAGTAGTAGACAGAATACCATGCGCTACAGAATCCAGCCCATGGCTGCCTGCTAATTCTAACATCAGCAAACCCATGGAACAGAGGCAGTAGCGAGCAGAGACATTTATGCTCCATCGTACAATGGAGCCGCACACTGAAAATAGCCGATCTACAATCTCACAGTGCTTCGCTGCCGTGACACATTGTGAGATTGTCCATCGGCTATTTTTGGCGCACGACACCGGGGTTTGACAAAGTGTAATTCAGAGCCATAGCGTATAGGCCAGCCTTGTTGAGCAGATAAAACAGGTGTTGGCTCCCTCAGCTAATCTGCTTTCTGTGCGGAGAGGAATGCCAGCTATGCTGTGCAGGGCTCTGTGGTTGCTGGCACATTACCCAGAGAGCAGGGCAGCTTAGGGCGGGAGGGAGTCCACCGGGACGCACAGCTACCCCTGCTGCTGCTGCTGCTGCAGTAGACCATACTCTGCTTCTTTTTTATGAATGGAGAGGCTTTGCTTTGTGATGGAAGAGAGATTGGGATTTAGCAAAATGCTCTCAGATGCCAAGAAGGTCTATCTATCTATCGACCGACAGACAGACAGACAGACAGACAGACAGACAGACAGACAGACAGACAGGCTGACATAAAATTCACATCAGAAACTTGGTTGCAGTCTTTGCTTTTGGTGTTTTTGTCCGTCCATTCAGTTTCACCCTCTATATAAGCCGATCTCTCTTCCAAACCCCCCACACTCTCTGCATGGGAGCCGCCTTTCATTTTGAGTGTCGATGATAGGATGTGTAAACTATGGGCTAGTTAGAGAGACGGAGAGGGGCTGGAGAGCGGGAGGAACATGGCTGGAGAGAAGGAAAAAGTTCAAGACAATGAATCGATGGTAGTGAGTGGTACGGCGTGTTTCCTCGCAGCACTGTGTGTGGGCAGCAGTTGGAATCTGACTGGCCGTCGTTCAGGGTGGATATTCTTACCGTACTTTCTAAACAGGCACATTAGCGTTGATCTGGGCCTGCGGTCTCCACTGTGTATCCAACTTTGATTTAACAACTCGGATTCAACTCAGCTGCTTAGTTCCAACAGACCACATGCATGCCACGCAGCCTTGCGCAAATATTCCCCCTGCCCCTGTGCCATACGGGATTGTACATATAAACATCAGCCGCTGTGGTTGAAACGGAGACGGGCACATTTTTAACACTGAGCCCTAATTAAACATCCTGAAGTGATATATTTTGAGCCCGAAGTCAGTCGGTGCATTCCGTTGCTGTGAGGGAATAAAGCGGAGAGACGTTTGTGAACAACAGCGTCGATGCCACTGAACTGGTTATCAAGTCGTGTGTGTGTGTGTGTGTGTAAAATGGAGCCATTGGGTTTGATTAGAAGGATTGCAGAGATCTGAAACTGCCCCCGTGCATCCCAGTTTCGCGGCCAACTTCAATTTCTTTCAGAATCAGGCTTAATTCTCTTTTTCAAATAATGTTTCATGGGGGTTGCCTGGTGGCTCAACCATTTGGACTCCCGTATATTGTCTCACGTTTCCCCTCTCTCTGCACCCTGTTTCCGGTCTCTCTCTACACTCTCCTATCCAAATGAAGCAATAATGCACATAAAAAAGAACAAGAAAATATGTTTATCCGAAAATATTTTTTTTCCTTTTCAATTTAAGAAGCGCTGTTTGACCACTGGGCTTAATCCCCCATTGTGTTGTTCCCCCTACCAACTATCAGGGTGTCCTGCACTTGCTCCTATAATGAGAGATCAGGTGACACTTAAAACACGAAAACTGTCCAATCAGGCTAATGTGAGGGACAAGTGCTCTCATACCCTCCCAGCATGCATCATTAGGCGTTGGTGTTGACACAGGCCGGATGGTGAGGACTGAGCCACTTGCTAATACCCCTAATACTTCTAATACTTGCACAAGGCAGGCAAATTGGCTCCAATTACCCCAGTTATTTGGGGAGAGAGGAGCTGGCACATGGATGTGAGAGAAAAAGGGGTGGGAGGGATATGGGGGGGATTGAAGGATAAAGGGATGGAATGGGGAGGAGAAATTGAGTTGGAAGAGAGATTATGATTGCCATATGCCTCCCCTCTCTTGTCCTGTCCCCTCGTCCCCTATCATGTCCCCTCCTCTCCCTCCTCTCCACTCATGCCTCTCCTCTCCACTCATGCCTCTCCTCTCCTCTCCTCTCCTCTCCTCTCATGTCTCTCCTCTCCTCTCCATCGTGGTGGTGTCTGTATTTATGTAGGTTCACGTTCAGACAGCTGGCATTGTGTTGGTGATTGTTAGACTAATCATCCGCTCAATTACCCTGGAATGCAGTGCCGAGCTGAGGACGGGGGCTATGTTTTGACAGATCACCACTCTGACTCTCTGAATCCCCCCTCTTTCTCTCTCTCTCTCTTTCCTTCTGTCTGTCAAGCACTCTCTGTCTCTTCAACTGCTCTCTTATTCTCTGCCCTTTCTTGGTCTCTCAGGGACTCTGTGTTCGATTTCATTACTGTTCTTCTTTTTCTCATTTCAATGACCTGTCTGTCTCTCATGATGTCACTGGTTTGGTACAGTCACTATTGCCTATTCTCCTGGGTCAGGGTCTCTCTGTTCTGTTCAATGTTTACTGTAATCATCTTTCATCCCCCTTGTATTTTCTCTCTCTCTCTCTCTCTCTCTCTCTCTCTAGCTTAATGTAGTTCGACTGCAGCTGTGGAAGAACGTTCTCCCACTTGTACAGTGTGACCCATGTCGGTACCAAAAATCCGGTATGTTTTTATGTATAGCAGACCTCCTCTCATCTCACACGCACATCATGGCACATCTTAGATAGAATCAGAATTACATTGATGAGAGGATTAGACTTATCTCATTGGGTGATTTCACTTGCAAGTGGTTTTGAGCCTGTGTGACACTAAAGGACGCTTTGAAAAGCAATGAGAATTATTGTCTAACTTGGATGAAACCTGCATATTAACAAAACATTATTGAATTGTAAAACAAAAAAAAACACAAAAAGAATAGTTTTTTTCTTCATCCAAATCACAATCAATTAGTATGATTACAATAGTCCAATGGTGAAATATAAGTCACTACATTTGTTTTGTTTTTAACTTGAACTAGCACTCCTTCAATGTATTTTCCAAAGTGTTCCCGATGCAGTTGATTAACGGATTTAATAGCAGAGTAGATGCTGATGGTACAAACATGTATGATCAGGTTTAAGCAAATTAGAATATCTAGAGCTGTGCTGTGATTGCTGGCTCTGCTGAACTGTGTTAAGGCTACACAATAAAATGCTACCAATCTGTACGGTAGAGTATGTTAATACAATATACTGTAACGTACACTTTTACAGGTGGTTGTATTTGGTCTCCCTGTGGTCTGGTTGTGAGCACTACTGGCTGACATTTGGTGCTGCCTGAAGGTCAAAATTCAATTTCTCCCCTGGGCAAACGGGCAGGCTCTATCAGCTCAGTGGTGAAAATGTCAGCACTTGCGCAGGGGATCTGGGTTCAAATCTGGGATAGGACATGAAAGTAACAGAGTGTAGCAACCACTCAAACATATACGTTGTTGAGCGGAGTACCTCAGGGCTCTATACTAGTTTATTTTCAGTTTTCACTCGACATTAAATAGCCGATCGATAAGCTCACAGTGAGCTTGTCAATCTGCTATTTTCACTATCTGATTTTCCCCAGAATTTGGATGCTGGGGTTTACAGGATTTACGATGAACAGTGTACTGTTCATAGTCTCCTCTCTTCACTTCACCTCTCCTCTCCTCACTCTTTCATCTCTGTCTCATTTCTCCTGACAAAAAGAAAGCACGGTCACAGTTATTTGTAATTATAATGGAGAGCCCTCGCAATTTCAGATGAACATGTGTGTTCCAAGGAAATGAATAAGAGAAAAATAACCTCTTATAAAAACCACATTTCCCATCAGGATTAAATGTACTTCCATTTCACAAAGGGAAAATGAACCTGGACACAAAAGGCCCAATCAGGGTGGGGGGGCAAGTGAAGAGCTTGCGGACGAACTCCGTTGAGGACCTGGCCGTCTGATTCGGAGTCGCGCTCCAAAAATTGGCGATCTACAAGCTGACAGTACATCACGATGTGACGCGTTGTGAGCTTGTACATCGCCTGTCTTCGGTGAGCAAGTATACGCGAGAGAGTTCCAGGGAGGTCCTCGTTGGACCCCAAGGGCAGGCCTTCACAAGTTCAGATGAACATGTGCGTTCCAACTTCCAAGAAAACCAATAAGAGAAAAAGAACCTTTCATAAAACCATATTTCCTGTCTTTGTCAGAATTAATGTACTTCTGCGTCACAAAGATGAAAATTAATCTGGATTTTGCCAAAAGAGCCAAAGAGCAAGTGAAGAGCTTGCTGATGAACGCCGTCGTAGGCCAGCATGATTACGTGAGGGAGATTGGCTTTAGGTTCTGCTCAGCCTGTTCTCATTAAGTTCCGTCTTAAGTGTTTGTGTGTGTGTGTGTGTGTGTGTGTGTGTGTGTGTGTGTGTGTGTGCGCGCGTGCGTGCGTGCGTGCGTGCGTGCGTGAGAGAGAGAGAGAGAGAGACTGAGATCATCTGTGCATTCACATTCGTTTTTGTGAGAGGAGAGCTTGTGTGTGCACATGCATGTGTGTAATGTATTGGATCAATTAACACAAATCAAAGCCGGAATCAACTGAGATTTTACTAGGAGCAGAAACAAAACCAGAAACATAATCATCTTTAATAGTTCAGAACAGAAACATTAATTTGAAATCTCCTACTAGAGGACAGGTGCTACAGGCTGCAGCCGGACCTTTCTGCCAGAGCCATTTTATCCAGTTACCATTTACTTACCTAAACCAATTCACAGATAAACAAAGAAACATTGAGCTCACTAAGAATACAGTTATAAACATTATCTTACATGTTTTTGTTTAAAATGTTAAAGCTCTATTACGATAGTAATCATTACTATCAAGTGTCGAGTATCGACCCAGAAGACAGAACTCCACAAAGATTGTGGTCCATTATAAAACAAACAACACCCAACAGACTATACAAAAACCGTACAAAAACACAATAATAAATGCAATGCCCCAACATGTGCCCTACCAGATTTTTTTAATTTATTTATTTTAATTGGTTAGCAACAGCAGGTAAGCATGCACACAATACACTGTTGTGCATGAATGCTGGAGGAGATTACAAAAGTATGACAATGAAATGCTATTAGTTATTCACAACTGCATTTTAGGAATATAGTCAGCTAGCAGACCTTGTATTGAACTGTACTTTCCTGTGCCTTTTTTTGCAAACTGCTAATAAAGTATTCAATCAATCAATCAATCAATGCATTGCAGAATAGATGGCTATTACCAATTAAAGGTAGTAGCTATCCCTAAATCAGCATCCTGTCTAATATTGGTGAAGAAAAGCTGAGCTATTGGCTCCCATATGGCAGTGAGCTGATATTTCCAGGTCAAGGTGCAGACTCATCATGCCTCTCTTTAAAAAACAACAATAGAAAGACCCAGCCTGTCCTCAGTCAGGAGGTTGGTATTGTAAGACGTACTGTAGGTTATCTTAGGTGAGATGCATAATGATTTCAGAGAGGCTGAGCAGTTTGGAAAATATACTACTGCTCAGTCTGAGCTCTTATTGGCAATGAAGCAGACACTGCTACACATACTGCTGTATGTGTCTTATCTGGGCTCATGCTGCTTACTATGAATTGTGTACAGCTAATGTTGACAGGTTCCTTTCATCTGTAGTTTTATGTTCTCTAAATTAAGTTGCAATGTCTGTGTTTATCTGAATTTATGCCACTTGAAATATTTGGGTAAAGCAGACAAGATTTAGCTCTTTTTCAAGAAAAGTGGCAGCAGCGTAGAAGCTATAGTGTACAAGTGAGTCAATACATTTCAGTGACCATACTGAAACAGCACAAATAACTGACTTGAAAATCTCCAAATAAATATACAGTATTAACCCTATAAAGTGAGATTACTGTGCTACAAAAACTGATTTAGTGAAGTTTAAAATAACTAAGTCTTTGAATAATTATGAAAAATGTCAGAACATTTTCACGTTTTTATTTTATTTATTCATTTTCTTCTGAGGAAGGACCTCGATGCCCCCAGCTCTAACTACGCCCCCCCCCTGCTCAATTTGGAAGTTGAACAGTTTCAATATATACAAAGAAAGCTAAACAGGTGGCATTTATTTTAGCCTATGTGATGTCAATAATGTATTTGTGTTACGCGGCACATAAATGAATATGACATTACATAATGTGTTTTACTCAAAACACATTATGTAATGTCATATTCATTTATCACCATTCTTTTTTACATCATGTGCTGTATGTAATTTGTGCAAAACGTTTCAGCAAATTACATAATGGTATTCAATTATTTTTGTATTATTATTATCAGTTACCTTATGTTGGGTAGAATGCAAAAACAGAAACGTTAAAAGTTCTGCTTGGAACAAATCTGATTGACAAGAAATTATGTTTTTAAGTCCTAGTGTGCACACACGAGTGTGTACTGTATCTTTGTACAGTATCGCGTGCGTGCGTGCGTGCGTGCGTGCGTGCGTGCGTGCGTGCGTGCGTGCGTGCGTGCGTGCGTGCGTGCGTGCGTGCGTGTGTGTGTGTGTGTGTGTGTGCGTGTGCATGTGTGATTGCACATGTGCACATACCTTGGACTACTAGTTCATCTCCCAGATTCAGGGGCATGAGAAAAGCAAAACATACTGTAGAAACCCAATCAATTCATCCACCAACCACCAACCACCATACATTTGCTAAACCTTTCATTAGCACTCATTCATAATTTAGCCACTAATTCATAATTTACTATTCGCTAGCTTGCACCTCCATACAGTAGCGTTCGTTTTAGTATCTCTTCAGCTCAGCGCTTGGCCTTCCTGTAGTGGAAGTGCCTGCGGAGAGTCCCCTGGGCTGCTGGTGGGAACCCCACATTAGCATATCAGTGCATTACATGCTGATGCAGAGGCTATACCCTATACCAGCACTTTGATTCTGCAAGAGGTAGACTGGGATCAACTCATTTTGTGTTTTCTGACGTGATCTAGAGAAAATCTATATATTATGTGCTCCAAAAAAGAATCCCCTAGGAAACTAGGGGTGTCATAGGGCCTACCCATAAACCTGTGAAATCTTATGAATCCGGAGAGTTTCTTCAATATGACTCATACTTTGTTTGGTATGTCCATGTTTTATTCTAACTTGTAGTGGCTGGCGACTGGGCTTCTCCATTCGACATTCATATGGGGGAACAATAACACTGCATCGCACAACTGGATATATATTAGTAGGCGGGGTCTAGACCGGATGAAAAGGCAGAGGAGAGGAGAGGAGAGGAGAGGAGAGGAGAGGAGAGGAGAGGAGATAAAACAGAGCTTTGAAGGAGAACAGTGCAGACCAAAGACAGTGAGATAAGAGAAGAGTGAGATTAGTTATCTGAGGGTGAAAGACTGTCTATTTACAAGGTTCAATCTGAATGTCTGTCTGCCTTCCTCTACCTCCTCCTCTCTCTCTTGTATGTCTCTTCCTCAATGTGTTCTCACACTAGCTACTAGATAGACTTGTCATTGACATCTTTGTACAACACACTGAGCAAATCAACTAAGCTTTATTGTCACATTACAGGTGTAAAAAAAAGTGGGTACAATAATTTGTCGTACAAACTCCATCATTGCTGTTTCCGCCTCCTCTTTGAATGCTCAAGGGATGGGGAGGCCACTCTTTGAATGATGTCATACAGACACATTGGTACACTTTGATATTTGGTGTGGGAAAAGTGGAGGGGGCCTAGTGTAGACCCCTGGGTGACTCCGGTCAATGAATGAATTATAGGCCTATAGGGTTTAAGTGGCTAAGAGTGGCTGGTATGGAGATGTACGGAGCTGACAGGAAAAGGAGATCATCTGTGTAGAGTGAAAGTTTATGCTGACAGTGCTATTGCTGCTTTGCTGCTAAATTATTATTTATCTGTCATATCAAAGAGCAAAGGGATAAGGGTCACCACTGCATCGTACCACAAAATAGAGGTAAAGTCTCAAATTCTACGAACAGATAGTTGCACTCAATCCTGTCGAATGCAGTGCAGGCATGTAAAACGTCTCCCCCCAGCAAGCATGATGCAAGAGCAAAATGGCCATGGTGTGAATATGATATATTGTCTGGAGAATGCAAGGTCGTAAATACTTGAAGTCACAAATGTGATTTTGAGGTCCAAGTGTAGAGGCTCTGAAAGCCTGTTAGCCTGCTGGGTTATGTGGAGCTAATAGAGTCAGCGAGACATGGGGGAGGAAGCTGGAATGTCAGTGGGCAGCTACTGCCGGTTATACCACCTGGTCAGACTTCTCACACACACACACACACGCACACGCGCACGCGCACGCGCGCACGCACACACACACACACACACACACACACACACACACACACACACACACACACACACACACACACACACACACACACACACACACACACACACACACACACACACACACTCTGGTATACTTGTGAGGACAGCAACATCTTAGGATGCCAATTTTACAAATGCCATATTTCCATTTTTTTTTGCATTTTTAACCCTAACACTAAAGCCACTAAAGCAGCGAAAATAGGAGATCTATTACTTCGCGCAAAAGTTCTGGCAAAACTGTAACCCTAACCCCTAAACCTAAGTCGAGTCGCAAGAAAAGGAGACAGGAGAAAATTGGAGACTTATCTGAGTGCATACCTAAACAATACATTAAAACACATACGTACATACAAATATACAAATACTGATGAAAACATATACATATGCTTGGGCAGGTAAGCATGCACACATACATGTTAACACACACGCACACACGCACGCACGCACGCACGCACAAACACACCGCCAAACGCATACTTACACCAACTCACCCAGCTGTCGGTTATGTCTGCATGGGTACGAGTAATGCTCCTCCTGGCACTGGAGTGGCCATGAAATATTTAAAGCTGTATTTTTCCAAAATAGAACGTTCAGTTTCACACCATAGTACATTGCCAGCACTCCTCACATTTTTGAGGGCGGAGTACATTAATGGAGGCCTTCATTTGAGCACTATCTGTTAGCTTGCATGAGGCCATGTGTATATCGTCACGGTCGGGTGGAAACCTCATACGTCCAAAACCGTTACTTTTCAGGAAATGGAATGGAAATGATCTGAAATTGTGAAAATAGCCGATCTACAAACTTACAATGTGTCGCATCACATTGCCAGTAAATGGCAAAAAAAACATAAAAAGTTGAAATATGGAGATACAAGGTTTCTGCCCGACAGCGATGGTATGTTTGTGCGTGCGTGTGTGTGTGTGTGTGTGTGTGTGTGTGTGTGTGTGTGTGTGTGTGTGTGTGTGTGTGTGTGTGTGTGTGTGTGTGTGTGTGTGTGTGTGTGTGTGTGTGTGCGCGTGCATGCATGCGTCTGTGCATCCGTGCGTGTGTCCATGCATGAGTGTGTCCATGAGTGTGTGCCTGCGTGTGTGTGTGTGTGTGTGTGTGTATGTGTGTGTGTGTGTGTGTGTGTGTGTGTGTGTGTGTGTGTGTGTGTACTGTAGGCCTGCCTTTTGAGAGATGCATGAAAACATGTCTGTGTGTGCGTGCACATGTGCATGTATCTGTTGCCCCTCTTTGGTGAACTTCCTGTCCAGACAGGAAATGCATTCCTCAGTGGTGTGTGTGTGTGTGTGTGTGTGTGTGTGTGTGTGTGTGTGTGTGTGTGTGTGTGTGTGTGTGTGTGTGTGTGTGTGTGTGTGTGTGTGTGTGTGTGTGTGGGGACAGACAGGCAACAGGCATGTCATGGTATCTTACAATAACTGTCTGTGGAATGCACTCCATGGCCCATTCTACTGCAGTACAGCCTTGGCTAGCCTACCCTTAGGGCTTACATCAGGCCCACATTACACATAGAAGCCCCATTAAACAGAAGTCGGTTGGTTAGAAATATGAAAGAATAGATCATGGTCATTTGAATAGATAATCATCAAATGTCTTGGGAAATGGATTGTGGTTTGGAAAGTTAGCTGCGCCCAGTGGTGGAAGATTGTTTTACTTTGGTAAAAGTAGCAATACCAGAATCTAAAAATCATTTGTTACAAGCAAAAGATTTTCTTTAAGAATTGATAATTCTTTGTAATGGAGGCGAGTTTTGATTAGGTCTTTCTTGTTGTTTGTCTTAGTCCCCTCCCCTGTCCCTTCTCTCTCGCCAGCTCCCACCCGATGTTGTGAGGGAGTCCTGACTGCTCCAGACCGCTAACTGCTAGTTTGCATAACGACTTTAGACTAGGACTTGCGTCCAAGATGAAAGTCCCAGTGACTGGAAGGGGGTGTGTGAACATACGGCGGCAATGTGTAATGTGCGGCCCTCACACCTACGCCAAACCGCCGATCCGACCAATGGGCATCATTCACTAACCTGGTCGTACATTTTGTGTATAAGATGGTCGTAAATTCGGTCACAGGTGTATCTATTTTTTGTTTGAAAGTCACAAACGCGCTCCGTATAGATCATTTGCATTGTTCCATGCCCCATTTAACACCGTAAAAGGCAACCGGAAATAACCAACGTGGAAAAACATAAAATATCTGCAAGCTTACAACGCGTGATGGATCAACTGAATGTTAAAGTAATGCTCTCATGTGTAATGAGAATAAGAAGTTTACAAAGTTTAACCCCACCACCAAATAATATAGTAATAAAACGTGGAAAGGATATTATAGAAGCCTTTTCTATAAGCTCACAGCTTTATTGATTACTGAGGAGTAATCTATCCTTTGGATTAACAACATATCCTGTCCTACGTCGGAATGGGGAATGGATATGGACAGATGGCTGGATTTCATCCATAGCTTACTGCAGTCTATCCTCATCAGATCAGATGGTAAGACTTATATAATTGTGTGGTGTTCATGTGATCATATTATAATGCATGTGGCCACACTTACAGAAACGGCAAACACGCTGAGGGACCTAATAGTTCAACTCTAAATGCATCAACTGAATATAAATAAAAATCGGTTTGAATTTTAATCACGTCTATAATATAATTATGCATCCAAGTAATAGATTGTTTGACATTTTTTGCTTTTGTTTTATATGACAAATGTTGGGCACATAAATATTTTATTTGGCCCTATTGTAATTGAAGAATAAATAAGGCATTCTAATGTTGATACGTTTGCTCCCGAGCAGACGTGAGTTTCAGTGTACATCTGCCAAAACCCACTCACAAAAAGACATTGATGAATCAAACTCTGAACATGGAAAGGTGTGCAAATCGCAATTCTGGACAACTGGATATCCATATATGCCTATTGCCTACATATGGACATATTGGTCGGATCGACGGTTCTGGACAACCTCATATCCGAATGACTCCGATCCTTGCCAATGCACGCCAAGTTTGAAGTCCGTCAGCCCCATATATGCACATGACCATATATGGGCATAGCGGTCGGATCTGTGGCTCTGGACAACCAGATCTCTATATATGCCTATGGGCATATCGGGTTTGTTTATGGTTATGTCTGAGTCATAGTGACATGCCTATATGGGCATATACTGTAGGGGTTGTTTATGGTTATATCTGAGTCAGAGTGACGTGGCCGTGGTCCTGCCTATATGGGAGTATTGTGGTTTGTTTGTGGTTATGTCCGGCTAGCCGGCCGGTCCTCCCAGTAGCCAATTTTAATATAGGATAGGCATATACAGTATGGAGATCCGGTTGTCCAGAACCGCCGGTCCGTCTGATATGACCATATATGGACATTCCCATATATGGGCCTGACCAACCTCAAACTCGGAGCATGTATTGCAGAGACCTGAAGGAGTGCGATGCCCGGTGTCAAAGCAGGATGGTTGTCTAGAACCACTGATCCGACCGATATTCCCATATATAGATGAGTGGGTCGACCTGTGTGATCCCTGGTAGGTATCTCCTGCAACCAAGTAGGGTGTGAATGTAAAATTTGGCTCTGTAGACTACTTGGTCTGCTCTTTTCTCCCTCACACCAAATCTCTTCTCGATGCGTTGTGAGCTTGTAGATCTGCTATTTTCGCCTAAAGTTTCCCCCAGAAGAGGGATGAAGGGGTTCAAGTGGTTAATGTAAAAAATACATGTTAAAAATTTACTATCAAAAATATCAGAATTTGCCCTCACTCTCGTAACTCTGAGGACCCCCTAGAGGCCCCGGACCGCCTGTTGAAGACCATGACATGCTTTACTCAGCTCTACACCGTCTCTCTGAGGAAATCATTGATCCCGGGAACACAGGACATTAGTGAACAACATGAACCCTATAGCATCCCTACTCTGGGCATGTCATGATAGGCAGCGAGTTTCCAGCTGCCCATCACGGGCACTCGCTCGACCTCAAGGCCTCACTGTGGGCATCCTGCCTTGTTTATTTGCACAGGGCAATTGGCAATGACATTCACATGTTGCATCTGCTAGAGAAGAGGTTCTCAACATCCTTAACCACTTACAGTAAGCCCTATTTTATGCTTCATCATCAGGTGGCGAAAGTAGCTGATCTACAAGGTCACAACAATGTGTTGACTCATGATGCATTCTGAGCTTGATAAATCTGCTATTTTTGAACATTTTGGGGCAGATTCGCTTATAATGACTTGCCTAAAATAAGGATTGATGTTGTTAAACCAGGGGATAATATTAAGAAACAAACAAACAAACTCAAGAAACATAGTATATCTGCAATAAAAATGTGTGATATAATGTTGTCTGACCATCCTGTCTGGCCCACTGGTTGAGAACAATGTGTGACTAGACTAGAATAGAAAATAATGGAATAGAATGTGGATTTCTTTTTAGCACGTTTTTAATGAGGACCAGTGTTTGCCAATAGAACTTAGCAATGTATTATTTACAGGTACCCATATTTACACTACACAGTCTCTCCCCAAAAAGGCAAAATAGCAAAGGTGGCATTTGAGTGGCAATTAGCGATCACAGCTAGCAAACAACAGCTTGGCACCACAAAATTGTACAAAACATAATTAACAGTCAATGACAAACATTCACTGAACAAAATAAAGCGTGTGGGTCCTCAAAATTGGGTTCTTGAAACAGAACCTTAGGGGTCCCATATTAGTTGAAGAAGTAAAAGCATGTTGTACTATCAGAGTGTAACAGACATTCCAGGCTTATGTAGTCTCTTCTTACATGTCTTAAAGGACCCACATTTGAGGCCAAAGCGTTAAACCATTCTCTTCAAATCCATGCCTGGATTCTTATCCAGATCGTGGTCAGTGCTGTGGTCATAGTCCCATCAGCTACAATCGGAATGTATCCCCATTTTAATGTATTTTTTTGACAGTGCTGGTGTTGTAGCCATGAGCTTTTACACAAACGAGGTCCCAGGAAACGTGTCAAATAGTCCAGGAGGAATTTTCTTCGGGAAGGAGCAGTCAATCTCCAATCTCTGGCCCAGTCTGTTTGTTAGAACCAAGCTGTGGCTTTTGTTTTGTCCTGATCCACAGCTGCAAAGAAGAAAATAAATGTTATTTGATGTTATTGTCATCAGAGTAATTCAAGTAAGTCAAGAGTGATTTATACAATTGTACGCTTGTTTTGGTTCCCTTTAATATCTGTCTTGATGTGTATTTGTGTGTGTGTGTGTGTGTGTGTGTGTGTGTGTGTGTGTGTGTGTGTGTGTGTGTGTGTGTGTGTGTGTGTGTGTGTGTGCGTGTGCGTGTGCGTGTGCGTGTGCGTGTGCGTGTGCGTGTGTGTGTGCGTGTGTGTGTGAGAGAGAGAGAGAGAGAGAGAGAGAGAGAGAGAGAGAGAGAGAGAGCGCAATAGAGAACATGTCGTCACCTTGCTAAACTAATGGCCTATGTAATTTTTTGAGGAAAATTATATTTTTGCCTAAGTCAGCTCCTCATGACTAAGTCAGATTTAATTCTATTTAAACCTATTTACATCTCTTATGTTACATAACTGACAGACACTGTTATTTCTATTTAAATAGTCATAATTTGTTATAAACATTTTGGGTGAAATGATTAAGAAATATCATATAGTTTTGTTTTGGATCAGTTTTTTATTTTTCATGACATAGACCATTAGTTTAGCAAGGCGACGATGTGAGGGTATGTGTGTACATACTGTAGTACATATATTGTACACGCCAGTGTATGTTAAGACTTACCCGAATCATAGACCTCCAGGGGTCCATGGTGGGGCACAGGGGGCCAGGCAGTGGAGGAACCCCCGATGGGGCTGCTGCTGGGGTCCATCTCTGTCTTGATGCTGTGGGGGGAGCCGTGGCTTCCCGGGCTGGGGGCCGGCTGGCTCTGACTCCTCACGCCGGGCAACAGCAGAGGACTGAACCTGGGATCCAGGGCATGGCCGTGGGCCGGGTAGGAATGCAACATGGGGTGGGTGTGCCGGGCGTGCACGTGCGTGCGCGGGTGGGAGTGAGGGTACACGTCGTGGTAACCTCCCGCGCCCTGGGGGTTGAGGCTGTACGTCCAGGTGTCAGGGAGGGACGCCGGAGGCGGTAGGCCGGCCTGAGAGAGAGTGTGGCCCGCCCACAGCGCTCCGTCGGGGGTGTGGAAGGGCACGGGGCTGGGGGAGAAGTCTGGATGAACAGAGAGGGAGACGGAGGGGAGGCAGGGGCTGGTCTGGGACTGATAGGCAGCACTGTTCCAAACAGATGAGGAGAGGGATCCACTCTGGTTCTCCGAGAGAGACACACCATCTAAAACACAAAGAAAGATTGTTTTCAGATCAATCATATGCAGTCATATGTCTTTCAAATCATAAGCATAAACATAAATATCCCATTTTCCCCTATCTGCAGTGGTTACGTTATATAAATATGTGCATTTTTGGGCTGGAGATTATTATCAGGTTGTTTATCCCTCTCACCTTTCCATAAGCCAGTGGCGGTTGAGGCGTGTGGTTGGTTGGCTCGGAATGGCTTGCTCTCGCCGCCGAAGGTGCTGGATTGGCTGAGAGCCCGGGAAAAATGCTCGTCCACCACGTCGCCGATGTCGCCTTGAAAGTAGGTGAACAGGACACACCTGGAGCTCAGGTACTCGGCCTCAGCGGGCTGGTTGCTGTCCTTGGCGGAGGAACTGGAGGCGGCTCTACCTCCAGACTGAGACCCCAGTGATTCTGGAGCACGCCTGAGGCCCTGCTCCCCAGCCAGCAGCACCCCTCCTCGCTGGTGCTGCCTGCCCCCTGAACAATGCTGCTGCTGCTGTTCCACACACTCCTGCATCTTACTGTACACACTCAGCTTCCTCTGAGAGAGAGAGAGAGAGAGAGAGAGAGAGAGAGAGAGAGAGAGAGAGGGAGAGAGAGATAGAGAGAGAGAGGTTGATTAACTGATAGAACAAGTGTATTTGCTAAGCCTAGAATACAATACAATAAATAGTATAATACTTCAGTGCAAAACTGCTCTACTAAACCCCACCTAAGCTACATAATGTAAATATTCATCTAGTCATCTGAACGATACTTAATTTATTGTATTTGTGTCATATTTGTGTCATATATATATATATATAGACTAGCTATCTGAGAATATGTCTTGGCAAACCACAGAAAATAGAAATTACATTCCAGTGCTCAATGGTCCGTATACAGAAAGGCCTCGTCTACATTCCGGGGTGACTGGCTGGCTGTCATTACATCACTATTTGACAGAGGATTAATAGCTCCGTGTCATTACGCCTGACCTGAAGTCAATAAGAAGCGTCAGACAGGAATTTCATCTTGACGAAATTATAAATTAAGGGGGTGGGGAGTTAGTGTTTGGCACAAAGTATTGCTTGGAGATCTTCCCTGAACAGAAACGATCATGTCAAATGAAATAAACGCTCTTTGACCATGATTTGCCTAACTCTTCTGAGGCCCAGTGGTGGAAAAAGCACTCACATTTCTTACTTGAGTAAAAGTATCAATACTGCTATGTAGAAATACTCTGTTAAAAGCAAAAGTCCGGAATCTTTTCAAAATTGACAAACGTATAGGCATCGAAAATAAAAGAATATACTTAATGTACCAAAAGTATAAGTAATCATTTTGCAGAACGTTCTGTTTCACAAGTTATCATATGTCTAAAATGTATGAAATTATTTTGAAAATAGCCAAAGTTCAAATAGAGCTGAAGTGGTTAAAGTATGTTTTGTAATAATAATGCAAATCTACAAAGTAACTAGTAACTCATTTTACTAAAGTACAGTACTTGAGTACATGTGTACACAACAGAGTGGCTCATAGCCTCAGTCCGATGACCTAAAAAGTCAAATATCTCCCCTAGCCTATGTAGAATACCCTTTAGTCTAGTGGTTAAGATGTTGACTTTCCACGCGGGGAGATTAGGGTTCAAATCCCAGGCGTTACACATGTTCATAGTTACTTTCCACCACTGCCCAGTAGAAGTCAGTGTGAGAACAGAACCCATCTGTTGATGATGATAGTAGGCCGCCTTGTAGGAGGCAGGGAGATAGTGTGCTCCATAACTCTAGTGGTCCATCTCATCCAAGTAATAATAATACAAATCTACAAAGTAACTAGTAACTAAAGTTTTTAAATAATTGTAGTGGAGTAAAAAAAAGTACAATATTTGCCTCTGAGATGTAGTGGAGTAGAAGCAAAATAAAGTAAGAATACCTCAAATTTTTACTTAAGTACAGTAATTGAATAAATGTACTTACTTTCCACCACTGCTCAGAAAATTGGAAATACTCCAGTAAAGCAAGAATACCTCAAAATTGTTCTTGGGTAGCCTACATACTTAGTTACTTTCCACCACTGCCCAGAAAATCGGAAATACTCCAGTAAAGTAAAGAATACTTTACTTAAGTACAGTACAGTACTTGAGTAAATATACCTAGTTACTTTGCACCACTGCTGAGGTCCCAGAAGTGCAGTCAGTGTGAAAACAGAACTCACCTGCTGCTGCTGTTGATGATGATGATGATAGTACGCCGCCTTGTAGGAGGCAGGCAGATAGTGCGCTCCATAACTCTGGTGGTACATCACATCCAAGCAGCTCATAGCGACGGACACGGGTTCGAGAGAGAGCGAGAGAGAGAGAGAGAGGAGGAATAAACAGCCGAAAGGCAACAAGCAAGTCTCCTCAGACGGTCACAATCACAGTCCTCTGTGGGATGATGATCGGTGCCTCCATATATATGCCTCCACACACACAATAGCCATCATCCCATCCCAGTGAATAAAGCAAGCGGTTTGCATAGAGACAATGCAGCCCTGCTGTGAGTTCCACGGACCACCTGCGGCCCCCGAATCCAAGCGGAGCTGATCAAAAACAAACATACGCTGCCCGACAAACTCTTAGCTGCTTTTGAGAAGTTTTTTTCAGAACCGCCACTGATTGGGTGAAAGTTGTTTTTTTTGGGGACGTTGCAGGGCAGGCCCACTGTGGGCCGTGCATGGGGAGGGATGGAGCTGCTTTACGCGCACGGCGCACGCCCACTTGGAAAGGTCTCTTAACCTCATGACAGCCCTTTCTTTTGATTCGCCGAGATGAGTCTAAAAACCGCTATAATAATAATAATAATAATAATAATAATCGGGACTCATTTGTGGGTCGCAGACCCATTTCTATGGGTCACGAGTAAATAAATATCCATTTGGGGGGGTCCTATACATTCAGTTTTTTATTATTATTATTTCAAAATATAAAAAAAAAAGAATCAAGAAAAACTAAAAAAAGAAAGAAGTCATACATGATTTTTTTTTGTGAAATGCCATAAATTAGAAAACAAATGTTTAAAGAAATAGTGAAAATAGCCAATCTACAAGCTTCTAACGTGTTGCATTACTACCTAGGAGCTTGTAGATCTGCTATTTTCACTATATTGGGTCCTGGGGAGACATCACATTTTTCTTTGGGTCTCGAGCCAAAAAGTTTGGGAACCAGTGCTCCAGCCTATCAACTATAAGACAAATAGGCTTATTGAAAATTACGGGGAACCCCCCCTCCCCCCCTGCCCCCCCTGCAATACATTTCTCTGTGTAAAGTTCAGAGCTCTAGTGCACTGTGCACACAGCCTAGTAGCTCCACTGTTGAAAATGTTATAGGCTGCTTAAGATAAGTTGAATGATCTACTTGTATATTTACTGCCATGTCAATTCGTTCGCCCATGGTGATGCTCCCTGATCATTATTATAGACTGTAGTCCCTGGCGTAATAGATGCGAAAACCAGGGAGTGTTTTGCGATTTGATTCGAGTGATTTGCTGCCACCTGTTGGCCAATGACTTGAAATGTTAATGAGGATTTCTTCACTTATTTGTACTGTAGTTGTAGACTGTGTATTTGTGTAGGCTACTCGATCAAATACACAATATAAAATCCACTGATTTATCAATTCAAGTTTCATCATCCACAAATCAATTGGCCTAGTTTACTCCATATTGTAGTGATTTCAACAGTGGCATAGTCTACTGTAGGATTTATCCTGCCAAGGAAATGCAAACTTTATGTTCTCTGCCTACAGATAGTTAGGGAACAAAATATTGCATGGCCAGGGGGACATCCATCTGACCATTGTTACCCTGCATCTTGAGTTAACATGGAGCTTTACCAGGAGCCAGTGACACAACTACTGTACCAAATCACAATATATTATTATTGAATACCCATCACTGAATACTTGAAAAACCTTTGTCAGTTCAACAGTCATTCAGTGTCAGTTGAATAAAAACATGTAAACTGAAAGAGAATGCTCGCACACTGTGGGCTCCAGTTGTAGGATTTTTTATTTATTGCACCTGAGTGCTGCTGTGTTTCGGGCTCTCGCCCTTCCTCAGACTGGTTGAATAAAAACACTCTGGGTAACTTCACTGTAGAAGGACTATCCCATGAGAAACACTGGAACACACAGGTCAAGGCAACAGTGGCTGTCAACAGCCTCTGTTTCTCCATAGAATTTTCACTCCTGTCAGGGAAAGTGAAAGACGATACAAATTGGAGAGTACTTTAAAGTGAAGTGATCCAACAATGGGTTAATCCTGATGGGTAATCCTCCCATCTTAACGTTCAAGAGTCCTACTATTAACCACTTTCAACCTGGCTTCCCTATTATAGGTGAATTGGCAACATTTTCAAAATATGCAAACATTGCAGATCTACAAGCTCACAATGTGTTGCATTGTGACTTGCAACGAGTTGTGAGCTTGTAGGCCTACATGGTTTATTTTCACTATTTGTCGTTTGATGAAATGCACAGTGCTTAAAGGTGTATTTCACTTTAAAGCACTTCTGAGTTCATTTTCATGTCTACCCAGCCATGTGCAACCCACAGTTTTTAAGTTGCCTGATTCAAAATTTAGATATTTCATTTTCATTTGTTCAGACATGCCCCTCTCCTATATAAGCCAATTCATCTTCAAACTCCACCATGGGAGAAGAGGACACAGAAGTTGCTCGGAGATTCAAGCCTCTTTTATTAATGAAGGTGCTAGGACAGGAGTGACTGACGTTTCGATGTAAACTACAGCTTCCTCAGAGTCATGACTCTGATGTTGCGTTCCACTGATTATGTTCCGCTGTTGTATCTCGTTGATTGTAATGCACCGAACCTGCCTTGATCTGGCTAAGACGTGGTGGTACTCCTTTTCTTCCATGTTAACCATATTATTAGACTCATTTAATACATGTTTGTCCCTACTTCTGGTAACCAATATTGTCCTAATTGGTTATTTAATTGTGTTCATATTTTTTATAATGTATCAAGTCTGCATCAAGTCTATGCATGAAATCCATGAAATTCATGCATGAAACTAGATAAAGTGCTCCTCGGAGCACAGGTCTCCGCCAGGTCAGATACGTTATTGTGGCCTCCTGGTGGCGCTATAATAGGCCAATGTGAAAAGGGTGCCATTTATTCTTAGGTCGTTCACGGCAATCGGACACTGCATTCATGATTTGAGGCATTTTGTTCCAAAAATGTTTTTTTGCTAAATTAGACCTGCTGGTGGCGCTATAACAGGCCAATGTGAAAAGGGTGGCATTTCTTCCTCGGCCTAGTGGGAATGTGCGTGTGAAATTTCACGGAATTCGCACGCTGCGTTCATGGTTTGAGGCAGTTTGTTCAAAACGGACCAATCCTGCAAACTTTGGATGGCAACCTTAACCAATAAGGATGGAATATGGGAAATCGGACAGATCAGGGTTGATCACATGACTATAGAGATACTGTGTACCGATTTGCATGACGTTTGGTTAAAAACTGTAGGAATAATGTGAAAAAATGGGTTTTGCACAAATCGGCCTCCTGGTGGCGCTATAACAGGCCCATGTAAAAAATTTGAGGCAGAGGTTCTGAATTGGCATCCAGGGAGTGTGTGTGCACAGTTTCGCAGCGACCGGGCCAACGGTGCCGGAGATTTGGTGGTAACACACGGACGGACGGACGGACGGACACACGGACACACGGACGGACACACGGACGGAGGGTAAAACATACTCTCTTGCCATGCCTTACGGCCTGGCGGAGACAATAACCAATTGAATAATGTCGTTCTCCTAATGCATTTGAAAAACAATGTCATGTAATATCATTATGGCAACATCCAATCATTTCCAAATTGGAAAAGCATGTTAGGGGCCTCTATGCAGCGCACCTCCAAAAGCGCTTTCACTTCTGCTCATAGGGGCGCCACAAATGTTTCACCGTCTGTCATACAAATTTCTCCCATGGCTTCGCCCTGTCCTGACAGCTGCCCCCCACGACTGACACCGACCTGGGCAAGCAAACGAGCCTGGCCGAGATCTGCACTCCAAGGAGCGTATTTTTCTAGTTGAGCCTATTCCATTTTATGTTCAATGAATGTTAGCTGTATCAAAGTTTCCTCCTCCTCAATAGTGGATGGGGTGGCCAGGCTGGACCCTGACCTTTCTCACAAGAGGTGTTTGTTGATGTCACACAAGAGAAGCTTTTAAAAAATGTAATCGGAAAGATAGTTTGTCTTTAGTCAGAAGTGGTATTTTCCTACACTAAAGAGTTCAAAAGTGTCACGTCATGTGCATGTACCCCTGCAGCAGACGAATAGCATAGCTGGGAGGCAATTCGGCCAAAATCATCAAGATCGTGCACTTGGTGACAAGTCTTTGATTTTTGGCATGGTGTTAGGTATGGGCATAAGGTTTTCAAAAACCACCGCAAGCAAGTTGGGATCGCTCCCTAGTGGGGATCTTCCAGATCTGTCCAATATGGCACCCACACTTTGCTTCTGGCATTCCATTCCCAACCCCATTCACTGGGGTCTGGAATCTTGGGAGCTTTGGAGAGGGACAGCTTCCAGACAAAAGCTGCAGTGCTGGAATAAAGCGTGCTGGGTTGGGGCGATCGAATCCATGGATTTGAGGCTATGGGTGAGCTTGTCACCAAGTGCACAATTTGTATGATTTTTTTACATATTCCCTCCAGCTTTTAAGCTCCCGGCAGCCATCGCGGACGCCATCTTGAAAATAATGCCTTTCCACAACTGAGATTGTCCTAGATTTTCAGTATGCTTTTTAGCATGCCCAATAGTAACAGAATCCATTGGGGAAAAAATGCTATCAATTATTTGGATTTTCAACCATACTGACCAATCATATTGGAATCATTGCAAGCAGACCACTAGGGGGGCGATCCCAACTAGCTTGAGATGGTTTTTGAAAACCTTATGCCCATACCTAACACCATGCCAAAAATCAAAAACTTGTCACCAAGTGCACAATATTTCTGAATTCCCTCTTAGCTAGCAGGTGTCAGCCCAAGGATTTGTGCATGATGCGTGGTGCCATACGGAAGTGTTGCGGTTGGCTACACAGCTTTGCTTACAGCTTGTGTTGACGCTACCGCACAATCAATTAAAGCTATTTTATCCTCGGGAAAACATTTGTATGTGTGTGTGTGTGTGTGTGTGTGTGTGTTGCGGGCTGGAATAATGATTCTGTGAAAGTGCAGGTGTCGCATCCCCTGCATCGACCGCCACGTGTAACGCCCCTGCACAGGGGCGAAAACATAATTTCCGTCCCCGGCCTTCGACTAGCAGCAAAGACAACCCCACTCCCAGACAGCAAAAATCATGACTGTTTCTCTGTACCACTGTGTGACCGAAGGAGGTTTCTCCCTGATCCACTGGAATAGGATGCATCGCCTCACTAACAACAGTTTACTCAATACAGTCAATTGTCCAGCAGATAATGTGAACCGTCCCATATGTCAATCCAAGAAATCCAGTAGTTGGATATCAAAGGATGTTTCCAAACACAGCGATAAAAGTTCCTTCTTGTTTTTTACTATTCACACATAGGGGAGAGAACTGTGGGTTCATTTTGTTTAGAAAGAAAGGAGTACTATGCTGTAGTCTATGTAATATTCTGCACTGGCTCTCTCTGAGTCTATTGCATGTAAATATTTCCCCAGCAGATTCAAAGGCATTCGACCATATCTCTCCATCAAGTGAAGTCCTTTTCCCACAATTCCTTAGATCTGTTGTCCTTGAAACAGTTGACAGAGTGTAGCATTTCATAAAAAAAGAGAAAGGAATTATTTGTTATTGAAGGGAGTTAAATAACAATGGAGAATAAAGCTTTCAATTGAACTTTTGATTGGTTGGTCTGTTGGGAATGTACGATCGGATTATACAAACAGCCTCACTTGAAGAAAACCAAAAAAGTGGCTGCATGATGAATTATATTTAGTTTGTGTGAATCACAAGAATGTATCACTTTCAAACAAGTCAGCGATAAGCCTAGTTCTTTAGGATATCAGTCATCAAAAATGCTTTTTCCTACAGGGGGTAGGGGGTTTGAGTTGAGGGCTGAAAACGCTGATGAAAACCTCTCTTGCCGACTTGTTTATTAATATCTCGGCACATCTTAAGTGTGCTAATTATAATAGGATTGTTTTTGACCTCTACAGAAAGTGCACCCAAATCAGTTGAAAATAGCAAAGTGTGCTCCTCAGAGCGCAGGTCTCTGCCAGGCCGGGTTGCCTATACCCAGGGAAATTAGAAGGCAGTCATAGCCATTTGGAATGAAATAAAAAAAAAGATGTATACATTTTGATCACATGACCCCGTAGATAATGTGTACCGATTTGTCTTGATGTAAGGAATATTAGCTCAGTTGAAATAAAGACAGTTGGGAAGGGCAATTGGCAAATGTAAGGTCTTCAACTTCAATCTTGGTTTCTTTCCATGCCATATACATTTTGAGCTGACCTACTGTATCAACCTTAAGTGGAAGCATTTGTATTGGGTATATCAAATCGTAGAGACCACATTCAACTTGCTAGGCTAAGCTAATTCTATTCAGAGGGAGATCAAACCAACTGTTATTGTCAAAGTGGAAGAGAAATTGAATTATGCAGCTCTGCTATGTTTGCTGATACTTTGTAATTTGTACTTTGTAATGCCTGACGTTGACCACATAAAAAGGTAGGCTACTTCAGGCAAGGTGGAAAAGTTATGTTGATAGAAGTTGAACTTCTATATAAAGTTCAGGTTGCCTAGTGGTGGGCGTGCGGGTGGTGTCTGTTTACCTGGATTATGCCCAAATGTGGACATGCCTGATCGTGACATAATTTTGGTTCACACTCATTCGGAAAACTTAAGCAAGTGAGCTGCTCACTCATTCTATCCAGTTTTTCCAATGAGAGTTTCTCCAGACCTCCATTGGGATTGGAGCTTGATTGGAGGGCTGGCCAAGCCATGCATTACTGCTGAGAATGTAAAAGGTTTCTTTGTGTTGTTAACGTCTGTACAATTTGAAAGTAAAACAACTGATACTTTATATATTAGAATTACTTAGAAAATTTGCTAAATGATTTAAAGGTAGGGTAAGTGATATTTTTTATTTTATTGTTTTTTTGGTTAAAGTACTACATTCTAGTAATCATTGCTACAGAGCGTTTGTTCGGTCACAGGGGTCTCTCCAGCTCTTTAGTAAACAGAATATAGTACATTTTTAGGTACAGTAGGTGACACAATTTAAGACAATCAGGAAAGAGCACTGAAAATGCATTTTCTGTTTAATAAAGAGCTGGAGACACATGGGAGACTCCTTTTACTGAACAAACACAAAACAACCACAGTAAATCACTTACTCTACCTTTAAGTAGTAGTCAAACTTTTGTTGTCTTGGTCTCTCCACAGTAGCTTTCTTTCTTTCTTTCTTTCTTTCTACAATGTTTATTTATTCATTCATTTACATATTCACGTTGTGATCCAGTGTGACAGGTGAGTGTTTAGTGACTACAGTGGGTGGTTTGTTTTATTAATTTCCATGGATGCTCCTGCTCTTTGTTGCTGCCAGATATGATATTCAGGTTGCCAGATACAGTATTATAAGACCTTAAGGGTGTAGGCCAAGCAGGAAATGGGCTCATTGCTGCATCCATGTTTCATTCCCTTTGATGACGCTGCACACCACTGAGAGAGTTTCAATTATTCACTCCGGCAACAATGACAGGATCAGGCAGCTGCCACAGAAGTGGGGCAGAGCTTTTGGTCTATTTTCTCATTATTGATGGTGTCAGAAGCTACATTTAAGCCTCTGAAAGATTTGTATTGAATGGCACAATTTAGTATGGCAGTGCAAACATATATCTGATCACTTAAAATAGTTAACATGTTTTGCTTGGATGCCTGACTCATGAATATGCATGACTACTAATTGACTAAAATACTTTATTACACTGTTGTGCGGGCCGACCTTGTTTGCATCCCTACTAGGCTTACATCCCCACAGTCAGAAATCTCAATCTGCAATCTTGGGTTATAGGCTGGAATGAGGTGTGATATACCTTTAGGCAATGCAGGACGTTTAGAACACAAGCACAAGCCGCACATGTCATTAATATCTATATAATTGTAAAGACAAACCAAACAGTAAAATAGGTGAGATAAATTATTTGCAGAAGCAAGGCAAGTTTATGTGTATAGCACATTTCAAGGCAATTCAAAGTGCTTCACACAACATTAAGCATTAAGACGTTAAGACACAGAGCATTAAGACGGCGTAAAAGAAACACATTATAAAAAGACATTTATGTGTGCAGAAGAAATGATTACCAAAACCGCAGTAAAAGGCAGTGACCAACACAAAGGTTTTCAATTTGATGTAAAACAACAGAACAACACAACATTGTTACTTCTTCACATTTCGTTTTGACCCTGGTTCAAGGAAGCAGACCTGTCCCAGACGACCTGAGAGGTCTGGATGATACATAACAACAGAAATATACTGTTTACAGGCCGTACACCACCGAAAGCTTTATAAACCAACAGAAGAAATACATTCTTTGACAAACAAACCGTGTAAAAATCGGAGAACTGGAGTGATATGCTCCACTTTCTTGGTATCAGTAAGGACCGGAGCAGCAGTGTTCTGAATCAACTAACAGTCATCTCATTGATTTTTAGGGAGACCTGTAAAGACACACAGTAGTCGCGTCTGCTGATGATGAACTTTTTCCTGATCCTGCTGAGACACATGTTCTTTTTTCCTTGATATATTTTTTAAGATGATGGCATATCTTAAGTATGGCAAATGGCACAAGTTTTCTTGCCTTTAATTATTTGACGAAATGGTGTGACCAGCTGATCAGTTCTTCCTGGGTCCACGATAAACCCATGTTTTTTAAGTACTGTGGTGTTGAGTTAATATGTTATGTGCATTTTTTGTGACGCAATCAAAATCTAATTTCTTCCTTAAGATATAGCTCTTGTCTAGTGGTATAGTTGGTGAGAATCCACTCACTGTGTCTTGATATTTTGTCCACACACAGACAGATGGGTGAAAACATTTTTACCTCCTTGGTGGAGGTAATTACTGTATGGCAGTGTCACATGCCTGCAAACAAACTGTACACAAGTTCTCTAATAGACAGACATATGCACCGTACACAAACACATAGACATTGACACAGATGCAGATCTTCAGGGGTTTTCAATAAACATCTGTAGCAGCCCCTTACTTTACTCCACAACTCCTTAATGAGGCACTGGGGTGATTAGTGGGATGGGTGTAGGGCAGGAATGTAAATGGAGTTTGAGAATTGTTCGATTTTCCTTCCTGAAATTCCAGAGCTTTGGACTGAGATATTCAGAGGCATATAGCTCTGGCAAATTGAGGCTGTTCAGAGGATTCACCCACCACCCTGCCCTCGGACCCCACCTCACCCGAGCCCCTTCACATACAAGTCACCAAATTTGGTATCCCAAATCCTTCCCTCCCAGAAACCACACAGTCGTGAAGACATCTCCAACAAAGACAGACACTGAAAAAACTTCAAGCAAAGCAGTTGTCATAGCAAATGAGATATTCCTAATTGTTTTTTTTTGTTTTTTTACCTTACACGGCACTCCTGATGAGGCAGGTGTGTGATAACGATCAGTGTGTGTGTGTGGGTGTGGGTGTGGGTGTGTCGTTGATGATGATGATGTCTCACATTAAGCGGAGTGCAGCATCAGGTATTTTTCAGTGTGCATCCTACAGTTCCTTGGGCCTGGGGAGAAGACACAGTAACACACACCTGCCTGGGGTGTCCTCTCCAGAGGACGTGATGATGATGATGATGATGATGGTGGTGGTATGATGACGACCATGATGATAATGATTACACACACTTCATATGCGCACATGCAGGCACACATACTCATCTGTCCTCTCTCTCTCTCCGTCTCTCTCCGTCTCTCTCTCTCTCTCTCTCTCTCTCTCTCTCTCTCTCTCTCTCTCTCTCTCTCTCTCTCTCTCAAACACACACACACGCACCACACACACACACACACACACACACACACACACACACACACACACACACACACACACACACACACACACACGCAATCTCTGCCTTTATCTGCTGACACATTCAAAGTGCATAATTACACACGTCCGGTCGCTGCAACAGTTCTGCTGTCTCCACCGCCTCCCAGACCGGTCGTATGCACCCGTCTCTTGGTGAATCATATTGGATGTCGAGACATTAAAGTGTAATTATAGATCCATTAGTGCATGTTCTGGCATCCCCACCGTCAGCTCACTCATATGCATAGTGACAAACAGATATGTAACACCTGTGTAACTGACATTGTTATTATTACTACTACTGGTAGTAAGAGTAATCGTAGTTGTCGTCATCGTATTAGTACGAATTAGTACGTATTCAGTGTTTGTTTTTGTTATCAAAACAGGGACTCTTCGCCAGATTGCAAAAATATCTGATCTACAAGATCACACAACATGTGATCTACAAGCAACGTGTGATGAGCTTGTAGATCTACTATTTTTGACAAATTTTGACAAATTAAATTGTGACATTTGCAAACATAATATCAAACCATCAGACAGTATCAAAAGGAAATGTATGTGTATTCAGTCTGACCAGAAGCATGACATAAAACACATCCCCTCCGGCAACATTGGGGAAGCTGTCATGGCAGCTTTTTTTGTTGTTTTTGGTTTGAAAGTTTTGATAGACTTACATAACTTACTGGGATCATTTGCACTGTATTGTGTATAGCGCCTGACTAATGCACTTTAGCACCTCACTAATAGACCGGTGGGATTTCTGAAATATGTGATTGTTAGAGGCATTTGGGGGTAAAAGTCGGGAACCAGGCCATTTTACATAATTCAAGGGTGCTGAATCAGAAAACCACGGTTCCCAAGCAAAATTCTTAGTGCTTAACCTCCTAATTTGCGTATCAAAATGGCTGCCGATTTTGAAGTATTTCTTAAACAACTCTATAACAAAGCAAGCAAATCTGACAAATAAAGTGTATATATTTATGTTCTGAGGGTCATACAATGTGTGGAAGATATTTGTAATGTAATAAATGTAAATAAATATGCAAATTAGAGGCCACCATTACATAAAATGATGTACCGTAGTACTCAAACGGTGCAAAAGGTGCATCCCCCTTATTTTGTTCCTAATTATCTGTATTTTTGCCATCCTTAGGACATCTAAAATACATACTTTTTCCCCATGCTAAATGTTTAGTTTTTGACCTTCTAATCTGCATATTTGAATGGCTGCCAAATTGGCAAATTCGCACCTTTATCTTCAATAACTCTGTGGCCAGGCAAGCAAAATTGACAAATGAAGTGTCTATATACATTTTCTACAATGTGAGTAAAGAATTTGTAAGTAATATAATATGATAATATAATATAATATAATAATCAGCCTACTCCGAAATATGCAAAATAGCGGCCCCCATAACAGATAACGGTTTAGTACTCTAAAGATACTGTATTGGCCATTGTTGAACGAAAGTCTAGACACTAGACCACATTCATACAAGGAGGTTGATCATCACTCCGTTGCTGACATGCACACATGGCTGTGCATCGTAACCCAGATTTCCGGCATTTGCAACGACGTGTTGTGCATTGCTTATGGCATGCACATGAAATCATTTCTATAGGCTATACTAGCATGGAACAGGTTGGACTAGGCTAGAGTAGGTTGTACTAGACTCTAATACTCTCCATTAGGCTTTACTAGTCCCTTGTCAGCCCTGTAGATACTCAGACCATAGGGACTAACCACTGTGTACACAGGCCATAGCTTGTGTGTGCACGAGCAATAGTTTTGCATGAACCTTTGTAGACCATAGTACAGATCTGCCTTGTACAGCCTAATATAGCCTAGTACAGCCTAGCAAAGCCTACTAGAGATTAAAAAATCACACCCTGTGTGAAGGTAGCGGCGCCTTTGATACATTTTGTCATTGATATGTGTTTATAATGTGTTTATAGCCATGTGTCGCGTGAAGCTTGACCAATCACTTTGTTGACGCACCTGACCAATCAGAACGTTGACGCACACGGACAAAGTCAGGTATAGAGCGGCTAGAGCCGCTAAAAAGCCTATTAGAGACCAGTAGAGTCTAGTACTGTACAGCCTAGTACATCCAAGACTAGTCCAGCCTTTTGGGAGAACAGACTAGGGGAGGGTGGTATAGGCTATACTAGCATGGAACAGGCCGGACTAGGCTAGACTAGGTTGTAATAGGCTGTACTAGACTCTAATAGGCTCTATTAGGCTGTACTAGGCTCTTGTCCGCCCTGTAGATCCTCAACCCATAGGGACTAACCACTGTGTACACGGGCAATAGCTTGTGTGTGTGGCGCTATATAAATACCTTGGGATTTGGTTGGATAACAAGCTAAACTTCAATCATCATATTGAAGCCTTGGCAAAGAAGTTGAAGTTCACACTGAGCTTCTTCTATCGAATGAAGTCCTGTTTTTCTTCTGCCTCAAGGAAAAGGCTGGTCACTAGCCTTTTTATGTCGCAACTTGATTATGGAGATGTTGTGTACCGATTCGCCTGTTCCTCAACATTGGGCAGACTTGATCCCCTGTTTCATGCTGCACTGAGGTTTATTACCAGCTCTACCTACAGGACACACCATTGTATTCTGTACTCTTTAGTAGGATGGTCATCCTTAGCATCTCGCAGGTTGCTACATTGGTACACTTTTATCTACAAAGCCATTCTTGGTAATCTCCCTAGTTATATTGGTTCAAAATTTAATTTAGTCCAAAATTCGCTTAACCTCAGATCAAATGCTTGGATGCGCTACGTCATACCAGACACCAAATCTGAGGCAGGGAAAAAGAGCCTTGCATTTTTTGGGCCCTGGTCATGGAATGACCTACAGACCAGACTAAAATTGGCTTCTTTGATCCCCCTAGTGAGTTTTAAGAGGATTGCCATGGGCACATTCTCCAGCCACTGCTCCTGCTTTGACGAGTAGCAAATGCTGTGATCTTAGTTTTGTATTAGTTTAATAGTTTTAAGATGTATTGTTGTTATTAGCCTTTTAATAATTAGTCTGTATTTGGTGCTTTTGGTAGTAGATTTTCGGTATTATGGATGACATGTTTGTCTTTGTTATGTCTTGTTATGTTGTTACTGGCAGAGCTGTGTAACATTTATTTGCCTCTTCTCTTGGCCAGTGCGCACTCGTAAAAGAGACATTGGTCTCAATGTGATTTTACTGGTTAAATAAAGGTTAAATAAAAAAATAAAAAAAAAGTGTGCACAAGAAATAGTTTTGCATGAACATATGTAGGCCAAAGTAAAGTACTGCCTTCTATAGCCTAATAGAGCCCAGTAAAGCCTAGCAACGGCTGCTAGAGCTGAAAGCAGACCATTAGAGCCCAGCAGAGACTAGTACAGTAAAACCTAGTACACCCAGGTCTAGCCTAGTCCAGCCTGGTGGGAGAACATAATAGGGGAGGGGGTACCAGGCTATGCTAGGACTGATAAGGCTGGACTAGGATAGATGAGGCTGTACTAGGCTGTACTAGACTCTAATAGGCTATATTAGGCTGTACTATGCTCTTGTCAGCCCTGTAGATCCTCAACCCATAGGGACTAACCACTGTGTACACGGGCAATAGCTTGTGTGTGCACGAGCAATAGTTTTGCATGAACCTTTGTAGACCATAGTACAGATCTGCCTCCTTCTCTTCTTTCGTGTATCGTCATCATATGTCCAGCTTTGTGTCGTGTAGCCATGTCCTCGTCTCAGGTCCCATTCTGAAGAGGCCCTCCTCTGAAGGTGGTCTATGTAGGGGACAAGCGGTGATGATGTGGTTGGCAGTCTGCTCAGGCTCCCCGCACTCACATGCTGCACTGTCTGTTAGGCCCCACTTCTTCATAGGTGCTTTGAAGCAGCCAACCCCGGTGCGTAGGCGGTTCAGGAGGGTCCATTGCCGGCGAGGTAGGTCTTCTCCTTCAGCGCCATCTCCAGGGTCCCGGATATAGTGGTGTATGCGTGTCTGTCCTGCCGACTCCCACTCCTGCTTCCATGCCGCCGACAGCCAGGCTTTAGTTGACAGGTCCTCCGGGATGGAAGTGAGCATCTCTTGGGCCGCCAAGTTGTATGGGTGGCGGGACTTGAGTCTGCTTGGAGGTGTTGCCATGGTTGTGGTGTCATGGAGGAGGTGCCAATCGTGTTCCTGGGCTTTCCTTGCTAGGGCGAGGGTGGCAGCCTCTCGCCGTAGGCTGGCTGGCGCAATTCCTGCTAGGACTGGCAGGTAGAACACAGGGGTGGGTTTCAGGCAGCCAGTTATGATCCTCAGGGCGTTGTTAATGGCCGCATCCACCTTCTTGGTGTGTGGGCTTCTGCTCCATGTTGGGGCACAGTACTCTGCAGCAGAAAAGACGAGGGCTTGTGTGGAGATACGTAGTACCTTTGCGGAGGCACCCCAGGTCGTACCAGCGAGGCGACGGATGAGTGAGACCCTTGAGGTTACTTTGGCCCTCACTTCCTCGAGGTGTTGTTTATATGACAGAGTCCTGTCCAGGCGTACGCCAAGGTACTTTGGGGCCTGTTGGAACTCCAGGGGTTTGCTGTTCACGGAAATCTCCAACTCCCTTGTCGCTTCCTTGTTGCAGAGGTGGAATGCTGCGGACACCGTCTTCCCAATGCTGAGCTGCAGGCGCCAGCTGCGGAGGTAGGCAGCCAAGATGCCCATGTCCTGGTTTAGGCCCTCTTCCACCGCCTTCCATGTTGGTTGTTGCAGCATGATGGCTAGGTCGTCTGCGTACCCGTACCTTCTGGATGTTGTTGCAGGTAGGTCAAGGATGTATATATTGAAGAGCATTGGTGAAAGAACAGACCCTTGTGGCACCCCGTTTCTCAGCCTCCTGAGCCTGCTACGCTGGCCGTCACTGGTCTGGAGGATGAAGCTGCGGTTTGACAGCGTCTCCATGATGAAATTGACCATATGACGGTCCGGGATGGTTCTCAACAGCTTCAAGTGGAGTCCGCGGTGCCACACGGTGTCATAGGCGGCGGTCAGGTCCAGTAGGACAACCCCTGCTTTTGCTTTGGCCTGGAAGCTTTCCTCAAGGTCTTGCGTGAGCAGGGTTACTTGGTGCACCGTTGACCTGCCCCGACGGAAACCAGCCTGTTCCCTCGGAAGCTGTGGGTCGGGCGGGCAAAGTCTTTATCTGCATCTGGGAAGCGGCCACTTTTTAGGAGTTGGGCTGCGATGGCGTTTGCTGTCACCGGGCACTTGGGGGGTGTTGTGCTTCTGCCTGAGAGCTGATTGATGGTCTGCCACGCCTTACGGCTGGAGTGGGTGAAGTCAATCGACTCGACGACCTCCGTCCATCTGGCCCTGCGGGTGGCATCCAGCTTCTCAAGGAGTGCCGTTGCCGTAGCATCCACTTCGGCTCTTGATCCAGCCTGCTGGTGGGCTCGCAGGAGGTGGTTACACTCTTCGTCCCAACGTGGGATGTAGTTTTTGTTGTAGCCTCGTGGGATAGATTTTTTCGCTGCCCCTATCAGCACTTCGCAGTAGGCCGCGTATGCGGCATCTACGTCAGGAGTGTCTGGGTCCGGAAGGCTGGTGGATGTTCTCTCAGTCTCTGCAGCAAATGAATGCCAGTTGGCCTTCCGGAAATTCCACCTCCGGACAGGTTTTCCCGAGACCGGCTGCACCAGTGATGGGATTCCGATGACAGACGGTCGGTGGTGTGATCGGGGGAATCTGTTGATGACCCTTCTTTCTGGCATCGGGTCATTGCTGTGGACCACAGCAAAGGCGAGGTCTGGGTTGGTGAAGGTGTTCCATCTGGAGGAGTAGAATGTTGGTGGTTCTTTGGGGTCAAACAGGAGCCGGGCATTGGCGGTGGAGGCCCACTCAGTCAGTGTCTCACCGTCTGGTGTTGTATGGTTGTAACCCCAATCGGTGTTCTGGCAGTTGAAATCCCCGGCGTAGATGGCAGGTGCCGGAGCAATCGGGAGGTCTGATGTGGACAGTACTGATGGTGGGGGCTTGTACACATTCACAACCGTTGTTGTCTGTATCCTCGTGGACATCCACTCAAGACTGGAGCCTGGTGGGGATTGGCCTGTGGCTGTCCAGCTGAGGTCAGACCTAACAAAGGTGGCCATCCCATGTTGCCTGCTGAGGATGGAGCCGGCGAGGTGGAACCCGGGCAGCTTGAGGAAGTCTGCTTTTTCACAGTGTGTCTCCTGAAGGAGGACGGCTGCGACTTCGTGGGAGTCGGCGAGGTGGCGTACGATGTCCAGTTTGGCGGTGGTGAGGCCCTCGACATTCAGCTGAAGCACTGCCAGATCCTGACGCTTGATGGTCGGGATGGCCGCCCGCCCTGACGTGAGCTTGCGTCCCCCCGACCTCTTGCGCCCTGGTCTGGCAGCGTGACGATTTGGTGGCGACATTCGTTTCATGAGCTGGTCTTTCACCATTTCTCATTACTTGCAGGGGAGGCCGCGTGGAGGCTGTCGTCTTCTCCCCCAATACAGATCTGCCTTGCACAGCCTAATAGAGCCTAGTACAGCCTAGCACAGCCTACTAGAGCTTAAAACAGCCTATTATAGACCAGTAGAGTCTAGTATAGTACAACCTACAGTAGTACACCCATGACTAGTCCAGCCTTTTGGGAGAACAGAATAGGGGAGGGGGTACAAGGCTATGCTAGGACTGATAAGGCTGGACTAGGATAGATTAGGATGTACTAGACTATACTAGGCTCTATTAGGCTGTGCTAGGCTCTTGTCAGCCCTGTAGATACTCAGACCATTGGGACTAACCACTGTGAACACGGGCAATAGCTTGTGTGTGCACGATCAATAGTTTTGCATGAACCTTTGTAGACCATAGTACAGATCTGCCTTGTACAGCCTAATATAGCATTGTACAGACCAGCACAGCCTACTGGAATTTAAAACAGTCTATTAGAGACCAGTAGAGACTACAACATCAAAGCCTAGTACACCCAGGTCTAGCCTAGTCCAGCCTTTTGATGGAACAGACTAGGGGACGGCGATATAGGCTATACTAGCATGGAACAGACTGGACTAGTTAAGACTAGGTTGTACTAGGCTCTATTAGGTTGAACTAGGCTGTGCTAGTCCCTTGTCAGCCCTGTAGATACTCAGACCATTGGGATTAACCACTGTGTACACGGGCAATAGTTTGTGTGTGCACCACCAATAGTTTTGCATGAACATGTGTAGGCCAAAGTAAAGTACTGCCTTCTATAGCCTAATAAAGCCAAGTACAGCCTAGCAAAGCCTGCTAGAGCTGAAAACAGACTATTAGAGCCCAGCAGAGTCTAGTACAGTAAAGCCTAGTACACCCAGGTCTAGCCTAGTCCTAGGACTAGGCAGTAATAGGCTGGACTAGGCTGTACTAGGCAGGGCCCATCGGGGGTGGGGGGGGACACAAGCCTGTATGGCAATCAACTGAAAAGTTAGGCTACATAGCTTAAACAATTTCAGCCTTTCCCTGTTGGCCGTCTAAGCGCATCTAGGAAGTTTCATAGGTTTTCGATGCTGGGAATTGGAGTTATGGCTGTTTAAAGCCCAGCCAATAGGAACACAGAGGGGCGGGGCTTAATACATTTCAGCTAGTCCCTGTTGGCCGTCTAAGTGTACCTATAGCCATCCCCATCCCACTCTATATAGTTGTGTTGAAAGTAGTTTGTGTTCAGTTATCAGTACCAGTTCTGTGGCTCTAACTCATTCTGGGGGTGAGTTATACATGGGGGCAATTTATTTTTTGGTCATCAGGGGCCAAATGTACCAGGATTTTTCCATGATCTAAATATGTATTTTAGATGTCTTAAGGATGGTAAAAATACAGATAAGTAGAAATAAAATAAAATAAGGGGGATGCGGATGAATCACTTTAAGTATGAAACCGTTTTCTGTAATAGTGGCCTCTAATTTGCATATTTATTTACATTATTTACATTTATTTACATATATTACATTATAAATACCTTCCACACATTGTCTGACCCTCAGAATATAAATATATACACTTTATTTGTCAGATTTGATTGCTTTGTTATAGAGTTATTTAAGAAATACTTCAAAATCGGCAGCCATTTTGATATGCAAATTAGGAGGTTAAGCACTAAGAATTTTGCTTGGGAACCGTGTTTTTCTGATTCAGCACCCTTGAATTATGTAAAATGGCCTTGTTCCCAACTTTTACCCCCAAATGCCTCTAACCTCCTTATAGAAGGCCTTTTTTCTGAAATCCCTCCTGTCTATAATGTGTTGTAGCACCTCACTAATGTGCTGTAGCACTCCATTAATGAGGACATCACACGGCCATTAATAGTTTAAACACAAAAATGGAATTTCTGTGTTAAGCCACAAAAATGGCTTTTTTACAAAAGAAGCACCCAAGTAACAAAAGAGGCAGCCGTCCTCGTCTTCTTTATCAGGGTAATCTCACATAATCGCAATTTTAATTGTCTTTAACCAATACCGCTCTCATTTTGTAAATGAAAATGGGACTTTTAATTGCATAGACCAGACAAAAGAAAGTACTCCCTTCAGTGCAGTGTGTGTGTGTGTGTGTGTGTGTGTGTGTGTGTGTGTGTGTGTGTGTGTGTGTGTGTGTGTGTGTGTGTGTGTGTGTGTGTGTGTGTGTGTGTGTGTGTGTGTGTGTGTGTGTGTGTGTGTGTGTGTGTGTGTGTGTGTGTGTGTGTGTGTGTGTGTGTGTGTGTGTGAATGTGTGTGTGTGTGTGTGTGTGTGTGTATGTGTGCGTGCGTGCTTGCGTGCGTGCGTGCATGCGTGTGGTGTGTGTATGTGTGTGTGATGGAGGGTGTTGTTAACAAAGTGACCAGTCAAGGACTCGCCAGGCCTGGCCTTTCTTGAACAGCAGATAATTACTTAAACACTACTCCATTCCTAACTAAGCATGCTGCATGTGCAAAGATAATGGAAACCAACCAATAGCTGAATGGAAGTTAATGAGATGATGGAGGCTCAAAGACAGGGTCATTTTGATGACGGCACCCACATCGGAACAGACGTGGCTTGTTCCCTGGAAAGGTCAAATTGGATGGAAATGGCCCTCTAGAAACAAAAGTTGGACACGGTTTAAAATTGATACTTAAATATGAAATTGGCAGCACCTAAAATAATGCAGTGCCATGTCCACAGGAGTGTCCATGCTTTTCTACATCACATGCTCTACAGCACTTTGATCAACATGGTTGTTTTTGCGTTATGAATAAAATAAACTAATTTAATCAACATAACGTGTGTGAAATGTTAGTTTACATTTTCGGCACCATTTCATGTTACTCTGTATCATACTGTACGTTGAATTCAGAGCAAGCACACTTTTAGTTTTTTATAGTCCTACAATAATCCTCATTATTGAATCCTCATTTTTTATTTAACTGTGAGAGTGTAGAAACATTCTCAGAGTTAAGTCAACACACAGGATTCTGCAGTGTGCCAACAATGAGAGATAGCATAATGCTGTCTAGACAGAGTAATAATACAGAGTGGCAGAACAAGGCAGTCAAACGATTGAAGTATGCGAGCATTTTAAGGAACTAAAGCTCTCTGCCATATCTTTGCCTGTCTGAGTGTATCTGACCCATATAAAGCGTTTATGTGTGCAAGTAAGCGACACACATTCACTGTATACTGTACAGTAAGCACATGCATGCATACAGTCCATCAGCATGCATGTCTGTCTATGTGTGTTTCCCCGTATATCTCTCTGTGTTCTATACATCCCCTCTGCTCCCTTCCACTTCTGACTGCAGGACCAGCCCCCCCCCACCCACCACCACCTTTTTCCTCTGTGGACCGAAGGACTCGTCCTCCATTGCCCTTCCAGTTGTAATGACTCTAATTCCGCCATGCTAATGATATGCCCGTGGCCGGGCCCCTGCTGGGAGTAGCCCAGTTCTTCTGGTCACAGACAGGCCCCAGGGCAGAGTGGCCTCTATGTTCTGGAGAAGCAAGGAAAAGGGGGGGGGCTCTTGCTTGACACATGTAGGATATACACTCAGACAGATTGGCTTCCTCAGGCAAACGGGAACCGCAGATATGTCATGTAGTTGTGGTGTGTGTGTGTGTGTGTGTGTGTGTGTGTGTGTGTGTGTGTGTGTGTGTGTGTGTGTGTGTGTGTGTGTGTGTGTGTGTGTGTGTGTGTGTGTGTGTGTGTGTGTGTGTTGTGCGTGCGTGCGTGCGCGCCCGTGCGTGCGTGCGTGCGTGTGTGTTTGTGTTTAACACTCAGTATTGATACCCTTGGAACTCGGAATAATAAAATGATAAAGAATCGGTGTTTTACCTTCATTCACCTTATTCACACAATCATCAGCAGAGACATCCGTAAAGACAGCAGTTGTTATTTTTAATTTCTTGGAATTTGTAGTACACTGTAGCAACACAAACATTCTTACATCTTGGTATCGTATGCATGATGTGTGGCGCCTGTGTGCACTTAAAGTATGATGTGTGTGTGTGTGTGTGTGTGTGTGTGTGTGTGTGTGTGTGTGTGTGTGTGTGTGTGTGTGCGTGTGCGTGTGCGTGTGCGTGTGCGTGTGCGTGTGCGTGTGCGTGTGTGTGTGTGTGTGTGTGTTCGACCGACCGTCTGCTCGGGGGGAGGTTGGGGGGTGCCTGGTGGTGATGATGAGCAGACACTACGGGGGCAATAATCTCTCATTATCAACAATTCCCCTATGCTGTACTGCGCCGGTGAGCGCGAGCAGATTCTTCCCACAGGCAGAGAGAGCGGAGTCACTCAGTCGATTTATTAGCTCACCCGCCACCATATCCCCCAGTCCATGTCCTCTACCGTCCCCATGCTGCTCCATCACTCCCTATGCTTCTCCTTCTCGCCACCTTCTGTCTCTTCCCTTTCTCTCTGGCCCCCTGCCGTCTTTCATAAAAGTCTGTTTTCTCTCTGCTTTGATCTGCATCCCTCTCTCCATCATGATCTACTTTTGGTCTGTTTATGATGGGTAGTATTTCCCCCTGCCTGATCTCTTATCTTTTCTTTGGTTTTTATGTTTTCGTTCTTTTACTTATTGTTTTGTGTCTTTCCTTTCATTTCTCCTCTGTGACTTTCACCCTGTTCCCTTCCCTGTCTTTTCCCCTCTGGCATATACTGTATATCCTCTTTTCCCACCTCTGCCCCCCTCCCCCCTCTCGCTCTCGCTCTCTCCATCTGTGTAGCAGTGAGGCATCCATCCATCAGAGAGGAGAAGGGCCGTTGAAATCCCACGCTGGCCATCATCACCACGTCCCGGACTCCGCGTCCATCCATGTTTGCATACGGACGTAACTTAGCCTTGTTACATGTCAGATCCCCCATCACTGCTACATTATTGCCAGGGACTACATCACAGGCAAGGCACACAATGACACTCCCTTCATATCGCAAATCAAGATTTACACTAGAATAAACATAGGTTATGGCAGTCATGTCCTACAGCTTGTAAAACATGCACACCTCGTTGTTCGCTGGTGTGAAATCATAAAGCTGGATAAATAATACATATCCAGAAGATTATGATATCCAAGGATTTGGCCCCGCCGGCTCTCATCCTCCTTGATGCCTTGATGTAGCCTGCACGAGTGGTTGATCTGTAAGGAGGAGGAGGAGAAGGGAACCCATGTTACACAAAATACAGTCATCTGTGGAGGAATTTGTGCTATCATGTGAGCTGACACCTTAAAGCTAAAACCTTGAGCCGCTTTATAGCTGCATCTCCCACTGATTGTATAGAGATCTCATTTCACACTTGAGCGTGCCTCTCCACTGTGTGTCTATACGCGCTGTAGTTAGCGCGTTAACATTAAACGTCTGCTCGCCCCAGGCAAGATCACAGCGAGAGGTGGCAAAATGGCTGGATAGAGGGAAGAGGAAAAAGTGATGACATGGAACAAGAGGGGGAAAATAGACTATTAAAGAGAAGAAAGAAAGAAAGAAAGAATGAGAAAGTGTGAACGATTAAAACAAACGAACGAATGAACTAAAAGCTTGCTGCGTGTGTGGGATGTGTCAACCCCCATTACTCTTTTGGCTTGTATGCTCCATGCAGGACACTTAACCTGTAGAAGCTGGGATGGATGGGTATCCTTGGATGTTTTACCATTAACTATTAAAGATTGTCAAGAAAGAGAAAAAGAATAAAGGAAGAAAGGGAAGAGAAGAGTATAGACATAGGCTACATTTTCTTTTACAACAGATCCACCACAATAATTCTCTGTAACAGATTTACCCTTCACTGTATCACTTATTTTGTAAGAAACACATTTCTAATACTCCACTTTCAAACTGAAAGTAGAGTATTGGCTCTAGTAGAGACCGGGCCAAGTCGGGTTGAGGCGGGGCCCCCATGAGTGCTCGGGGGTAGATTTATCACCGATGGGGCTTTCTCAGTGATGAGGCCGTTTAGCGATGGTCCCAGCAGTCCTCCGCTGATTAGAGCCAAACATCTTCCCTAATAACCTTAACAAGAACAACGCCTCAGGATGACACACACACACACACACACACACACACACACACACACACACACACACACACACACACGCACACACACACGCACACACGCGTGCACACACGCGCACACACACACACACGCACACGCACACGCACACACACACACACACACACACACACACACACACACACACACACACACACACACACACACACACCTCAGAGACAGCAAAATAGAGCTGAGGGCTACTCATCCTCTTCCTCTCTCAAAGTCACCCCTCTCTCCTCGATCTGCTCGAGCTAAAACTTGGCAACATTCTTTAGTACGGGGCGAAACTCACCACACAAGTACCCCACCCCCACCACCCTCTTGTCTTGTGTGTCCCCTTGAAATCATCAGTGGGGGGAAAGGGAGGCATTTTCACCGAATTGAGTTGGTTATGGTTCAAGTGTTCGCACCCCTCTTGAAGTGGCTCTCAGCATCAATATGGGGCAGAAGAAAAAAAATCTATGAATATGATACTGACAACGTGTCGAGGCACTGACCTCTTGGGATAGACGGCAGCCGACTACAAAAACCGAGGGAGAGAAAATGAGAAAAGAAAAGAATTTATGACAGAATGTAAAGCCGCGGGGGCCTAATTTTATGGGCAGTAACTCCCTCTGTGGATAGCTTTATGATACTTTACATTCTCATAGGATCTTGTCAACACTCTCAGTCATATTACTGTAGCTGCCAGAGCCACAGATGTATCAGACTATATACACAGATGTCCAATGGATAAGAGAGGTAGGAGAGACAGGGAGACAGGGAGACAGAGAGACAGAGAGACAGAGAGACAGGGAGACAGGGAGACAGAGAGACAGAGGGACAGAGAGAGGGACAGAGAGAGGGACAGAGAGAGGGACAGAGAGGGACAGAGAGAAAGAGACAGAGAGAGACACAGAGAGAGAGAGAGAGAGAGAGAGAGAGAGAGAGAGAGAGAGAGAGAGAGAGAGAGAGACAGACAGACAGACAGACAGACAGACAGACAGACAGACAGACAGACAGACAGACAGACAGACAGACAGACAGATGGAGAGACAATTGGCACAGAAAGACAGAAGGGAAGAAGAAAGATTTAACATTCGGTCAAGTTCTCAGAGCCAAAGCAAGGAGCAATTCTATGCCATTCTATCAGTGCCACTTAATTTTATGTAGTTTTCATTCATTTATTTAGTTATAACAGAAACGAGACCAAATGATACATATATGTTTGGCTGTGCTGCTGCTCAGTGCTCCTTCTGACGGCTGTTCTGTTCTTGCCCTTATTATAATCTGCGAGCAGCAGAGACGGGACACTGCACCCCAGTGCCTCACGGAGGTCTGCTGAAGAACTGCAGGATGCGGTGACGTCAGAGCGGCAGCAGTGAGTCAGGGGAAGTCATGTGAAACAGTGGAGGAGGAACTGAACACACACTGACAACCAGGAAACCAATAACACACTAATGTGAAGAAGAGCACGGCGGTCAGAGCCGTTATTATTATTAGGACTATTAAGTTTATTTAGTGTAATATACAGTATTAGTTAGATCGTTTTTGAATTTATTCTTGTTTAGAAACGTTTTATTACCGCCATGGCGTCTCTGTTCAAGAAGAAGACGGTCGACGGTAAGTTTGTGAGCAACAAAGCTAGCTAACTTGTTTTTAGCACCGGCTGTGTGTCAAACATCCAGTTCTACCTGTTTGTTTCTCTGTTCAGTTTGAAAAACGCAAATCATGCGTTGTCGTCTGTTAAAATGCCACCACTGTGAGCTTCGTAAAGATAGCCATACAGTCAAAATAGCTTACTTGTTGAAAAATAAACGTGGTTATTTTTGGTAGTTTGCTGGATTATACAGTGAATAGAATAGATATGCCAAAATTAATCTTCTTATCATGTAACATAGTGTAAATGTTAGGTAGGAAGTAGGAAGAGGCTGTACAGTAGTTACAGTATAGCAAAGCTACTGTATATCTTGGAACCTTTACCACCCCCATGAATATTATGAACATTATACTATAATTAGTTGTTCTAAAGGGAATATGAAAATGTACAGTTACAGTAATTTGAATTTAAACCAATTTAAACTTAATGAGTTTAACATAAAAGGAAGAAATACGAACAGAACAGGAAAAACTGGACTTTTTGTCCACACTGGCAAGTGGCTGATAAATTGCAGACTTTTCCAGCCACTTATTGCACTGTTGCTAACATAATAGAATACAATGACAGAACGTTTGAACCTTTTTGATTGATTGAATACTGTATTAACAGTTTGCAAAATAGTATAGAGGTACAATAATTATACAATATAATGCTAAAAGGAAGGATAACACAAACAGTCCTAAGGGCTTGTGTTTCCAGTGTTGTCCTGTGTTTTCAATTCATCGAGAAGACAGTGACAACATAATCTCTCAAGACAGATTTTAGATTTGCATGCAATATGTGTTTGTGTGTGTGTGTGTGTGTGTGTGTGTGTGTGTGTGTGTGTGTGTGTGTGTGTGTGTGTGTGTGTGGATTCTCAGACGGCGTGGCTGTTTGGGGAGTGTGGGGTAGACAAACTTTACCAGCTACTGTCAGAACCTGAGAATTTGGCTGGTGAATTTCCACCCTGGATGTATATACTGTAGTTATGAAGAGAAAATGAAGATATATGACAACAGCTTAGGCATTAAGAGATATCATTATTAATTTCTAAACAAAGAAATTAACTAATTTCTTAACAAACTGACTACCATTGTCCATACATCCCTATGACATTCTCCACTTATCTCCTTGCTCGCCGAGCACATTGATATCTTATAGCTTAACATTCCTTAGGTTTTACTAGGGATGCAACAGCCGAACTAATGGATTTAAAGGAGTAGTTCACCCAAAAAATGACTTATTTTCCATCAATTGCACACTTTTAGTTTTTGTGGCATTCCTAAGCCAATAATTTGATGACCGTCTCCTACCGGCTAATGTATCCGGTAGGAGACACAAAGTAGATTATTTGTGTCTCCTACCGGATACACACCCGGTCATCAAATTATTGGCTTAGGAATGCCACAAAAACAAAAATAAATCCATGAATTCAAGGCTTCATGGGGTGTGCAATTGATAGAAAATAAGTCATTTTGTGGGTGAACTCCTCCTTTAATCGAAAAGAAAATTCATAATTGATTTAAATACAAATAATCATTATGAAAATCATCAATTTTGTCTTTCACAATTTTTTAATAATAATTAAAATAGTAGATCTACAAGCCGTGTTGTGATCTACTGGTTATGATAAAAAAAAACATGTGTGTGTGTGTGTGTGTGTGTGTGTGTGTGTGTGTGTGTGTGTCTTTCTGTCTTAAAAATAACTGAATTTAAAAAAGTACTGCAGTAAAAGAAAAAAAATAGACTGAATATGCTAATATTGCCCCGAATAATGTACAGTCCCGTCAAAATTCTCTTACAAGCCTGTTAATAAAACAATTTCTATATTTCTCTCCAGGCTAGGTCTTCAACCTTACAAGGTCGAAAGGCATAATAAGACTATCTGTTATTAAAATGAACTATGGATCAATTATTCTGTCTCAAACACTCATTAGGTCAACATTAGGGACGAGATTAAAAGACCGATGTCAGATTTAAAATATTTTTGCCCCCGGATCCAAAGTTCTATGAATGGATAATATCAAGTCCAGTGGCTCTCATCCTTCAGCTATGTATCGGTGAAACCAAATCTGTCAAGGTTTTACCCAAATGCATATTCTGCCTCGTCCCCCCTCCCCATCATCAAACCCATCTCCATACTGGATTCACTTAGGGCTGAACAGGCAGACAGGTACTTACTTGTGAGTTGTTACCTTTTAACTCTGAGCGAAGTTGTTCACAGTTAATGTCCAGTTATTCCTCACTCCTCTTTTTTTGCTCTCCGGGCGTAGCGCGGCAGGGGTTGCCCAGGTTGGGTGTGGTGTGTGTGTGTGTGTGGTGTAATCCGGTTGGCGTCGTTTGGCGTGCGGCTTCTGAGATCACACGCGTATTTGTAGGATAGTATCCCTCCCACTTCGAGACGTGGTCGGCACGTCACCTTGTGCGTTGTGCGTGCATATGCACGCACGTTTCGCTATCACAAGTGTCTCGACTCCCAAGACTCTTTGGAGTTTGGCCGAGTTTGATACAACACACACAGAATGGATTTCTTTCACAGTTTAGTAGTTATTTATAGTATAGTTTTTATTTATAGTTTTCTTCATTTCTAATTATTACAGGAGCTCATCATCATGGGAATAATGTTAGTGCAGGTTGTGTCTGTTGCACAGCAGTTCATTCACTTTTCAATAGTTTTACATGTAGTTTTATGCACTGTTTTCCCCTCATTGTGACCTTATTTGCTGCCAATTCATAATATTTACTGCCAATCATGGTTCTTTAAATTTAATTAGCAATTGGACTTTTTTATTCCCCCCCCCCTTTTACCTCCAAGAGAATATCTTGACCTTTTCTAGTTTGTTTGATGCAGCTAAATTTAACTTCTTTAGGGCTGTGTTTTGCAAGGTCTGACTGGGAACTCAATTCACAGCTTTTAGGGAGTCTGAGTGGGGGTTAGTCGGTAATATCAGTGTATGGTAATATGTCTGCTGTGGTGCTTTCTATTGCCACTGTTGAGCTCCTGAGGGTGTGTGAAGGGTGGGGCTGGGGCTATGGCACCACTCCTACAACTTAGATGTGACACACTTCGAATAGGGTATGCGTGCGTGCGTGTGTCTGTGCGACTGATTTCTTGGGTATCTGCTCATAAACCACGGTTGAATGTGTGACTTTGGGACATGCATTATCTCAAGTCTCATGTCCATTTATTACACCCACACCCATGTATTAGTTTGTATGCTAAATGTACCATGGAAAAGGACTGGGTTATGCCTCCTTTTTTAATCAAATATCTTTTTTTTGTTTGCAAAATGTTTTAGGCATTAGTAGTAATATTGTCTGCAGTCACACGTTTTTAACGTGCTGCTGCTGGACGCTCTCTTGTAAAAGAGATTTTTATTTTAAAAGATTTTTTTTTTGAAGAAGCTGGATTCTATGTGTGGGTTGTTCAATTGTAATGAATGAATATCAGTGGGAGTTGTGTAAGTGCTTTAACAGCCACCAGCATCCTCAATGTCTTCTCACTGTGCAGCAGCAGATGATTCCATGGTATTCATTCAACACACACACCCACCCACACCACAATTGCACGCATACAGCCGCGTTGACTAATAGGCTGTGAATAGATGGTTTTAGATTCCACTGCAGCAGTGTGAATGAGGAATGCTGTGCTGCCACTCTTTGTCTGATACAGTTCATTTATCCCTGTGTGTGAAACTGAAAAATATGTTTTTTGACATGGTTGAGTGAGGATTTGACTGTGTAGTTGAACTGTTCTCTCCTCATACAGCCGTTAAAGAGCTCAAATTTGGGCAGGGTGGCTAAGCAGGTGGCACAGTGTGGAGTGGACTGGAGTGCTGTGTGGCTGGTTGCTTTAGTTTAACGGGACTATTCATAGACTTCTGTAACTGGTGCCATACATGTTAATGTGGAAAATGTTAGCTTACTGTAGCTAATAGCTGCTGTAAATGTCTTTGTCACATTGTGTGGTGTGCCTGTTTTTTCCATCGCATGATAGTGCCGACATCACGATATCTTCAAGCTAACAACGCCTTGTTGTGATACGATGCATTGTTAGCTTGAAGGTATGTTCTTGTATGCAGGTGGCATCGTCGTATGACTGTTTAAATTGAGTTTAAGACTGTAAAAAGTTGTGAGCGGATTTATTTTCTCTGTTTTGATTGTGTTTTCTTGTTCTCTGTGGAAGACATTATCAAGGAGCAGTCGAAGGAGCTGCGAGGCACACAGAGACAGATCACCAGAGACAGAGCCGCACTGGAGAAACAAGAGAAACAAATGGTGAGAGAGAGACACACACACACACACACACACACACACACACACACACACACACACACACACACACACACACACACACACACACACACACACACACACACACCATAGAGTAAGTAAAGTATCTAAGTAAGTCAATTCTATACAATGGAGTGTACACTTACTGTGTAGATTTCTACATATTGCATCAATACTGTATGGATACCTATAGGCTAATGCTTCATATAGACACACACACACACACACACACACACACACACACACACACACACACACACACACACACACACACACACACACACACACACACACACACACACACACACACACACACACACACACAGAACCTTCCTGTTAATTGTGATTAAACCAGATTGGCTGGTGAATGTAAAAACAAAGGACTGGATTGGTCAAGCAGGTTAGCTTAAGGCGAGAGCGTGCGCTCTCTCTCTCTCGCACATTCATTGTAAGTGTGAGGCTGTGTGAAGGGAAGAATAGAACATTTCCCCTTGCTGAAAGATGAAAAGAAGTTCCCTGTGTTCTCCTCTCATCTCTCTGTTGTATTAAGTAAATATCACATAGTGCATAATTACCTCCCCGGGGAATCTTCTTTTTTTTTTTTTTGCTGCTCATTAATGCTTTCCGGTAATTAGTCAAGCCTTTTTTCTTTCTTTTTAAAGCTTTGTTGTTGAATAGATCCTTTTTTCTAAGAAATTTAAATTACGAATATTGCAATTTAACATAATCATGACTCTCAGCCACCCACTGTGTACTGTGTGGCCTGCACTAAAATGCACCCTGGCAAGGAAAGGCACACAGGGGACAGAGAATGTGTGACAAGCAGAGATGCCCACGAGTCTCTGAGCTCGAGTCCGAGTCGAGTCACGAGTCTCTTAAAAAAAATATATTTTTAAAAATGTATTTAATTATTTGTGTATACGATGTTGCCTATCCACATACGCAACCCGAAATGAAAAATGCACAGAATGAATGTTTATCAGAATAGTAGGCTAAATTCATTTAGGCTCCTTTCCTTTGTGTCTTAATAAGCGCAGCTCAACTGCGGTAGGCAAGGCTCACACACAGGGTTAGTCTACATATGTTTTATTAAGGAAAATGTAACGAGAACGCTCCTATACGGCCACAGAGTAGAGTAGTAGACCCGGTACACAGACCGTCACATACAGTAACATGGCTACAGCTAAAGCAATTTCTCGTTTCCAGGGGTGAGTAAACATCTCTGAAGTAGCTCCATTGCGTTTCCTCTGAAGTGACGCTGTTATGTCCAAGTAGTGTCCCCGTTCGCAAAGTGCAACTTTTTCATCATCCATCTTTGTGCAATGGTCCCGAACAGAGCTATACAACATTGTGACAACTGCCAACTTAGGCTATAATATAGAACTGTAAGTGTACATCAATCAACCCAGATACATAGCTTACGACGCGTAACGTGCGTCGCCTCCCCAAAAAAACAGACATACAAGCTATCAACGCACTGCGCCATGGCGTGTCGACAGCTTATAGATCTGTTCTTTTGGGCACATAAACAATGAGGTGCGACGGAGACAGCAGCGCAACATGAAACACCTGACGTTTAAGTAATGTACTTCCACGGATGATCCGATCATCTTATATAAAAATAATAAGCAAATGCCAAGTTAACTAAAGTTAAATAGATGATACTGAGATAAACATGTTTGTTTAATTTTGAAGTTTTTATATTGAAACATTATGAACAATGAGGCGTGACGGAGACAGCAGCTGTTGTGCTCGCCATATTTACATTGCAGAGACTGAGGCCGCACAGAGATTCCGTTGTGCAAGACAAGGAAAGGACAATGATGTTGGGCATGTCATTCATTACTGCGTCAAATAAGACATGAAATAAAGATTGTTCACAAGTCCTTGAGTCCGAGCAGAGTCTCGAGTCTTTGAGGTCCGAGTCGAGTCTCAATACGCATGTATAGCGACTCGAGTTCGACTCTTTAACTCGGAGTCCCCGTCTCCCCGTGTTTCAACATGTTCTCCTCCCCACTCTCAAGTGTTAAATACCAGACCGACAAATCAGACGTTTTGTACAGTATCTCGCAATTATGCATGAGCCGATGGGTCCCACTCCCAATTTTTGATCTACAAGCTCACGAGCTTGTGCATCTGCTATTTTTGGACGTTTTTGAAAAAATCTCTTTATTTTTAAAATGTGTGACAAATCTTCTATTCTGGGGGTCCCTGTCATAAATTATGTTCAAATGGGGGTCAAATTCATATTAATTTGGGGGTCCTTGACATGAAAACGTTGAGTTAGAACCACTGTACTAAATGATCAGTCACTTTGCAGTCTGCCAGGGCTGTAAACAAGCTGTAATAAGCTCACATCAACAGGGGTCCACATTCACAGTGTTCATAGGCTGGTGACAGCATAGGGTCAGTTATCGTGTGTGTCTCCAATGTACAGTATGCTTCTCTCGCACAAGTTTGAAATTTACAGCTGCCCCTGTTCTGCTTAGCGGGCAAACTCAGCATTAGCCTGATGCACCTGCCGTGTGTGTGTGTGTGTGTGTGTGTGTGTACACACGCGCCACATTTGTATTTTAATGAGCCTGCTCAGCCCTTAAAGTGTGGGAGTATGTACATGTATGTGGTGTGTGTGCTCAAGATGTAAACAGCAAGAGCACTTCTGCTGAGTGGAACATCAATGAGACGCTAATGACGGTTTTACCCTCTCCCAGCGCGCGCGCGCGCGCGCACACACACACACACACACACACACACACACACACACAGAGAGAGAGCACAGTGGGGGAAGGGGACTACAATTGTATGTTGTGCAGATTACAGGACATTAATACGTTATTGCTTTTTTTCAAAAGTCAACGCATGCACCTCCTGTAAGTGTTGCAGCTTAGACACACACACACACACACACACACACACACACACACACACACACACACACACACACACACACACACACACACACACACACACACCAGGTTTTTACAGCAGTGCTCAAAGGCCTAGCTCGCTTATAGTAACCTGGAGCTGCAGTCTAGTCTCAGGAGACACACACACACACACACACACACACACACACACACACACACACACACATACACTACACACAGTCCCCGTGGGCAAGCAGCGTATTTTATATGTTTACCAAAGTTAAAAGGGTATATTTATAGGTGTCTAAAGCCTAAACCCGATGACTATTTACTCTCTCCAAGTGCATAAACCCACCAGCCTCTGGGGAGCATAGTGGATAGTTGTTTGTTTATCAATCTGTCGAGAGCACATGTTATGTACCGGTATTTGTGTGTTTCTAATGACCAGTTTGTAGATATTATATTGTAAAATAATTTGGACTAATCTTCAGTGTTAATGCATCAGTTTGTAACTCTTGAGAGTATACAAATGGAACCAAAGTGTCAATTTGGTTCCATTTGTATACTCTCAGTTAAATTAACACTGAGGGCTTATTGTGTAGCAGGGATTCAGAAACCCAGGAACTCACAGCATATTGCTATTTCTCCCTCTTTCCATCCCCCTCTTCTCCCTCTCTCTCTCTCTCTGCCCATCTCTTCTCCTCCCTCATCTGTTGCCTTCCATCTCCTCCCACCGCCTCTGTCGCTCCTCGTCTCCTTCTCCTCTAGGAGGCGGAGATCAAGAAGATGGCTAAGAGTGGGAACAGGGAGGCGTGTAAGATCTTGGCCAAGCAGCTGGTCCAGCTGAGGAAGCAGAAGAACCGCACGTACGCCGTCAGCTCCAAGGTCACCTCCATGTCCACGCAGGCCAAGGTCATGAACTCCCAGATGAAGATGGCCGGAGCCATGTCCACCACCGCCAAGGTGAGCGGAGAAGGAGGGGTTCAGTGTCTATTTATTTATCAGTATTAGACGCCTAGTTCTTTAGCGTGGGGTCCGAGGATCCCCAGAGGTCCCTGACGGTGACGGGGTCCCAGGGGGTACCTAGCTAGATGATCGATGGGATCCAAATGGACCCTTACGGATTGAATGAACGGGTCCATTTGGTTCCATTTTGTACACTCTCTGACTTATATGAACACAGATGATTTTACAGTGTAGATTGGGGTCCCAGATATAAAGGTTATATCAAATTATGGCATGAAAGCAAGAGTAAAGTGTGTATAAGATTATGCAGTTTTTATATTTGAAAACGTTTTTCACAAAAAGCAAACCTAAGAAAAAATCTGCCTTTTAAGCTTAAAATAAAATCGTATTATTGTTAGGCTTAGGCTAGCTGCCAAGAAAACTTGATGTCCAATAACCCCATGGATGGTATTAGTCTGCTGTGCTTCTGAACAAATCACTGAAGCCTTTCAGCACCTTTTGAATGTTGTAGTCTGCACTGTAGTCTGTACCTATCAGATAACTCAGGTTCATTTTGACAGACTCTTATCAGTCAATTGTAATAGAGTAATGCAATTAATTTCAATAGCGCTTCACAATCACATTACATCTGCAGTATGTAACCCCTGTGAACTTGGTGGGTGCATAACCCCTTCCCCCTCTGTCATTTGACGTCTGGCGAGAGTCACTCGGTGACGTACTGGTTGGGCAGAGGCCTCTAATTAATTTAACAAAGAGGGCAATTACTATGTAGCCGTATAGAGTCCCAATTAGTCCGACTTACTCCAGTGTTAATCCAAATGATCTGTAATGGATCTGTTTACCCCTGCGTGCCTCACTGGAGGAATTCAAAAACAACTCTTAATAAGGCTGTGGTTGTCTCACATCAAAGTGTCATTGAACCCCTTCCCTCAGCAACACATCCTAATAACCCACAGTAACTGAAGGGCAGAACAGACCTACTAACCTAGTTTAAGAAATACATGTCCTACCAAACAGCAGTTTCAGATCCCCCCACCAAACACCCATCTCTATAATGACTTTAATATGTCTGGTGTCCACAAACACTTTGATAACCACGTACGACTAATAGGCAAAATAGCCGATCTACAAGCTCACAGCGAGCTGTGAGCTTGTAGATCCGCTATTGTCACTTTTTTTTTTTTTACAGATGCCAGGGTCAATGATTTATGCAAGTATTTGATGTGGGGAAGATGCCTTAGTTGTCCAATGATACTTAACGTCATATATCTGTCGTCATTTCTCCACCACTTGGTTAGAAAGGACTCCCTCTGAAAATTAATTCAGACGTAATGGTAAAATAATATTCCAAATTCTATTAGCAATTTTTAAATATGTGCGTTAGAACGCATATCAATTTAGAGAATATCGTTTCTGAAATACCGCTTGTCCATTAAATGAGATTTTGTTCAGTTTTTATTGACCTATTAAACGGTGAGAGTTGCGTGAACTAGTTTCTGTGTTTACCCACATATCAATATTTCAGTGTCACTGATGAATGTATTCATGCGGGATCTGTTGCTGGTTAAATCATGTCTTGTGGCGTCCGTTTAATGAAGCGTGGTCGAGATGGGATGGAAATGAGAAAGCAGCAATTTACAGACAAAGCTTACATCCACAGGTCATATGTAATTAGGCTTCAGGTTAATGAGCTATGAAGAGATTAAAAAAGTGTGTATGTGTGTGTGCGCATTCAACCCATATTTAGACATCCTAAAAGAAGAGCAGATCTACCAGCTTGCGACGTGTTTTAAGCTTGTAGATAGGCTAAGAGCAGCAGACCACGTACAAAGCAGTCCCCAGTCAACTAAGTTAATGAAGTACTGTATATAGGGTTTAAGTGGTTAACCACGTCATTGTAGGTGAAAACGCTTTAATTGGTTAAGCTGTTAATGTAAAATAGAGAAATCACAGTGCTCACAGCGCACACAACACTCCAGAATGAAGAGGCTTCAATTACATTTCCAGAACATAGTACAAAGAAAAGTGGAACAGGCCAGCTCACAACAATGTCCTCTTTCTCAATTTATTTTCCTCACTGGGTAGCACAACGTACACGTTTCAGCTTAGACAGCCTTCATCAGCGTGTATTGTGATGTAAAATAGTACTCGTGTTTTCAGACACACAGGTTGTCTTGAAAGAATGTTGCAGCTTGTGCTCACGTTCTTCTGTGGGTAGATTTAGTTTTCTGAGCCTTGCACAGTCTTTCTCTTACAGATGTATAGAGTTGTTGTCTAGACAGTTGTGGAACGGTTTTCTGACAGTCGATTTGTTGGAGGGGAATAGAGCTGACATGCTGCCTTACGCTCAACTGGGAAAGTAGGCCACGCTTGTGTCAGTGCCTCACTCTGTGTACCGGAAGGAAGGAGATGCATAATTTGTGTGTGCACACTTGTTTTCTTGGCTTCCTGTTTTTCCCAACACCAAGGACATTGATATTGTGCAGTATATTATAATGAGGGGAATTCAGCTGGTCTAATATGGTTTTGTGTGTGTGTGTGTGTGTGTGTGTGTGTGTGTGTGTGTGTGTGTGTGTGTGTGTGTGTGTGTGTGTGTGTGTGTGTGTGTGTGTGTGTGTGTGTGTGTGTGTGTGTGTGTGTGTGTGTGTGTGTGTGTGTGTGTGTGTGTGTGTGTGTGTGTGTGTGCGCGTGCGTGCGTGCGTGCGTAGACAATGCAGGCTGTAAATAAGAAGATGGATCCACAGAAGACCTTGAAGACCATGCAGGACTTCCAGAAGGAGAACATGAAGATGGGCATGACTGAGGAGATGAGTAAGGATGCACACACACACAGATTTGAAGGATGCTCTACCGCATTTTTTAAAAACCCAACCGCTACATCACTCCAAAGTCCAAGGTGTAACAGAAAATCAATATGTTTGCTTCACTGTTCATTGACCTCCCTCTCCATGTTCTGTCCCCTCCCTTCAGTCAACGACACTCTGGATGATATATTTGACGAGTCCGGTGACGAGGAGGAATCTCAGGACATTGTCAACCAGGTGCTGGACGAGATCGGCATCGAGGTCACAGGAAAGGTGAGAGAGATAGAGAGGACACCTCTTGGCTGCCTGGCTATTTCAACTTAAAACACTTACTACTTCCTTGCTTTGTACAGTACCTTTGTACACACAAAAGCCTGTCCCCACCTCATCCCAGTCCTATGTTCAGAACACATATTAACACCATGGCCAGTAATAGTTACATTTACACTTACATTTACGTTATTAAAAATAAACTTATGTAATTCACACTGTAACAGTGGACGTTGAAAGTTTCGAGCTACAGGGAATTCTGTCCTTACATGTATGCGCAGTAAAATCCTACTTATTCATTTAAAGTGCAATCCAAAATCTTACCCGGGATTCCAACCCCGGTCTCCTGCGTAAGAGACCAAATTTCTACCACTCTGAAGGTATCCCCCCTGCTTGATCAGGGGAGATTCTGTGCTTATGAGTTTCAGGCAGTACTACTTGTCAACCATTAGGTGTCCTACCTGACACCAGGGTCTAAATTTAAGAATGGAAACCATTGGTAACCATTAACATACCTTACAGATTGTTAAAATGTTGTTTTATTCATTTAAATAATACCCGGAATGCATGGATAAATGAACACTGAGGATTTTACTGTGTTGATTCATATTTGAACTGCTTGAAAATACTTTAGTTTCAGCTGCCTTTTAAAAAGAGCCAGAATCACTGCCACGAGGAGATAGATGAGTGATTAGCCTTCTGCATAGATCCGCTGCCACATGGTGGGACTGGCCTTCAGCTCATCTCCACATTATCAGTATGTGTGGAACAGCCACTAGCTTGTCCATCTGCTGAGCGTCTGGCTCCCCCTGGGGGTCTTCATGGGTTATTACCCCTTCATGACCACAGCTTTTCCTATAAACCAGCACACAGCGGGAAGGAGCTAATAAACTAGAAAGACAGTTCCACAGAACGATCCAACGTCTGTTAATGGGATATTTCACCCATAATAAAACGTTTGAATAATAATTTGTACCAGCCTTCGCTTCAAGAGAGATTTTCACTGTAGTCTACCATATGTTAGATATTTGCTTGCAAAGCCTTGTGCTGAGGTGAATCCTTAACAAAATGTCCAAGCTGTTGTATTGATCGTGTCAAGCCTTCATTGTGCTTTCAAGCAGCTTCTCTCAGTTTGACTGTATGCCTCCTTTGCTGTCTTTTATGTTTACGGTGTGGCGCCTAACGGGCAAACCGCCTAGAAGAGCGTTCATCCATATGTATGCGTGTCCCCAAAATGTTTGTGTCTGTCCGCTGCTAATCTCACAAACCACTAAATCAATAATTGTCACATTTTGCGAATATATATTTTTTTGTGTGAACTTCTTTTCACATTTTGTTCATTCATAATCTCAGCTCTACCGTCCTGCTGTCCTGCCATATTTGGGCAAGATTGATATATATACAAGATTGATATATATATATATATATATATATATATATATATATATATATATATATATATATATATATATATATATATATATATATATATATATATATATATATAGCAACATATTTTTTTCAGAAAACTCTTAGGATTTAGAACAGGAGTTTAGAACAGTGGTTCTCAAAAATAGCAAATGTACAAGCTCACAGTGCGTCACTTCGTGCCGCACTGCAAGCTTGTACATCTGCTATTTTTGAACATGTATGAAAAATCTTGGAAGCGTTTGAAAACTATTGAATAATTTAGAATTTTGTTTTAACACAAGTGCAAGGATCATTTCAAAGTATTAACTCTCACCTCAAATGTAGGAATGTACGAGGAACAAAGCACAGCAGAATACCTTTAAAGGGCAAGACCACTTTGGTAGAGGTTTGGGTTGTGTAGTTACCTTGCCATGATGTAACTCCAAAGGTGGACAAGAAATCAAAAATAATCGCTCCATTGATTAGAAATTGATAATTCAAAATATGCTCCTCATTGACTTACATTGTACGGTAAAACAGCTCTCAAAGTCACTCTTTTAGCACAAACAAACGCAAACAAAGTTGATTCAGACAATATAGAACATCACCAAACCCAGTACTGATTTTTTTTTAAATAAAAATGTTAACTTCCTGTTGATTTTGCTATTTTTATTAAGAAGAAAACCTGGACTGGATTTGCGGATCCGGATCCGGATCTTCAAATAGTAAAATCAGTAGGAAGTTAAATTCTTTTATTAAAAAAACAAACAGTACAGTACAAACAGTTTGGTGATGTCTATATTGTCTGAATCAGCTGTGTTTGTGTTCGTTTATGTGCTTAAAGGGTGACTTGAGAGCTGTTTTACCGTACAATGTAAGTCAGTGAGGTGCACATTTTGAATTATCAATTTCTAATCAATGGAGCAATTATTTTTGATTTCTTGTCCACCTTTGGAGTTACATCATGGCAAGGTAACTACACAACCCAAACCTCTACCAAAGTGGTCTTGCCCTTTAACGGCTCGCTTCAAGTTTAGTGTTCTCAAAAGGGATGATCCATCATCCCATTATAAAATCTGTTTCGACCAACTCTGCAGCTGAACCCCCCCCCTTCCACCACCAGCAGATTGTTTAGAAACTCTTTATTAAAAAAAAAGTCCACTTTAATATGCACTAACGGGCTCAAGATTTTGGTCCAACTGGGCTGAAAGTCTTCCAACACGCACACAGCTTTAATGTGTTTGTGTTGTTATTGTTTGGTTTTTGATGGTGCACGAGTGTTAATGGGGAGTTGTTGTCCATGTGCGTTCCAGATGGTGAGAGCCCCAGCCGCAGGAAAGAGTCTCCCCGGAGCCGCCTCCTCCTCCAAACAACAAGCCACCATCTCAGACGACGAGATCGAGAGACAGCTCCGAGCACTGGGAGTGGACTGAACACACACACACACACACACACACACACACACACACACACACACACACACACACACACACACACACACACACACACACACACACACACACACACACACACACACACACACACAGTACACGCACTTGCACACGAACGTCTCAGACATACAGATGATACACATTGTCGGCAATTGCCTTACAGTTTATAGAAGATGAATATCCGATCTATTCGTGAGAATGAAAAATAGTCACCACCTCTGTCTCTGAAAGGGCTACACTTTTGTGAGCTTTCAATTCTAAAGCTTGATTTGTACTTCATAGTACGATGATGTTGCATGCCGAATACAACCGGAAGTCGTATGATGAAGTATAAATTAGGCTTAAAGGTTCCACCTGGCGTTTCTTAAGGCCTTTAAGTGACTGAGTGTTTTAGTGGGTCAAAATGTTAACAGAAAATGTTCTGTAGTCCTGAATGGTCAGGTTGAATGTTGATGGAACCTCACAATCGTTAGCAATCTATTAGGTAGGCTGCCAGTACTAAACAAGGGTCTTTCAATGTAAAAATACATCTGGTTCACTCTGACCCGCCCAGGTTTACATCCTCTGCATGGGTTTATTTGATGCCTTTTTCATCATCCTGGGGAATAGTTACTAATCATTACTATGTTGTCATATCCTTAGGTACATCGGCATCCCCATGGTTATTGGCCATGATACGACACTCACATTGTTAACCAGAGTAGTGTCTAGCTGACTTTAACACCCCGGGGCTCAGGGTAAGGCCTTGTCCCTTTTACTTCACATAAGATGCATGAGAATCCATGGTGTGATCGTTCGCAAGCATGAGCTGGACAGCAACTAATTGGCATCACTGCTGCTGTTGTGATACTGTCCAGTTTGTGCAATGAAGCACTAATTAATACTAATTAAAAACGTTTTGACTGGCATATCAAAGAATTTTGAATGGACGTTTTAATGCTACTGAATATGTACGATTTAGATAATCCAGTTTTTTTTTAAAGGTTTTGTTTTGGTTGAGCTTTGCATTCTATTTATCTCGTGCGAGACGTGGCACTGACCTCTCAGCTGCTGTGCAGTTACCCTTGTTGTTTTTTGGCTGCCTCACACACACACACACACACACACACACACACACACACACACACACACACACACACACACACACACACACACACACACACACACACACACACACACACACACTACGGTTAACGTTCTGATGGAAGTGTGCATACTGATATGACACTGTGACCCAGGCAATGTTCGCTGTCATCCAGAGCTGCGCTGAAACTTCTGTAGCATCATCTCTCAATGTCAATATGAGCTTTGAGTTATATGGAGACGATACCAACGCGCGCCTGCTCATATTAGATGCAATCCTCGTCTTCCTCAAGCTCTGGGATTTTATTTCCATATTTATTGCCATTGCCAAAACAAATAGAGAAAAGTATAGGACTGTCTTTTCTCTGATATATACAATGCATATACTGTATATGTTTATGCATCACAAATGATACCTTCTTTGTCTATTTTCTTTTATGGTCGTGACTGGAAATGCTGGTTTATGCAATTTGGGTCTTGGTTTTAGTGCAATTGTCCAGTTGGGAAATGAAGATGGTTTCCATACTTAAAAATGTAATGTATGTATACTTCTGTATGTATCCTTTCATCATTGTACAGTGACCCATTTTGGGGTGGGTGGCTTTTATAATGAATAAAACTCCTTCTGGTACAATTAATGTTGTGTTCTCTGCCTTTGTCTTTTAGCCACTGAGCCAATTTGATAAACTGTATTCTGCTTCACTCCAGAAAACTACGTAACACAGTCTGGTAATAAATAGTGTCGGACTAGCACATTACCGCAGGATTCTTGGCAAGTGAAAGGTGTTGAGGAAATAAATTAGCAACACACGCCTGTTGTCAAATTAAAAAGCAAACATCTGTTGACCGTTTTTCAGGAGAACACTGCATATTATTATATTGACATCTGTGCAAACGATGACTTTATTTTAACTGGTCTAAAGAGGCCAGGGATTACGAAACCAATTTAACACCATTTCCAGAATTCAAGTAAGTAAAAGAAACCCCTCAAAATGAACAATGTGCAACAGTAGGAATTCATATAAGCTTTTCTTTATATAAAATAAATAGATACACTCTGCACACTCCATGAAGAGGCAGCTTTGCTGTCCAAACGTAAACAATATATTCTTGCATAGGGAGAATGCATCGACTGTTTATATTTTGTTGATTATTGTTGGCTGGCACATCTAAAAGACTAGTGCATTACACTGTTTTTTAACTCTGCACACCATTTCTACCATGCTGGTTTCTACCTTGCAACCTCATGAATTTGCCTCAGAGGTGCTGCAGTAGATACTGATGTGTTTATTTCCCCAAATATCCCCCTCGACAGCACTCCAGACAGTGGATTATAGATGAGATGAGTGGAGCCGGTCTGCATACGAGCCACTCGCTCTGTTAGGACACATTCCATAGTCTTATTTATGATGCCCCAGTGACACGCCTCTGATGATGGGTATAAATTGCAAGGGAGACCGGGCTGTCTGTCTGTATGTATTATTTATTTGTGGAAACACATAGAGACATGTAATCATGAAAGATGGTGCAGGATGCAACAGGGATTTTCGAGTATATAGTCTGTCATAATAAATGAATTAGACTTAGAAATACATGAGAAAAAGCTGTAACATTTCACATCGCAGAGCTTGTTTGATACAAGAGATTATGTATTTAGGCTAAAGCCCTGTGTTTAGTCCTAAATAGGAAAAAAAAGAAGTCCTTTAGGACTCTAAAATCGTAATCTGGCATCAGTAAGGCGTCATACCTTTGGCATAGTTTGGTATTCTGTCAAGTCTGTGAAGAAATTGTGCATTCGTCTATCCCTCTGTCTGCCTATGTATGTATCAATCTATCTGTCAGCTGTCTGAATGTCATGTATTTTCTGTAATGTATTAATGTGACAAACTAATATTTCCATGTGTAAATTAATTCTATTATCAATTTCTATTGAACTTATTTCAGACTGGTGATGGCCCAGATTTTGGGTCAGAGAAGTTGTGGACTGCATTTGTTCACTTTACGGAGCATCAGTCATCTCATCTGAAACAGGTCAGGGTGCTGGCTGACTGGCTGACTGGCTGACTGGCTGGCGGCTGTTCTATTTACACAGCACCTTGTCAAGTCAACGCATCGCAGCATCAACAACCATGAGAAATGAAATCTCCATCTAATTGCAGACGGCACGATCGTATCCATTTGTTGAGAAAAGCTTCAAAGTGTCAAAAGCTTCACCCTGACTTCAAACAAGCAATCAATAAATAAATAAAGTTGTGTACAATAAAGTATTTCAACATTGTGTGTGTGTGTGTGTGTGTGTGTGTGTGTGTGTGTGTGTGTGTGTGTGTGTGTATCTGTGTCTGTGTGTGTGTTAATAAATAGTTTCAATATATTACCTTAACATTTTTCAAACAAATTTTAATTACATGTGCTTGAAGGACCAAAGAAATATAACAGCCTGTTAAATTGCAGTTAATATAACATTTCTCTCACGTGTGCATATGTCCATTTTCTCTTCTTTTTTCATGTAAAGACAGTGTGGTCAAATCCTGTATTCTTAGGATTCAGGACTGCAGTCTCTCCCCATCTTTGCCTCAGACTGGAAGCTGACCTCTTCAGACTCTACCTCATCCCTTCATCAACCACTTGGTTGATATACAGTAGGTTCATGGTGCTCTGACGATCTTCCTCTTTGTGAGTCGCTCTGGAAAAGAGCATCTCTGCTAAATACCTAAATTGAATTTTCTTTCAAATAGGAGAGTGTAGAGAGACAAGAAACCAAGGGCAGAGAGAGGAGACGTGAGACAAAACCGGAGTCGGATTCAAACTCGGGTCCTCGCACTCACAAGTAGCATATTCGTCTGACTGAAGCCTGATTTATACTTAGTTGCACGCTGGTGTTGCATGCCGTAAATAGCAGATATACAAGCTCACAACGCGTCCCATTCGTGGCGTGTTGTGAGCTTGTAGATCTGCTCTTTACTGAGCACAACACTGAGACTAAGTATACTGTAACAGGCTTGAGCCACCAGGCACCCCTCTTCTTTTATCTTTCACCCACAGAAGGCCAGTTTGATGTAGCGTATGCACCGCTTCACTCAAGGAAACTACAGCATGCATATTCTGGTGTATAGTTTGTCAAATTAGCATAATGTTAAGGAAAGTAAGCATTAGCAACACATCACCGGTGTACTGTTTAAGCAGCCTTTTCACAAAGATGCAATTCTGCTATGGGTGCTTGTCTGAAATAGATCTTTTCCACAGCAGACATTTTCTAAATTTTAGACACTGTATGGTTCAGTACTAACTAAGGCACTATTTGGGAACCAATGCTAAATCTGTATATTTCTGTATAAATAGAAACTGAAAGCAAATATGGTAACCCTGCAATTTAATATTTCCAGTGATGTCCGTGCATTCATGAGGATACATTTATAAGAACTCAAAGAGCTTTGTAAACATGTACATTCCAGTAACAAAATACACACTTGTTGAAACCATGTTTGAGATGGACGGCTCAGCTGGCATTTCAGCTACTGAAGTAGCACGTAGATTAACCACTTGAACCCTAGCGTCCCTATTCTGGGGGCGAACATTCTGCTAGAATAGATCTAGATCTATTTTTGGTGGAGATGGAACCAAATAACGGATCCATTTGGTTCCATTTGTCCACTCTCAGAGTTAAATGAACACTAATGATGATGATACAGTGTCGATTGGGACCCCCAAGAAATCAAAATTGTTGAGTCCCAGGCATATCTTTTCAAATGGGGTTCGTGGGCTAATATGCTACACGAAAAAGGTTGAAAACCACTGATATATAGGGTTTAAGTGGTTATTATGGTCATTATCTGGGCTACCTGCAGCTGGTGATCTCTTTGGACATGTAGGAGCTGAGATGGAGGCTGGTTTTGACTCGTTTCTCCCTTTGCCGGCGATTGCAGAACCAGACCCGGACCACCTCCTTCTCCAGGTGGAGGCCCTCTGCCATCCTCACGATCTCCTGGGAGGACGGCTTACTCTTCTCCATGAAGCTTCGCTCCAGAGCCTCCTTGGCACCAAGACTGCAGGAGAAGAAAGTAAAAAGGGAGTGGGCATTTTAAGCTGTTAAGCCGTTAAACATGACTGTTTTATTTACAGTACTGTAATACTGTATATACTACACTGTATATGCTTCTTTTTCATTGTTACCTGATGGTGGTTCTTCGTTTCCTCTTGCGCTCATTCATGCCCATTTTCTCATTGTACAAAGCTGAGACAAAGGATATATTGTTACTTTACCGTACCACACTGAATGGAATATTATACAAAACACCACAATATAGATTTAAAAAATATATAAGACTGATGCATATTGATAATTCAGTCTAAATTGAACCATCCAGCCTGCCTGACTGACTGACTGACTGACTGACTGACTGACTGACTGACTGACTGACTATTCCCCCTTTATTTTTTGCCCCTATTCTGGGGCAAAAAAAATAGCGAAATTGGAAGATCTACAAGCTAACAACGTGTCACAGCGTGACGTGAGCTTGTAAGAAGATTTGACGTATAGAGGGAAATGTTAGCGACCCTAGTATAGAGCCCTGGGTTACTCCGGTCAACTAAATATATAGGGTTTAAGTGGCTAACTACCGGATACTGTGTGAAAAAAGGGAATGTCCGCACCCGATAGCTGCTCTCCCATCTTTTTGATTATTTTAACCAAACAACGTTTCGCCCATGCAGGACTTCATCAAGAACTTGATGAAGCCCTGCATGGGCGAAACATTGTTTAACCATGATACTGACATGATACTGACCATGATACTGACATGATACTAACCATGATACTGACATGATACTGACATGATACTAACCATGATACTAACCATGATACTGACATGATACTGACATGATACTAACCATGATACTAACCATGATACTGACATGATACTGACATGATACTAACCATGATACTAACCATGATACTGACCATGATACTGGCATGATACTAACCATGATACTGACCATGATACTAACCATGATACTAACCATGATACTGACCATGATACTGGCATGATACTAACCATGATACTGACCATGATACTAACCATGATACTAACCATGATACTAACCATGATACTGACGTGATACCGACCATGATACTGACATGATACTAACCATGATACTGACCATGATACTGACATGATACTAACCATGATACTAACATGATACTAACCATGATACTGACCATGATACTGATATGATATTGCTGACATGATACTTATATAATAGTATCTCTGTGTTGAACAGTTTGACCCGATGCGCTGTGACTCACCGCCCGCCTGCTCAGCCTCTTCCAGCCATTTAGCCAGGATGGCTTTGAGCTTACAGGCATTCTTGAAGCTCAGCTGCAGGTTCTCGAAGCGACAGATGGTGGTTTGACTGAACTCTGAGCCGTGCACCGCTGCCAGAGCCTCGCCCACGTTTGTCTGTGTGTACCCTGCAGGTACATGCACACGCACACAAGCACGCGCACGCGCACACACACACACACACACACACACACACACACACACACACACACACACACACACACACACACACACACACACACACACACACAGGTATTAGCACAGATAGATACAGCCATGTATATAGGGTGTGTGTGTGTGTGTGTGTGTGTGTGTGTGTGTGTGTGTGTGTGTGTGTGTGTGTGTGTGTGTGTGTGTGTGTGTGTGTGTGTGTGTGTGTGTGTGTGTGTGTGTGTGTGTGTGTGTGTGTGTGTGTGTGTGTGTGTGTGTGTGTCCTGGGCATGACGTTAAACTGCCCCGTTGTAACTACCATCGTCAATGTAGTAGGTGCAGTGGATGCATTTGCAACTTATGTGGACAATGTAGCGTGCATACAAGAAGCCACTACTCACCACCACTGGTGGAATCTACTAACAGCCCACGCTACCTGGCGGCCAGGTGGGACTTCCAGGCCCATGAGAACAACAACAGAGAGCGCTTTAACACCAAGCAGCAGTGCAAGACTGGTGATCCAGCCTAGGACATACTCACAGACTGGTTGTTGGAGGGTTTCCACAACTTGGCATGCCCAAAGACGAGGCAGAAAGGCTGCCACAAGTATTGTGCTGTCTCTGTTCCCTGTATGGCAGCGCCGCCGCTACTTGTGCCCATGGAGTGCTGAGTGACATGCGTGTTGTATCACGAGGACATATATCCATGAGTTTGTGAATGTAGCTTCTAGCTGCACCTAAATTATTTGTGTCCCTGTATGCTTTCCCTGTGTGTGGACATAAATAAATTGTTTAACTGTGTGTATGTGTGTGTGTGTGTGTGTGTGTGTGTGTGTGTGTGTGTGTGTGTGTGTGTGTGTGTGTGTGTGTGTGTACGTGTGTACGCACGCATACTAATGGCTGCATACAGTACATATAACTTACCGAGTTTGATTCTGCGTAGCTTGAAGTCATTTGCAAACCTCTCCAGTTCTCTTATCTGTGGGGAGTCCATGGCCGGGGTCTCGTCCAGGGGCCTGCTGCCCCTCCTGTGAGGGTCCGCCTTAACCAGCTCCCCCAGGGGCCCGGGGCCCCCCAGGGCCTCGTCAGACAGGAGGGCCGGCGGCAGCGAGGAGAAACCATGGCTTAAACCACAAGGGCCTCCGCCAAGGCCGTGGTCTGGAAACTTATACAGGCAGGGAGGTAGAGAACCTGGGAGGGAGAGAGAGAGAGAGAGAGCGAGAGAGAGAGAGAGAGAGAGAGAGAGAGAGAGAGAGAGAGAGAGAGAGAGAGAGAGAGAGAGAGAGAGAGAGAGAGAGAGAGAGAGAGAGAGAGAGAGAGAGAGAGAGAGAGAGAGAGAGAGAGAGAGAGAGAGAGAGAGAGAGAGAGTGTGGCAGTGATACACAATTAGACAGGAAAGAGAGAAAGAAAGAAAGAAAAGCAAGCTTAGGTATAAAACAACAAATAGGAGACATAGGTGGGACACTTATCAGTGGGGTGTCGACATCAGCTAATTAAATGTATGGCCAGAGTCTATGCAGAGCCTTTATTACATGGCACAGGAACACCTGACATGCCCATTAAAACATGCAGAAATAGTTAAAACTCTGATAATCCTGTCAATAATGACTATTCTGCTGTTAACTACCTTCATTGATATAGCGTTGCATTGGTTTGTGGGTGATGTTATACTCCCCTCTTGTGGTGGCTACAATGTAGTACATTTACATTTCTTTTTTTATATATAGAATTATTTTGTCAGTTTTTACTTAATTTACACTAGATATAAGATTGTGTTGAGAGACAGGACAATCACATTTCAGTCAGAAGTCAGATTTGAACTCTGGCATTTGGGATTCCCAGGGAGCATGTGGTTACTGCACTAACTGGCTGAGCCACCAGGCACCACTCAATGTCTGTCTTGAGTATGTGAGTGATAGTCTACATAAGAAGTAATTGCTGTTTTAACTCATGCCTTTAGGCATGAGGTTGGTATGCGGTCAGGCTTAGGCCTGGCTCAGGGAGAAGGACGCCCCTGCCATGCAGAGTCCAGTGGGGGATATGGAGAGTATGGAACGGAGAGGGGTGTACCTGGGACGCCAGACACACCGTTGAGCCCTCTGGAGACGTTGTGGGCTAACATCAATGAAACGTAGATGAAGCAGGGTGCCCACCTGATGACCTCAATGAAATTCCTATACCCTCCCTATTCACCACTCCACTCTGACCTTCAAGAGCGCCAACTTACCATAGGGATTGAAACATCTAGTTCTATTAGCTTTAACTAGTGGTTTGCTGGCGTTTGTAAAATACACAGTATAACGATGCTACACCTGGCCCGCTTACTGCTTAAGTATATCAGACCTCTAGAAAAATGATTGGCACAGGTCCCCTTACATATAGAATCAAATGAAAATCTGATGAAGGTGCATTTAATCACGGTCTAACTCTCTGGAACAAATGAGATCTCTTGCAACTGCATCATTTTTTACAAGTTTTTACACCCTCTTATGCTCTCAGGCCTCTCTCTCTCTCTCTCTCTCTCTCTCTCTCTCAGTGCGTGTGGGCGTGTGTGCATACATGCGTGCATGTTTGTGTGTGTTTAAGTCTACCTTGCAGTGTGTTTGCTCCGCTGACCATGTTAGGGTGCGGGACGCTGCATGTCTGCAGGATGCGAGTCTGTGAAATGCTGGCAGACAGCATCTCCTGAGCTAGAAGCACAAAACATCAACACTGTCACAAATAGCCACCATCATCATGTTCCTCATCATCATAACAATCAGAGCTACCAAGATTTCATTTTTCAGAGCCTGTGTAGAAAGCATTGTACCAATTTCTATGGTTCTGAAACATGGACAATAAAGAGGGACCTTGAGAGCATCTTGTCACCTAGACAAGTCTGCTATGCGAGGGCAGAACATGTCCTGGAAAAAACAACTAAAAGAGAGATAAGGAGACATTACTTCAGAGATAACTACCAGATAAACTCTGACATTCTATTCTGCAGACCTCCACGTCCAACTGTTGGAAAAGGGTCATTTATGTATCTGGTAATCCAATTGGAAGATCTGGCCAAAGCAATGGGAGATTAACCAGAGTGGCGTGCCCGATTGTCTATTATATTGACTGCGGTCAACAGATGATGATGATGATGATGACGACAGCAATCCCCGTTCTTCATCATCATCATCATTCTAGTTACTACTGTTATTCTCAGATGTGTGTGTGTGTGTGACGACGAGATAGGACGATCGATCAGAAGAATTGGTTTGCCCTTGACAGCGAGATTATTTTAACACTAAACTGTTGGAGCTGATGGAGGACAGCCAAGAAAAAACAAAAGGATGTGGGTGTTCTCTGTGGCAAGGGCAATTCTCCTGATACACAGACACATGAAGTTGTGTTTTAAACGCAAGATATTAACAACAACGCTTCTCAATTATTCAAATTATGGAGAAAGAAATCGTCAGAATATTTGCTCAGAAAACAATCAGTAGTTGCAGCCCTAGACCCCAGTATACTTCTGACCAGACCACCATCACCACTCACCTGCCATCATGCCGTAGGTGGCCTGCTGGTTACTATAGTGACAGGGGGTGACAGGGTAGTGCAAACCGGGACCGTTTCCGAGGGCATTGCCCAGGGCGGAGGAGGAGAGGTGCATGTGGGAGCGCTTGGACGACTGCACGAGAGACAGACCTGAGGGGACTGGAGAGAGAGAGAGAGAGAGAGAGAGAGAGATGTGAGTTGAACAGCTAGTTATTCAGTTAGACAGACAGACAGACAGACAGACAAGGGCAGGAATTTCAGGGAGGCCACGAAGGCCATGGCCATCGTTGCCCCTCAGTTTGGCCTTGTGCCCCTCAAAAAATGACATACCCTGAGTCCTCAGTGGCCCCATGACTGTACCAATTTTTCCTCTGTCTCATTCTTGTCATGTAAACACCAGTGTCTTTTGTTGAGATTCTGTATTCTTAACTCCCCTGAGTCCCCATCTTTAAACCAATCCAGTAACTATGATTGGTTGGGCTGAGCATGGATCAGATTGTAAATACCATAATTTATTTATTTCACTGCAGATAGTCTACATATTAAATTTAAACTCATCCTTAACCTTTAAATTCAATGAATTCTTTCAATGGACTATAATCTTGTTTTATTTGCCTGCCCTGGCATTTGGCCATTTTGAGATGGGGCTCCACGGCCAAATAGATATCTAAAAATGTTCTAAATTCTAACAGTATGTTGCTATATCAGTGGTGCTCCCCGGTCCCCCAAAAGTATATGTACTGTATTTGGCCGCGGACCCCCATCTCAAAATGTGTTGTTCCAGGGACCCCCAGAAACACATTTAAATTTATTTTTGCTATTTTTGAATAGCAAAATAAATTTAAAAATGACAGAGATGCGTTCCCGGTCTTAATGTGTTAAGCAAGATGCACACAGTGGAAATTGTTCTACTAAGTTGTCTCTCAGCCATCTTGACAGCGAAACAACGGATAATGTACAATGAACAATGACATGACAACAACACAGATTATTTGCGCTTCATTGCACCATGTTGGGAATTGGAGGGTTCCCTGTAGGATCCCCAGCTCCCCCTAGGTTACTGTCGAAGTGTCCTTGAGCAGGTAAAACGTAAAATGAATAAGTAGAAATCTGATAACGCATTAAATTACCAAGTAAAAATCTGATAACGCATTTAGCAAGTGCATTATAGAGGCACCATTTCGTACCTTCTAGATACGACAGCCTATAACGTGCTGCCTCATCTAATTCTGTCTTTATTCTGAGCTGTGGCCAATCAGGGGAAAGTTTGATTTGATTAAAAAAAAAAGAAGCTACAGTGCTGCACCCTGAAAGACAGATTGTGAAATGTGTCACCCTGGTGAAACATCTACAGCAATTATCCTGCGTTTGGAGACAGCTGGGCCAAATCAGCTGATTAGACACATTTACATAATGTAGATTGGATTTGAAAAAATGGATTAAGTCAATACAACACCGCTTCAGGTGCTTCCCAGCAGTGGTGGACAGTAACGAAAGTAGTCTACATTTACTACAAATTGTATCTGCACTATACTTCTTGTATTCTTTAATGACAGGAGTAACTTTGTCTCAAGTACTGGGATTGAGTATTTTGTCCACCACTAATTATTGCCAATTATTTTATACCCCCTTTTTCTCCCCAAGTTAGTCGTTATGCCAATTAATTCCTCCCCACACACATTTCTGTGTTGTCACTGCTGTTGTATCCTACTGACTCACCTGCCAGTGAGGAGACCCCACCAGGAGGACGTAGAGCCTTCGTCCTACTCTTCCCATCCAACAATCCCTGCTGACAGGTGCCGCCCCAGCCCATAGGAATACATGCAGTGACATTTATCACCCTCCCCGACCGGCTTCCCTCCCCCGAACACGGGCCAATTGTGTTCGCGCAGACGCCCGACAAAGCCGGATGCACCACGGTGGATTCGAACCCACAACCTCCGTGATGGTGGGCAGGGACTTTACCACTAAGCCACCGAGCGCCCTTTAAATTATCACTTTACTGTCATCTGGAGACCTCCCCCAAAAAGATCATGTGGGGACCCCCCTGGGGGTCCCGACCCACAGGTTGAGAACCCCTGGCCTAGTGGAGCAACACAGTTTCTGCTTATATGGTAACATAACCACACAGTAAAATCAATGTTTGTGGGTCAATTTTTTCAGGGCGCAATGATGGCACATCACTACTGTACAATTTACAATTTAGGCATTTAGCAGACGCTCTTAATCCAGAGCGATTTACAGTAAGCTGTACATCACTTGTACATCACCAAGAGATGAGTCCGTATCTACGAGAGCATTCAATATAACGCTGGTTCTCAGAACTCACAGGGCCCCGTCATTTCTCCGCAATCAATATTGCTGACAGCTAGTGCAACCTATACAGTAATCCCAGAGGATCACTGTAATCCGCAGGAAAAGAAAAAAAACAACGTGCTGTCAGTCTTTTTTTATTTATGGTTACACAAGGTTGGAGTGGAAGGAGAGTTATTAGAGGCATGCTTCTCCGCAATGTGTATTTAACCATATGACAGCATTATGGTCAATATTATTGAGTCACTGTACAACAGGGCCAATAAATCTCCTCTCTGTTTCATTCTTTAGCCCACAGTGAAAGCATCTCCAGTGGATCCAGTAGAGATAAGAGGGGAGAGGAGAGTCGATGAGAGGAGAGGAGAGGATGCAAGGAAGGGAAAGAAAAGGAAAGGGGAATCATGATTTGCCCTCTGGCAAAGGGAATCCATGATCTATATTGCAGCCAAACGGGAGATTCACTGCTCTTAAAACACCTGCAGAGATAAAAAGGTGGAAAGGAGGAGGTAGATAGAATCTGCAGCTGCACACAGTGAAAATCCTCATGGTTAATTTATCCACTTGTTTACTCCGAGGGCGGTACAAATGTAACTAAATGGACTACAGGTGTAAGAATCGCCGAAGCGTGTGTATACCTGCAGACACCATGTTGTGAGCGTGCGAGGCGGCGGGCAGGCAGTCGCCGTTGGAGGCGTGGTGCATGAGGATCGGCAGGGCCGAATCTCCCGCCAGGGTGGTGAAGGAGTCGGCGCTGAATGCCTGGCACGCCATTCTGCCCAATTCTCCTGGGATGGTCACCTCCATCTGGTTTGTGGATGGTGGCGTGGTGTTCTGCCTCTGTTCTTATGGTGTCTTCTCTTGTGTACCGTATATTAAGTGTTTCTTCCCTTCAACCTCCTTTTCTGTCTACGTGTTCTGTCTATAGGCTACGGAGATCAGCAGACGTCCCGAGTTGGGCCGGGATTGTCCCCGATTCAAGCTGGGTGTCCCCCGAGTCCTGACAAACATCTGTAAAACACTAACATGTCCTGTTTTTTTCAGCATCCACTAGCAAACTGTCCCGGGTTTTTACCACAATTAAAACAATAACACTTGTTTTGTGCGCTTATCCATAGATGGTTATCATGTCCTTTTGAAAGGTGCTGTCACTAGGTGTGGTAAGTGCTAAAATAAATATACCCTATATCCTGCTGAAAATGTAGGCAGAAATTGAAGGAACGGATTAAAAGAAAAAAGAAAAAAAAGGATATAGCTCTCACACTTTGACACCCGTAGTTGTTCCACTTATGCCTAGCAGTCAGTAGCATCCGGCCACATGTTTGTCTCTGGTGGCCAGTCTCCCTCCCTTGCGCAGGTCCCTCTGTATCTCTGGCTGTCTCTTAAGATGGACCCGCAACCCAGCGTCTGTCATCCCTTCTGCTGTTGTGCCCCCTCCCGTCTTGTACAGGTATTTATACCCCACCCACCTTCACCTGACCACCCCTACCTCGCCGATGCACCCCACCCCACCCCACACAACAAACACACACCACCACTTCCTAGGTAACCCCTGTCCGAACCGCCTCCAGACCCCATGACCCTGCCAGGCCTGTCTCTTCCTGCTGTTCATCCCATTGCTTTTTCTGAAGCCAGGATTAGGGTACAGAGAGATGGAGAAACACGATCCCCCGCAGCCTCCTGAACGGTACACCCCACCCCGCCCCACCTCACCACGCCACCCCTCCGTCAACCCTGCACGTCTCTCTCTCTCTCTCACTCTCTCACTCTCTGTCTCGTCTGTCTGTCCATTTCTGTCTGTATTGTTTCTCTGCGCCTCTGGTCTCTCTTTTTGTCAATTTCCTGATTACAGGGTTGAATTCTTCCAACAATGCTTAAGCAAACGAACAGCTCCTCATTAAAATGACAAAGATTCATTACGTGATTTGCATTTGTACCCAGAGCCATGCAGCAGACAATAAGAGCTGCTAGCCTGGGCTCTGCAAAACTCATTAACACTCACAGCAGACACTAGACTACCGTGCAGAGGCTTTGAGGTATGAAACTGCTACTTATTTTGAGCAAAAAAACTTGAACCTAACATCACCACTTTCAACCTGGCGTCCCTATTTATTTTTGGGGCGGTGTAGCCGCCCCCTATAAGTGAGTTTTGGACACCGACCAAAAAATGTGTGTACCCCCTAACCCTTCCATTGTTAATGCAAATCGATACTTTTTTCATATCAGCCAATCACATTACAGCTAGTGTCATCACCACTAACTGTAATGTGATTGGCTGACTTTGCAAATTCAGGACTGTGATTGGCTAGCGAAACACATGACACATGTGCAGCCCTATGAATAGCAGTATGGACTTTAAAAAAAGTCATTTATCCTTTTTTTAAAGTGAGTCATGTTGTGATGACCACACACCGCCCACTTCACACTGGGTGTGATTTTTGGGGCGGTGTAGCCACCCCCTATAAAGTGAGTTTTGGACACAGACCAAAAAATGTGTGTACCCCCTAACCCTTCAATTGTTAATGCAAATCGATACTTTTTTCATATCAGCCAATCACATTACAGCTAGTGTCATCACCACTAACTGTAATGTGATTGGCTGACTTTGCAAATTCAGGACTGTGATTGGCTAGCGAAACACATGACACATGTGCAGCCCTATGAATAGCAGTATGGACTTTAAAAAAAGTAATTTATCCTTTTTTTAAAGTGAGTCATGTTGTGATGACCACACACCGCCCACTTCACACTGGGTGTGATTTTTTCATTATAGATGGAAATGGGTTAGACTGCTATTTTCACTATCCATCGTACATCTAAGTATATTTTTTGAGAGGCACATATGAGTGTGTGGAGGCATAGGGTTCTTGGAGGTGCAAACAGCACCTTTCTGTCCTAGTGCAAAACAATGTGGTTACGTTTTATAGTGCAGGGACGTGCCACAACCACCATCTTATGAAAAAATAAGTTTTTCAAGTTCCTGAGCCACAAAAAGGAGCCAAAATGCACCCAAGAAGCACCTTTGTTTGCACCTCCAACACATCCCTTCCCCTGTTCGCACGGCGTGATGTGGTTAACAGAATAGGGCTTATGTGGTTAACCACATCCTATATTCTGGGTGGTAACAGGATAGGTGGGCACCAAGGTAGAGTGTTAATTGGCTATTGTTTCCGAAATGTTAAAAAATAAAATATTTGTTTTTAAGTGAAGTAAAGTATATATTAGACCATGCTTAAACATTCAACAATTAAGGTCTAATATTTCTACAATTGCTACAAAACCTGTAAATCCAGTCATTTTGGGGCATAAACAAGAAGTTGAAGGATAAAATTTAGTCTGATAATGATGTACCGTGCATGTTCACATCATGTATACTTTGCATTACCAGCCAATTTTACATGGAGGTACCCAGATGTCTCTAGTGTCCTGTCATAATAATAGGTGAGCATTCGGCAGAAATTGCGACACGTTGTGTGTGACCTTGTTGATCGGCTATTTCCGGCAAAGAGATTTGGTACTAGAGGGAACAAAGGTTAGAACCAAGTATAGAACCATGTATAGAACCCGGGGGGGACATCGGTCAATGAGTTATATAGGGTTTAAGTCATGGGTCTTCTAACAGGGGGTCCGGGCCCCCTAGGGTGTCCTCAGAGTTACTACAGGGGGGACCGCCACATCTTTGTGTGATAGGAAAATAATACAAATGTATTAACCACTTGACCCTAGCATCCCTATTCTGGGTGTACAATTTGCCAAAAATAGCAGATCTACAAGCTCACAACGCATCGCGCTGCGAATCTGCGATGCGTTGTGAGCTTGTAGATCGGCAATTTCCGGCGAAGAGGTTTAGTGTAAACGGTAAAAAAAAAAGACCAGACCAAGTACAAAGGTCAAATCATGGCTGAGAAAAATATGAATCCAACACTGATGGATGAAGCAAGTCTATGGAGCTATCTATGAAATCTGCTTCATCTTTCTCTCAGCTAAGGGGTCCTTGGCCTGGAAAACATTGAAGGTTAAGTGGTTGAACATGGACGTTAGTAAGACCCTTCACCACTGGCACTGTACAGCACCTGCCTACACGTCTGTGGTACAGAGAGAGAGAGGATGAAGAGGCTGCTATTGTTTCAGTGTTAGCCCACATTGTGTATAAGAGTCCATGGGGCTCTTCCTTAAGACAGCAGGGCTGATAGGGGAGGTAAAGGTTAATCTGATGAGTATGGCCACTGCAGGCTCTCTTTTGTTTCTGTATGTATTTGTGTTTATTCTGGGCTATGCTCCGGTGTTGTTGATGTGGTTAGTAGGCTGCAGGTGGCAAATTGTGTGTGGGCAGCAGGCACGATCAGACTTGTTTAAGAGCGTAATTAGCATACTGCTTAGAAACAGCAATTTGACAACGTCACTCTTTAGAATGTTTTTTTTGTTACTGAATGTTAACAATAGATATTGACATCAATAGCTACATTTCGGTGTTACTTAAAGGTGGTGTAAGTGATAGAGGCTATAGAGTGTTTCTTCAGTGACAGGGTCTCCTGTCTTTCCAGCGCTATAATAAACATAACGTTTTTCATATTTTTTCAGGAGAGATGATACGGGATAAACAAGTGAAATTGAAAGTGATGAAACAAAATAATGAGCAGACTAAAATTGAAAGTGAGACCTTTTATAAAGGTCAACTATATTTACTAAAGACCTGGAGAGATGAGGAGACCTCTGTTACTGAACAAACACTCTCCCGGTCTCCCCCTTTAACTACAGATCTACAGGCCCACACAATGCGTCAATGCGTTGTGAGCTTGTAGATTGGCTATTTTCAGTCATACGATGAAGTATTATATTAGGCTACAGGCCCACCACCCACATACAGTATATAAAGTGTATTTATCGTGCAGAGGTGAAAAAATAAGCAGAACCCAACAACAGCACAGAAAAATAGTGAACATGTTGGATGTGAAGACAAAACTCTTCCCAGCAGTGACATCGTCATGAGACACTTCTCCAGCCCACTTTGTTTTGAACCAAGAACTCCCACTCAGGCCATGGCACACAGTCCATCTTATCCAGCTGCTGGGTGTATTTTTGAACATACTGGAACTGTACACATCTGACATCAAACAACAGCCACTGGCCACTATAACAAAACATGCATTCTGTTGTATAAAGCTGTGGTTCTCAAAGTGGGGTCCGGGGACCGTACTCGAGGGGGTTCCAGGGGGTCCCCAGCTAAATGAGTTAACAAAGCATCTGTTTAACAAAATGTACTTACAGGGATAGTGCACCCCAAAAATTATTTATTTTCTACACACCCCATGGATACTTGAATTCATGGAGATGTTTTTGTTTTTGTCGCATTCCTAAGCCAATAATTTGATGACCGGAGACATTAGGATCTTTCTGCCGGTCTTCAAATTATTGGCTTAGGAATGCGACAAAAACAAAAAATCTACACTGTAAAATTAACAGTGTTTAATTTAACTCTGAGAGTGTACAAAGGGAACCAAATGGACCCAGGGGGTCCGATGTTAAGAACCAGTGGTTTAAATCACTCCAAAACCTCTCCCGACATAAGACAAGATTATAAAGTTTTTGGGTAATTTTCATCATGACTAAGACTTTCAAGTAGAGAATGAAGGCTTCAGTAAAAAAAAAAAAGAGGAAAAAAGGTAAAGTTTGACAATGGGAGGAATCATGAATAAACATAATGGATGGATAAAAAAGGAAGCAATTTTAAATTCTCAGTAGCAATGCATGATGTATATCCAGATTGCTCTGCTCCTCTTCCCTCAGCAAAGTGTTCCTACATTAACTGAAGTGTGCATGTGCATGTGCATGTGCATGTGCATGTGCATGTGCATGTGCATGTGCATGTGCATGTAATTGTGCGTGTGCATTTGAGTGTGTGTGTGTGTGTGTGTGTGTGTGTGTGTGTGTGTGTGTGTGTGTGTGTGTGTGTGTGTGTGTGTGTGTGTGTGTGTGTGTGTGTGTGTGTGTGTGTGTGTGTGTGTCTGGGCGTATGCATGAATACTGTATTATGTAGCCCTCACTATACTTCAAAAGAAATCATTCAAGCTTTTTTTCTTTTTTCAGCTCTTCAACGTGACATTTTATTTCGGAGGAACATTTTCACTTATTTCTTTTACTTCACACCCGTCTGCAAGTCAGTTCACCTCCAAGATTAGCTTCAGTGGTCAACTGCACAGTGTGTGTGCGTGCGTGTGTATTAAATACTAAGTGTTAGTTGTTGTTCGGAGTATTTGCTATAGTACATTTGCACAGAATGTGTGCTCTGTCTGCATTTACCCACCCTAACTATGGCATTAATGTGACACCCAGGAAGGGGTTAAGTGTCTTGCTCAGGGACACATACACTGGGTGGGCCAGAGGGCGAACCGGTGACTGTCCAATTTCCAGATGGCCTCTCTACCCACTCAGCTATTGTGTCCTCTTAAATTGCTTCTTGAAAGGTCATGGTTGCATTAAGAGACTATTAGCTGGATAATTCTTTCCCCCTGACTTTATGTGTTGAAGGTTGTATTTTAGTATCGTAATTAGAAGCCTGTCATTAACTATAAAACGTGTGGCTCAAAGTGGCGCGTCGGTGAGGTTTTGGTACTCAGCTTTGGCTGGTAATTTTGTGGATGAAATAGACCCCTACCTCACTAACCCCCCCTCTGCGCAACGGGCCGTTCACACTGGACATGATATGTCGGCAACTGCCAAATAGAGTGTTTTGCTGCTTGTCAGATTTATTGCACAATGGTGTGGCAGTCACATTCCACCAGGTTTCCACTGTCTGCCGCACAGCTCAAAGTGAAACCAAATTCAACTTTGCCCCCCCCCCCTGGGGTTTGTAACAAATAAGCACTACATTGATATTTACCTTACCCAGGCAGCACTAGCTTGCTACAGTATGTGAGCAAGGATGTACTGTAGGGTACCCCCAGGTGACTGAAGGGGCAGTTAAAATATTTGTATATAGTTGCCTAATAGAAGGTTACCATCCTGCTATACCCATTTCTGAATTATTTTTACCCTCCTGTGGGTAGCAATATTGTGGCATTGTCTAGATAAGCTCCATGTGTTTGTGCTTTTAGGCAATAATATGCTATTTGAGTTTTTGGGCCAGATTTCCAGGTCAACACCTGTCTATCTGGTGGTGGGTTTAATTAAATCAATTGACTAACCATGCAATAACATCTGAAAGGCTAGATAACAGCAACACAAGACTACTGTTTCAAAATCAAATAATACATTTCATAGTTGGTGTAGCCGTTATTAAATCCGGGTGTGCTCCAAGAACTCAGAGAGTAGATCTACAAGACACAAAATTCTAACCACTGAGAGATGACTGCTAAATCAACGAAAGCTTCATTAAAAAAAAGATGGTGTTTCATTCTGTGGATTGCAATTGGACACAATTTAATTAGGGTTGAAGATTCTAATTCCAGCAATTCCAGGTACAAAACAACTTAAACTGGGGGGCATACAGATACAGTAATAAAGCTTGGGGCAAAGCTCGCTCCCCACACCTCGTAAACGTAGGCCACAACATCACTTTATTGTCAAATTATAAAGTTTCCATTTCCATTAAGAATAATGGAAAACAATAATGACAAAATGAGATTGGCTGCAGAGAGAGGAGTAACCTAAGGGTTCGGGAGCTGAGAAGACAACACTTTCCCATGGAGAAGGAACAAAAGGCTGGCTGATCTAGCTGAAAACGGGCTGCTGAGCACATACAGACTCTCACTCTCTCTCTCACTCTCTCTCTCTCTCTCTCTCTCTCTCTCTCTCTCTCTCTCTCTCTCTCTCTCTCTCTCTCTCTCTCTCTCTCTCTCTCTCTCTCTCTCACAAACAGACAGACACGCACTTACGCAAACACACATACACACACGGATGTAACATGCACAAAACCCAATGTATATAAACACGGTCAAATGTGTCTAACACATACACGTGTGTGCGCATAAACATGCACAGTCCCATACGTGTGTGCACAAGCACACACACACACACACACACACACACACACACACACACACACACACACACACACACACACACACACACACACACACACACAGCGTGCACATACACAAAGAGACTCAACTTAATTAGTGAAGGCTACCATGAGCCCACAAGGCTATTTTAGAAGCACCTGTCTTTACCCTGAACCCCTGATGTCCCATGCATGCACGCGCACGCATGCACGCACACACACACACACACACACACACACACACACACACACACACACACACACACACACACACACACACCACACGCACGCACGCACGCACTAACACACCACAACACACATACGCACACACACACACACACACACACACACACACACACACACACACACACACTGTTCACCTGGTGTCTCCACTCTGTGTTTTTAGGTGTCAAGGATGTGATACCTGTGAGAATGTGTAGCTGTGCTGTGTTCCCACTGATGGGTAGATCAGAGCTCTGTGTGTGTGTGTGTGTGTGTGTGTGTGTGTGTGTGTGTGTGTGTGTGTGTGTGTGTGTGTGTGTGTGTGTGTGTGTGTGTGTGTGTGTGTGTGTGCGTGGGATGCATTTGAATGAGGTTTAAGGTTCAAGGTGTTCTTACATACACAGTGTAGGTACATCAAAGTTCTGGTATCTCACACATGGGAAGGGGGAGGGGTTATGACATTTCCCAGGTTCTGTACCTCTGATCAGGTCATTCATATACCTGACTGTTGTGTGGAAGAAGCTACTTAACAACCCACTGCCAGTGGCCTTGTGACTGACTGCTGCATCTCAAACAGTCTGTGGTTGGAATTATTCTGCAAGTTTTGCTGACACAACGTCTATTGTATATATCAGAGAAGGGTCCTTTGGGGTAGCGTTGGCATATTAGACCTGAGGCCGATTCTACAAATGTCTTCTAAATCCTAACAGTTTTCTGAAAAACTCAAGTTGCTATATCAGTGGTGTTCAAACTTGAACTCAAGCACACACATCGACAGGGCAGTACAGAATGAGAAAAGTAGTAAATTAGAACGATTTTTATGAAAAAGTAATCACAATAAGGATAAGCAAAAAGTGTTTAACCACTTGAACCCTATAGTGTCCCTGTAGGCGAACCTTTGCGAAAATAGCAGATCTACAAGCTGACAAGGTGTCGCAGATTGGCTGTTGGGTTCAGGAAAATAAAAGAAGACATATCACACATTGTTTTCTGATCACTTGTTTTCTGACTCTCAATTTGATTGAGGTATCGAAAGAGCACAGGTTTCTGATCGGGTAGTATGGGCTGTCATCAAGAATTGGTTGAAAGGCTCGCTATGATAGCTGGCACAGTCACAAACGTACTGGCAGTGGGCCCCCCTGGGAACAAATCAAATGGCTTGACATTTAATAACTAAATGTTCTCTTTCTGCCACAGAGTCCCCAAAATGGCTGGTGGTGGTTTTATAAAAAGAAAATGCTTTGAAGATTCTGAAACAGATTCAACCCTTTCTTAAATTGCCTGATGTCTCCATCTACTATCTGCAAAAACCTTTAATTTTCAGAGTCAGACGGGGTATTCACTGACGGGGTGGCCAAAAAACTTTCCCCGCATGGTGATTATAAAAGAGAAACGCTTTACATCTTTTCAACAGTTAAGAATGAAGTTTGACCTGCACCAGTCACATTATTTTTGTTATCTTCTAATTAGACATTATGTCAAGGAGAATATCCCACAATTTGATAATAATACCAGACTGTGACACTTTTAATACGCTTTTACATCTTCCGTCCCTAGAACAAAAAGCCTTGACTCTTGGAATGGTTGTAGCCACTAATAAACTATTCTACTGGACTGGACTTGTTTTGGCTGAACGAGATGACTGTAATCATACACATGGAGAGAATTCAATTTTACATTTACTAATCTAGACAAGACATTCTCAAAAAAGGTTAATACCCAGGACCACCTAAAAGGATTGGTGAAAAAACATAAAAGACAAATGAATTTAAGGACATACAGTAAGTGTGTAAGATGAGAAGGCTGTGTACAATGTCTGGCAGTGTTTGTACTTTTATTTGTTTGTTTGTTTGTTTGTTTTGTTGGTTTTTGTGTTTTGTGTTATAATGTGTTTATTTCATTTTTTCATTACTGTCACTATTATTACTTTCTTGTGTCTTGAGAGATTGTTTTATGTCTACACTGAAATTTTAAATTAAAGTACTAAAGAAAATTAAATAAAAACATAATACTGTACGTTTTATGTTCCTGAACTGATTATTTTACAAAGGTTGCAGTCATTCAGAAATAGTGTTTATTCATGTGCTTGTACACCCGGCTCACTTGAATGCATTCCATCGAACGTTTGGCTCCAATTTGCCTTCCAGTGCAACGGAACTGCCAGGTGGAATTGACGGACCAAGAAAGTGATGGGGTTGAACCACCGGAGCTATCAACAGTGTGCAGATGAGAGTCACTCATTTTGGGCATTGGGGACTACCATGACCCATAATAATAATAATCTTTATTTCAGACCCGTGGGTCCATATAAAAGAAGACAGCACATAATATAAAAAGAGACAGCAGTATATACATATATACAATAATATATAAAACAAAACAAAACAGATCACTCAAGCGCCAGACTCACTCCTGATATCAAATGGAAATGAGATATCCGGAGGGAGGGGTTTACCAGGCTATGAAAATAGCAGATCTACATAAAAACCCTATCATCTCCATTCTGGGCATGTAACAATAGATGAACATTCTGTGAAAATTTGTGACCATTCACCCAAAGTATTTTGCAGTCCACTATATTTCATTTTTATATGTGGGTGTTTCGCACTTGAGTGGATTTACACCAAGCCTATGATAACAAACCACAAGTTGCTCTATCGTGGATTTTTGAAGCAAAGTATTTCAAAAGTAACTGCTGATTTTTACTTGATTACGGAGTTAATGCTGTACATTGTTTGAATAACAGCATCAACATGCAGTAGGTAGTCCAACTCCTTTAAATACTATAGTATTGTTTCTGATGTCTCTATGTGATCGGTTTGTCTATATGTTTTTTAAATGCAATTAATAAACATAGTTGTGTACATAAAATAAAGAAACAATGTATTTTTGCATGTATCTTCAGGACTGCATTATTTGACCTGCTCTGCCATAGATTATAAACAGTCCTTTTTACCGGTTTAAATATCTTAAGTGGCAGTAGGCCTACAACAACCCTTAACATGCAGTTTTACCCCTGCCATAAATGTTTAATTGCCCACTCAATGTACCCACTGAAATCATTTTAAAGGGCCAAATTCCTGAGGGTTAAATGCAATTTACCCGTTGAAATACCTGTAAAGATCCAATATAACCCATAAAATGCATTTGTCCACCTGCCAAAATGGAATTGCAGCTCCTACCTGTTGACTGAAAGCTATAGTTTCTGCCTCAAAACAACTTTTTTTAATCATTGAGGTTTGTAGTTTAAAGATTATAGCCACACAGTCCAATGTATCTTTTGAAGTGACTTTAAAGAACCTGCCAAAAAGCTTCTATATTGACTGGTAAGGATTAGTTACGAAACTGGGAAAATGTATGTAAATAGTCATTTTTCTTTACTTCAAGTATAACAATGAATAACAATTCATTATTTTGTGCGCGGTGATGACCCTGAATGGAACAACCAAACATTTGCCTCACACACCATCAAATTTACTGAACGGTTGGCAGCCCTGCCTGACAATCAGACTGACATGACTTTGTTGTTGCTTTATTTATTCATTTTTGCTGCACTAGTATTTTGGAAAGTATTTGCCGGTGGGCGTTTATGACACCAGAGAGTGAGAGAGGGGGAGAGAGCACTTTGCCATCAGACTTTCAAAAATAATCTGCCCACCACACAAGCCAAAATCAATAACAGCTGTGCTTCAAACCAACAACCATGTTGAATTTTACTTGGTTGTTGTTTTTTTTACATTCAACCAGCTATAACATAGAAAAGGAAGACCAGAAAGTGAGAGAAAATCACATGCAGAGAGAGTGAAGCCAAGAGAGAGAGAGATGTGAAAATGCCACCTGTCTTGTTTTCTAATTCCTATGTCTATTCATTATTCAGAAAGGAGTGCAGAGTGGGGGCCTCATGGTAGAGCTCTGCTCTTTTTAATGAATATCAAGCGCTCCTCATGCACCGTTCCCTCCACCATCTGGCTACTGCTAAGTCTGACTCACAAACTACTGCATAAACACAGCCCAGCCCCGTCCGCCAGGCTAATTTCATCAGCATATTCAGCAAACCCCAGTCGGACCGCAAAGGTTAGCCCTTTTCTATAGGTGGAAACGAGAGCAGTGTTCACTTCTTTCTCCGTTCTACTGTCCTCTCCTCTCACAGATTTCTATCTCCCGTCTCTATTGCTGATTAAGTAAATGTCACAGACAAATATTTGGTGGATAAATGAGATTGCCCAGGTGTGTTTTGTTTGCCTGTTCAGGAAGGATTACAGTTTGACAGAGAGGAGTATGACTTCAATGCGTTGGCTCGGTTGTGTGTTCTTATTCATTAAAGTCAAGTCCTTTTTTCTTTCCTATAGAGTAGTAAGTAGACTGGACAGATAACAATGCTATATCTAGTATGGGGGAAAAAATAATTAAATTACTCAGCTCAGCTTGACACATGGCAGCGTACCGCGGTTATTATGTCACTCAAACCCACTGTTATAGCTCAACATCTATAGGGAAGCAAGAACTAAGGATAATAAATTAAAGCAAGCTCTACACCAACAATACAAACAGTTCATCACATCAACCTCTACTGTATAGAAGCACTGTAAGCACACAAGCAAGCCTATTTGCACAATGGAAAATTGCACCTCAATTCTAAACCCCCTAACTATTACTCAGGCTACCAAATGTCCTGGTCTTGTTTAATTTCCATAAATCAATTGATCAATCAATCAATTCTTACAGTCATAACACAGTCAACAATAATGACTGAATGACACCTTGCTAGACGCTGGGTCTGGTAAAAAAAAGAAAAAAGAAGAAAAGATAAAAAACATAAATTAATATAAATAAATTCCAATATGATGATGCATAAACCTACTGTGCAGTTCCAGCTGAGAACAAAGCATCTTCCTTTTCCCTTGAACCCACAAGTAAAAAGCCACACTGCAGCCACCAAGTCCTAGCATCACCACAGTCGCGTCTGTCCCTCCAGAAAGAAAACCTCACATAAATGATTTTGCTTGCTAAATATATTTATTTCACAGTGTGCTGAATGTTTAAAGAGACTTTTATTTTACGATACATATACAGCACAACTAGCTGCGCCATGGGAGCTTCGCCCTCTGCCTACATAGTCAGCATGCCTCGTCCAGCATCTGTTCTCTGGATTTTCATCACGCACACAGAAGACACAGAGCCACACATCTTCAGATCAGATTCAGATTCACTTTATTGTCGCTTAGATAGTACATAAATGTGGAAAAACGTACGCTCGGAAGCTACAATACAATAAAAAACATGATAATCTTAGAAGATACATAATTTTTTAACAAAAGTTCAGGTCAGGTCAACAATGACACATGCAGGCTATCTTGGGCCAGGGTATACAAATAAATTATGCTGAATGTGCCCATGTGCTTATTATGAATTCAATATTTGTCATCTAATATTTGAGTAATGTAGTCTGTAAAATACGTCACTGTAGCTGCTAAACTAAAGTAAAGTCACTTTATAAGGGCCTTTCAGGGACTGTGCTCAGCTGTGAAGCCTGCCCTACAGAAGTCCCTGGACAGGTGCTACACCAGAATGCTCTGTGCTGTATTTAACATCAACCAGGATGAGCATGTTACCAACAAGCATCTGTATGGGGCCCCCACACTACCAAGGGTGAGTGAGAAGATACTGTAGCAGCCAGGAGAATGAGGCTGTCAGGTCACTGCCTAGATACAAGGACGTACTAAAGAAAGATGCGGGTGGAAAGTACTGGCGAGCTGATTTCTACTTCATTGCACTCCAGCAAAAAGCTCACACTGTCGCAACACATAACTAGCTTGTTGATCTGCTACTTTGCACGACACCATACATTAATCACTACTAAACAGTACATAAGGTTCAGAACATAAGTATCAAGTATCATCCATCATCATGGCATTTGCTTGTACGTGGGAGTGTATTCAGCTTCCACTTCATATCATATATCATACTTACATAGCTCTATACCCCTATGTCATTCCTCCACAACAGAAACAAAAGAAGAAGAAAAAAGAAAAGACACATTATAGGATGTGTGCGGTAACTAGGCAACAGGCAGAGAGGCAGGGCAGTTTACCCATGACTCCTGCTTCAGTTCCTTCTCGAGCCTGATTCGTGCTTCGTCGCACGACGGTGTATTGCCGACCTACAAGCTCTCAACGCATCACGGATGCAATGCGTTGTGAGCTTGTAGTTCTACTATTCTCGGCCGTCCTCAGCACGCGACACCATTGCCCGGCGGCGGAGCATAAATTAGACTTTGCTGGACCAGGGCCTGAGGGCCCCCCTCCACCAATGGTAACCAAAAGTAGGCCCTACATACTTTTAAAAATATGTGAGAGTTCAAAAGTACAAATTACAAAGTGCATTTTCTTTTTAATATCAATGCATTGCTGAGTGTACTTCTTTACTGTCCATCACTGTACACACTTTACTGTGTACACTTGATCTGTTATGTACACCAGCTTGATCTGTTTTTATAACCATCTTGATTTGCATGTACAACCATTGGGATCTGTATTTACAATGTGGGTATTTAGGAGAAGCTCTTATTCAGAGTGAGTTACAATAGGGAGATCACCTGAACCCTAGTCAACAAACAACAAGGTAATGAGTTTTTGTGCAAAGAAAACAATTTAGTGCTTCAAAGAACCTAGGATACCAGGCAAACATCAATAATTCCAAGCATGTTGTCTAAATAACATGCTATCTTAACATTCTTTGCACGTGTGGTTAAGCAAAATAAATAAATACATAAGTATCTATAATATATCACATCATTGCTGTTGGGCAGAAACCTTGTATAAACAATAAACAAGCTCACAACATAATTATTTTTGCTACTTTTGTGTGACACTGTAGTATGATGAAGCATTAAATTACCCAAAAACATAAAATTAAATATGGAGATACAAGGTTTCTGCCCGACGACAGTTATTTATGTTGTGAACAATTAAACCAAATATCTGCATGGTACTGTATAATTGGCATCCATCAAAAATAGGTGACAAGAAGGGTACAAGGAAAGAGGACAGGGATACTAGGGATGAAGTAAAGTCTGAAGAGGTGAGTTCTGAGACTGCGGCGGCCCAGAGGGCGTGAGCCTGCAGTCGTAACTGAGAGGGGAGTTTAATTTACATGTACGCAGCCATTTTGAATCTGCAAGTGAGTGATGGGAGTGTGAAATAACACTCTGCTGTTTAAATGTGAAGACAGATGAATGTCCCTGTCAGTCTTGCTATTATAGCGATTATACGGCCACCTACTGTAAATGATGAGGTTACATTTGAGGTATTATTTTAGCCTTTTGATCCTTTAAGTGCACCATGTGCATCTTGCCTCACCTGACCACCAGGGGGCCACATAGTATGGGCAAGTGGAGAACAAATGAGAGAAAGAGAATGAGGTTGAATTTCTAATAAAAAGCCCCAGCTCCTCCCATCCTTCTCTACTGCCAGGCTTTGCAAGAATCTGCCTCCGCTGACACCGAGAGTGGCCTGCAGTTCTCTTCTCTTCCAGGCTAGGCCCCACTGAAAACCCAGGATTCATTCAGAGATACTCATGCATATTTACAACACAGAAGGCATCTCTACTGAATGTCTTGGCATCTCTGCATGTGCAGTGCATCACATGAAGTGGTGCTAGTAGTGGGCGCTACTAATACAGCGCCTGGGGAGCAGTTTGGGGTTAAGTGTGTTGCTCAGGGACACTTCGACACCTAAACTTGGCTGGCCGGGGTGCAAACCAGTCTAATTCCCAGACAGCCTAGTCACTACCCACTCAGCCACGGCTGCCCAAGACCTGCTGATTGTGTGTTTGTGTGGTTTCTTCCCTGTTCTGTTTTATCTATTAGCTGGTAGGAGGGCGGGATTGTAAATGCTCATGGGATTCACCTGGGCCTGGTGCATCATCTCTCTCATTCAGCACTGCACATCTCTTGTTTGTTCACTGTTTGTTTATTGGTTCTGCATGCCTACAACATGCCCTACGTCAAGGGTTCCCAAACTTTTTCAGCTGAGACCCAAAAGATAATTTAGTTGTCTACTATGAATTATTAACTTAATTACTTAATATTTCAAAAATAGTGAAAATAGCTGATCTACAAGCTTACAACACATTACATCGGAATAGGTTGTGAGCTTTTAGATAGGCTATTTTAACTTTTTTTTTTTTTACATCTGTGGAATTATAATTTGTTTTTTGGGGGCGATTTCTGAAATTCTTTTGCTTCACTAATATATTTTGAAATAACATTCATATTGAAATGTATGTTACGCTTGTAACTTGTAGATTCCCAGTCCTACAGAAGGTGTACATTTTGTTGTGACTGGAATCTCTAATATCTTTTTGTTAATTCTGCACAGATAGATGCTGTTATGGGGAAGCGGCCTGTTGAAGTTTAGCTGCGTAGTTGGGTGAATGGTGCCTGAAGAGCTAAGTGAGGGGTGCCTAGCTGATTGATTAGAACATGGGGATTGGGGAGCATCTTGGTAGATTGCAATTCTTCTCTGGTTAGGTGATTAGAAATGGTGGAGCCAGCAGAGTATATAAGTGACACAGTTCAGTAGTAGTGTGGCTGCCGGCGGGAGACATTGAAGCTTTGCCTTCATTAATTTGTGTTGTTTGATCTTTGCCTGGATCCAATTAAAAACTTAAGTTTTTGATCTTTTAAGAGTTTTCACTGTGTTAAATTTGTGCCGATCACTACTCCCACTTTGTGAAAAAAAAACATGCAGAAAAACATGTTCACTTCAAAACTGTTACTTCAGGCTGGATTATTGTAACTTGCTATGATCAGGCTGCCCTAATAAGTCTTTAAAGACCCCCCAGCTGGTCCACAATGCTGATGCGCATGGACTGACGGCTTGTTGCGTAACTGTCCCAATTTTCAGAAGGTGGCATGCCCGTTTTCTGTTCATGTTAATTTTCCCATAGCTTTGTTTGATTGGCTCAGCAGCAAGTTTGAACTGGAAATACATCTGTTTCCAGTTCAAATCGGCTGCTTAGCCAAAGCTTTCTGAAAATTAATTGGAACAGGAAACGGGTGTTCCACCTTCATAGTTTTGCTGTTGTCATTATTGTTGCTATTGCTTGTATCTCTCTCTCTCTCTCTCCTTCTCTGTCTCTCTCCTCTCTCCTTCTTTTTCTTCCCCGATACGGTCGAGGCAGATGGCACCCTAGAGCCTGGTTCTGCCTGACACTTCTTCCAGTTAAGGGGAAGATTTTTGTTGCCACCTTTGCAAAGATCCTTGCTCAGGGTGGGACGATGTCAGGTACTATATGTCAAATTTAAATTGAATACCAAGACAGCTGATCATATCACTCCAGTTCTTAGATCGTTACACTGGCTCCCTGTCTGTCAAAGAATTCAAAATACTACTGTTGCTTTATGAAGCATTAAATTGATTCAGGCCAAAATACATTTCTGATATTGTGCAACATTATGAACCACACAGACCTCTCAGGTCCCCCCGGACAGGTCTGTTTTCTGAACCCAGAGGCAGAAGCAGTGTTGAGTTTTACGCACTACATAACTGGATTGGAACAAACTCCCAGAAAATTACTGCTACAACTCTCTGCTGCCTTTTACTGAGTTTTCCTTTTCTTATTCTTTCCATTTCTCAAACATGAGGCACCTTATTTCTTGCACTGTAATTATATTCTCTTATTTATCCGTTTTATTTTAACTTTTTTTTGTGTGTGAAGCACTTTGAATTGCCTTGTTAAAATATGCTATGCAAATAAACTGTTTTATAGTGTTGCAGTTGAGAGCAGTTTTCTCGGGACATATGCCATCTCTCCTGGGACTATATGCATCCAGAACAATTAGGTCCGACCTCCAACTGCCATTCCATCAGGGTCTGAACCTCTTCAATCGCGCCGACGCCACTAAGAACAAGTACGACGTCATCCACAAGCAGGGCACCAACATCATGCACTCGTAACTCTTCAGGCACTTGGGCATACTTATCCAACAGAAGAAGACTAACTTGACCCTCCTACAGGTTAACCACTTAAACCCTATAATACTTAATTAACTGGAGTTCCCAGGGCTCTATACTAGGTCCACTCCTTTTTACTCTCTACACCATATCTCTTTGCTGAATATAGTATATCTACAAGTTCACAACGCGTTGCGTAGCGACACGTTGTGATCTTGTAAATCTACTATTTTCAGTGAATGTTCGCCCCCAAAATAGGGATGCTAGTGACCCTAGCATCCTGGTTTATAAATGCGAGGAGACAGATCCTGCAGCCTATGCTGGACACCAGCTCCTCCGAAATACCCGAAATGAAGAAGAAGCCGCCACAGAACCGGCCGCTTCAGCGCTTCTGGCTGACTTCACCTCTTGTCACCCAGCTTCAAGTTACCATGGGAGACAGCACTATGGTGAACATGGTGAGTGTGGAAGGCATGCAGAGCCTGACGTCGGCGGCTCTACGTTGGCGGTGTAGTGGCCGATGATCAGCACTCGGCAGGAACAACGAGGATGAGATGATAGCGTACGCGAGGACATGGCTGGTCCTGGCCTGTACAACATCGACTCTTGATCAATGAAGGGAAGTCATTTACTTACGATGTATTGCATTGCTGGATCACTGATAATGGATTTTATAGCTTGTTATTGCTCAGATAATGTTATGTCCTGTTGTATTGGATGCTGTATTTTCTAAAGTTATTGATACTCTAATTATTCTTTTTCCTTTTTCCCCCCAGAGAATATAACAGATGTGAATGTGGAATATCAATAGGCCAATGTACTTTAATTGAACTGTTTGAGATGCATTCTCCCATAGATCTGCACATGCACTACAAGATCAATCAAACTACCTTATTGGATTTGTATGCATTATTTCACAGCTCCTATGAGACATTAATGCACATTTGTGAAAAAGAACAGAGGAATCTCGGCTACATTGAAAATGATAGCCTGCCTCTCAACTGTACTCCAGGCTGAAATAAAGGTTATGATGATGATGATGAATACAGAGGACGAGTATGTTTTATTCATAAAAATAAAGACATGAACAGTGTTGAAATACAACCTGTAACTACTTCTAATAAAAACTGCAGAATGAAAGAAGTGCTTCAACTACTTTGATCACTGTTTTTCACAGATATACTGCCAGTAACACTTTCATTCTATTGTAGCCACCACTGACAGTAGAATTCCTCTTGGGAAACTGTTTAATGTAAACCAGGGGTTCCCAAACGCCATGCCAACGACCCCCAAAAAGAAGAAAATAAATCTCTTAACTGCTTAATTACTTAATTGCACGTACCTTGCTGCTGTGATGTTTGGAGCTAAACGCTCTTCATCAGACTGAAGTGAACACAGAGAGACACTGCAAATCTTACAATCAACAAGATCACATGGAATGCAATGCAGCTGTTAGACATCAGACAAACACTTCAACACATGACCAATCAGGTCAGGAGGGTCAATGACATAAATTCAATGTAAATACAAAGTGGAGTTCACTACTCATGTAGGATTTTATGTACTGTATGAAACCCAGCTCTATTCAAATATGCCTAGACAAACTGACACCATAATGCACATATTATCCCAATAACTTGTAGAACATAGTTATGGCCTACCACCATGAGGCTGGTAGGCCATCATTACGTGTGACAGGATGTAAAGGGGCCTCTATTGTTCTACAAGGTGCAATATTGAGATAAATAAATCACATTGTTGGTCTTACATTCACTGATACCTCATTTTGAATGCTCTTCCCGTGTGTGGATGATAGAATTTCAATAGAAATGGCAGTTGTTAAATTATTGCCTGGTTCCAGTGGACTCAAAAAGTAATGGGAGCTGGGTGGGGTGTCTGGTGTTGCACTGTTGCACTGTTGAGTTGAGCACGCCTAACCTTTGAAGTAGGCACTTGCTCTGTTGCCCGAGTTCCATCTCAGAGGACTATTCCTTGTGTCCTTACCTGTATATTTTGACCTTTTTGTCTGAAAGAGGGAGAAGGAAAAGGGAGATATTACAACCATGCAATAACGCGGCTGGTTACTGAAACCTGAACACACTGATCGTTGTCAGCGCGATGACCCCAGCAACGGGGTCATATATAATGTATTATATAAATGATATGTCATTTATATAATATATACACTCAACTTTTTTCAAACTAACGTTTTCAAAGGATTGCTTTGTTGCTCTTGACAAACAGGAATGATGTTGAGTGATGTAAGGCTGTGTCATATACCCCCCCCCCCCCCCGCCACCCAGAGAGGCTGTGGCAGACATCAAAACCAGAGCTGTCTGGTTCATGCTGCCCATGCCCCGTCACCTGTCAAAATCCTCAAAATCTACCCCGCTTGGCTACTCCTCAGCTGCTTGTGTATTATAAGTGTTATTTAACCACATGCATTTCATTTGAAATGTTTAATGCATTAATAAAACCAAAAAGTAATTCATGTGAATTCCCAAGTGTGCAAGTGTTATTTGTTTTTTAAGTGTGACAATAGCCAGCCACGTGAGCCTATTTTTCTTTTCTAGTGGAAAAGTCTTGCTCCGACAGCAACACACAGCCCCATGTTGCCCACATGGGGCAGCCCTGCCTCTCACTCACATAGTCTGTGGGTCTTGTCAACTTGCCAACACCATGACAAGTGCGCAGAGGCTCTGAAAATGTTTTTGACAGACAAATATATCCAATCGTATTGTGTGCAAAAGTTTCTTAATATTGTGGTTCCTTTCAACGCCACCCTCACACAATTTGTCTCGACTTTTGTTCAGAATGGCCAGAGAACAGCACGAGTGCTGTTTAGAAATATGTTGCATTCATTCATTATTCACACAACTGAGTATAAAAAGTATAAAATAGAAAAAATCCGAACCCCTAAACCTAACCCTAAGCTGAAACTTTTCGTAATTGTAAGCCTAAACCCAAAACAATGTTTTTTTGAACCACAAAACGACCAGGAAATGGTCTCACAATGTCCGTCTCTCAAATTGTACTATACTTGTGGGGACGTTTGGTCCTCAAAAGTATAGTAACACGCACGCACGCACGCACGCACGCACGCACGCACGCACGCACGCACGCACGCACGCACGCACGCACGCACGCACGCACACACGCACACACACACACACACACACACACACACACACACACACACACACACAGAAAGAGACAGAGAGAAGGCGAGGGAACAGAGAGGCTTGGTAAGCTTTAGTGAAATCTATTTAGGCGGATGACAGGCTTACAGGCTGTCTGGCTGGATGTTGAGATATTGGGCTTATTTCTTTACTGTATGCTGTTGAGTTGCTGACAGCTGTTCACATAAAATGAGACAGCGTTCACACAGGTAGGAAAGCTGAAGTCGACTACACTCTTAACCTTTCTGCACAATCTGGTCTGCAGTGTTCATAATGTGCTATACAGCAGTCATGTGGAATTATACGCATATTTTATCATAAATTGTACAACACTGTTGTGTTTTAAAGAAAGTGAAGTAAAAAAAAAAAGAAAAGACAGCTGCTAATGTTTATTTATTTTTCTTCATGCAACCTTTCCGCCTTTTTAGGTACAAAGAGAGATCGCACAGGACTGCAAGATTGCGGTTTTCCTCGACACATTTCTGAAATTGTGAGCTCCATCCATAAATGATCAAGTTCATGACTTGCCAAAGCACTCAGCAGGCTGATGACAGGCGGTGCTGTCAGGCTGGTCTCGGACCTTTGCTCTTCCTTGGACCTACTTGCGGATTATACCAGCGTCAGTTTACCTTATGTGGATGATGCGGTCGACACTCACTGACATTTTGCACCTTAATCCCATGTGCAACGCACTGACTTTTGTCTGTGTTACAGTTTTTTTCTAGCTCCTTAATTCAGTGCCAATGACTTGTAACACATCATTTTTTTCCAAAGCCCAGAGTGCCAATGACGTGTAGCACGTCAAACCCGTGTTTTCAGTGTTTACGCTAGATGGCGCTGTTCGCCAACCTATGAGTGATCCTATGACTTCTGGAGAAGTGTACACCCGGAAATAATGTGATCACAACAAACCCAGCCCCGTCCGATCTAATGTTAAATACATTTTTCTCTGCTTTCTTGTTTTTTTCTGCGTTTTCCCCCCCCGATGGAAGCAGAGACACTCCTCCGTCTTTTGCGACACTCGTGTGTCGATCGTGCTGGAGCGAAATATTCTGTGGCTCTTGAAAGGTTAGTAAAAATGGTCAAAAACATTGGCACTGGCTGACTTAATGAATTAATTAATCCATTCTGCCACTCAATGTGTTAACTATCGCAGTATATCATGCACAGTATACATCTGCTGCTATGCTCACGCACCTTTATATCTTATCTCAGATACCAAGTATAAATATGTAGATATGTTTTTTTTGTTCTCTTATTTGATCTCCTTTACCCCTTGCCCCCCCTCTTCTTCTTCCCTTTCTTTTTTTCTATTTCAGTGTGTGTGTGTGTGTGTGTGTGTGTGTGTGTGTGTGTGTGTGTGTGTGTGTGTGTGTGTGTGTGTGTGTGTGTGTGTGTGTGTGTGTGTGTGTGTGTGTGTGTGTGTGTGTGTGTGTGTGTTTTCTCCATCCAGCTGGGGAGGGGATTGAGATACGATGGGAACGAAAACAAATTTCACCCACTTTTTCACTTCTGTATGTGATAAATAAAGCAATAAAGCTGATTCTGAAGCACTCCATCTGCCATCCCTCTTTCAAACATGGCACAATAAGACAACTGGCATTCATTGACAACTCCCCACAAGGCCATGAGCCATCTGTGCCTGTGGGTGCTGTCTTTGATGAAGCCATGAGGGGTAGATAAAAGAGGGAAAGGACATTGACAGGTGACGGGGCTGGGCGGCATGAACCAAACAGCTCTGATTTTGATATGCTGGCCAGGGCCTCTAGGGGGGTGGGTGGGTGGGATGAGATAACAAGGCCTTACATCACTGAACCTTCGCCCCTTCTCCCAACCGCCCAAACTCCAAAGAGCGTCATTCCTGTTTGACAAAATCAATGAAGCAATACACTGTAAAAGTTTGATCGAAAATAGTTGGGTGGGTTTTCTATCTCACCCCTGTGCACTCTCTGTCTCTCTTGCTCTCTCTCTCTCTCTCTCTCTCTCTCTCTTGCTCTCTCTCACCTTCTCTCCCTCTCTCTCTTTCTCTCTCTCTGTAGCAGCAGGGACCCAACAGAGCTGCAGTGCGGGGCCTCAGATCAAACGCATCCAAGGATGAAAAGAGCATGTCTCCATGGACATAGACACGCAGCAAGGAGGGACGGTGGGATCAGAGAGACAGACAAAATGAGGGCTAACTCTCCATTATGAGCCTGGTCTGTGTTCAGAGAGCTTCAAAGCATAACGGGTCAGATAGTTCCCATCATGCAGTACACACCACACCTTGCCGTCTCTTGAGGGTCTGGAGAATGATACGTGCAATCTTTGAAGGTTTTGAATAAACCCCATCGGTACAGAACGGTCAAAAATATGTTTTATTGAATCCTAGGACTGTTTTGCTTGATGGCAGCCAAGATTCAGGCAATCATTGCACTTTCAACTTTGGTCTTTGTTAGTCAGTCGGGCTTGTTGTGTTCTTTTGCATCCCCATGAACAAAATTCTTTGGCTGATGGCTTATGGTGTTGTGTTGAGCACACCCAGTGCTTAAGTCTGTTCTAAGGGTTTGACTTGCAAGTACGTCTCCTGCCACGCTATCGCTGATGCTCAGCTCATTCGGATGCCTACAGTACCTCCCCTATCTGTCAGAGGGACAAACAAATCATGGCAGCTGTGGCCAAAATGTGGGAGGATAGAGCTGGCCAAAATGTTCCTCCCGGACCAGGAAAATCTGGACTGGGAAGTGAACGAGCAACTTTCACCCCAATGGAGTGCCCTTGGGCAATGACAATGTACAGTAGTAACAGTGTACAGTAGGGTGTAACAGTGTACAGTAGGACTGTGGTTGTACTGGGATGTAACAATGTACAGTACGACTGTGGTTGTACTGGGATGTAACAGTGTACTGTGGGACTGTGGTTGTACTGTGATGTAACAGTGTACTGTAGGACTGTGGTTGTACTGGGAATGGGATGTAACAGTGTACAGTATAGGACTGTGGTTTGAAGCAGGGCTGACATTGCTAATTTGACATTGCAGAGCCATGAAATAAAATGCTGTGGGGAAGGGGTGGAACAGCACAAACTCCTTTAAAAGAATAAATGAAGCCCAACTCATTTCATTGACTTTGCCAAAAGTTACGTGTCTCCATGGTAACTGGTCCGTCCTGCATGCCGAGCAGATCGCTCCTCAGTCAAAATCCATCATGGAGGGAGGTATGCATCGACCCAAAACCAAGCCTCTAGCCTAGCTGCTCCACAGCTTCAAAATTACAAATAAGAAGAAAATGAATTTGTTACAGAAATGCATTGAACAACAGTTTATTGACAAATAGAATTTGTACTAGACACAGCACATTTCTATAACTTTACCACATAGAAAGTATGAAATCTTTATCTAACTGTGCTGTTGCTGTGTTCTATCAGGAAGTATCATGGCTTTGTTGGAGAGAGTGGACTGTTCAGACTGCCTCATTCCTGTCTAATGCAATGTGGCAGGAGCGTCCAAAAGGACCTGACATAGAATAAGACTAAGAGATACATCAAGATGACAGGAGTTGAGAGAGAGAGAGAAAGAGAGAGAGAGAGGGGGAGAGAGAGAGAGAGAGAGAGAGAGAGAGAGAGAGAGCGAGAGAGAGAGAGAGAGAGAGAGAGAGAGAATTTGAAAAGCTCTTTTTAAAACCATATCTTTCCAATTCAGCCCATATTATTGGTACAATCAACCCATAGGACAGTTAATCATTTCAGTTCATCCAGACCATACTAACCAACTACACAAACCAAAAACAGAATATATATGTATGACTTTCCATTAGAAGCAAAAAAAAACAGTTCTCCCCCTTCCTGAGGCAGTCACAACACCCCCCCCAACAGCCCAGATGTAATTAAAAACTTCCAGATTGTTAGTCAACTTGTAGTAGGCATGTAAAACTCTAAATCGGGCAACTACCAACCTGTTAAAACCTGCACTGGATCTGTAGATCCAGCCCCCTTTATCTTATTTCTCTGTGTGATCCAGATTGCAAGCTTATCCATTCCAGATATACAATTGAGCAGTGTATGTATGTTTTTTGTCGGAGGTAGTGCTTGTTTGGTGGTAGTGCGATGGTGGGTGTACGCCACTGGGGGCATGGGAAGTCATCTACTGTATCTCCCTCCTGTGTGTGAGCATGCAGTGTATTGTTCTCTGACACGCACCTGCGGCACCAGCGATCCAACCTGATACCCCTTTGTGCGTGGCCTTTGCTTCCCGCAAAAGCTGACATCCAAGCTGGCGAGAGTTGATATGCAATGAATGTGTATCACTTTAGCAGCGGGAGACGAGAGAAGATGATCTCATAAAAGTGTGGAAATGGAGTAAACAAGCTTTGGACTCAAACAGTGCAAACACTCAGTACAGTCAGCCTTCAGCCTGTCTCAATCCCCTCCCCAGCTGGATGGAAAACATACACGCACACAATCCCCTCCCCAGCTGGATTGAAAACACACACACACACACACACACACACACACACACACACACACACACACACACACACACACACACACACACACACACACACACACAAACACTGCCTAATGAGAGACTTTTGGAATGGAATCTCTTGGACAGAGACAGAATGTACGTATAGTACAGTACTTACAAACACTGGCTGATGAGACGCATTGATTGTTGGTCTCGCAGTGGCAGTATGGAAGAGGTGGATGAAGAAAAAAATAAAAGCAATTTGTCTCCAAATGTACAAAACTGTTACTTTTCAGGATCCAAATAAAAAAATTGCTCAAAACGTGGAGTTTCGATCTTGTGGATTTGCTACTTTTGATGCTTTCGTGTGACGCTGTAGTATGATCAAGTAGGGCGCTAATTTACGAAAAAACACAAAAAGTAAAAATATGGAGATAGAGGTTTCTGCCCGACAGCAACAAATTGGGAAGAGGAACCCCGTGATCAACATACCTTGAATGAATGAATCCTTCTCTCTTTCCACGCCACCATCGCTCCACACTCCTTTCGGCATCACGAGACAGAAGCTCTTACCATCTGCTCCTGTCAAATCTGTATAGGGAACCCTGACTAATTGGAACCCTCAATGAAGGGAGCAGGAATACAATTTACATCGCTTATCTGCCCACAGGGACAGCATCGATGCCAGGGTGCCAACATGCAATTAAAGAGGTAAACATGACAGTCAACACAAGAATGTTCTCTCAATATGATTGACTCTGTGCGCGTGCATGTTCGAGCGTGTGTGTGCGTGTGTGTGCTCGTAGTACATTTGTTCACCACCAGTGTATCTGCAAGCCATTTTTGTGAGAGCAAATTGATTCTTGGTAGATCGAGTTCTCCTGATTCATCATCTACTCACAGGAACAGAAGATACATAGAGACTAGGCCATAGACCTTGGTTACAACAAAAATGTGTTAGTCCTATGTATGTAGAGCCAGATCATTTGTCTTTTTTTATTACATCGCTATCTGATGTGTCCCAATTTTATACTAACTAGCTGAGCAAATTCCATCAGGTATACCCTGCCATTCCGATTGGCCCACACTAGTTTCCAACATTTAAATGGCAACATCGCTCACTCCCTCCCCTCTCTCCATAAAAATAATCTCACAAAGTTGATTATGGAAATCAAATCTTATCTGAAGCCTCTCTAACCAGCAGAGGCTATTCTGTTAACATTAACACTTTGCCCAGACCTTTGTGACTAATAATATTTATACCAAAATAATGTATTAAAATGTTGGACAAAACTATTTGAAGTTTTATTTGGGCTGGCAAGAATTCAATAACACGTAGAGCAGTTCTACAGAAAACAAGCTGGATGCTGGTGACCTTGTGTTCCCTAAACTATTAATTTATTATTGGGCAGCCTATGAAAACCTTTCTGTAAAACGCCTATAAAAGCCCTTCATAAAATTCATGTCTAGTGTAACTCTTCCAACCTTAAATGTTGTATAATGGATGACAATTCCATTATTTCTGGTGGCTTTGGTCTGTGCAACTTTGACTTCATATTATCCTAAATACATTAATAACCACTTGTTAACTTTCATTTACTGTGTACAGCTTTCACTTTGGCTTGTTTCTCATATTTATATTTGGAGGGCTCATTTGCTACTTTTTAATGATCTCTCTATTGAGTATAATCTACCCCACTCTCATTTGTTCTGGTATTTTCAGGCTTGTAATTATGCTTGCACATGTTTTCTACATCTTTCCCACAGCCTCCAGCTGGTTCTCTGGTTGATGAGGTGCTTTCACACCCTAAGGCACGTGGTAGGATCTCTGTTTTATAAGACTTTATATCATAATTGGGTGTGGCCTGTCTTGCAGAGGTTGGGGTAATTGGGAGAAGGGGCTTGAGCTTGAGCTTGATGTGACGGATGAATCATGGGAAGAAGTAGCTGTGGTCCATAGCTGTGCAGCCTCTCGTCTTTAGTAAAAAAAAAAAACACTTTCGCTACTCACCAAAACAAAGACGGTTTTAAGATGTTGAAAGCCTACTTTCCTTAGTGGGAAAACTCGGAGGCCCCCACTTCTAAAATACATGTTTTGGCCAGAAAAATATTAGTTACTCCACTGCGCCCCCTACAGATCTGGTTAATGAAATTTTTCTATTGACCGGATTTTTACTTCCGGTGAAATATTTTCTTTTCTGGTCAAAGTGTATTTTTACTACAGATGAGAGGCTGCGCAGCCTGCCCTACCGCGAGTGTGCGCGCAACGGCTCGAAGTACCATAGAGTTAACGAGAACTCCCTCTAACGCTATGGAACAGAGCGAGGGAAGAAGCACTATAGGGTCAGCTCTATATGTCCTTATGTGCCCATGTAAGTTTTATTCAGTATAAGGTCCTAAATATATGTATATATATATATATATATATATATATATATATATATATATATATATATATATAAATATATATATATTATTATATATATATAGAGAGAGATGTTTTACAAAAGCTTGTTACTAGGTTTTGTAGCTTATTTCTAGCCACACCTGTGATATAGGTGTGGCTTATCACTGGCAGTTCATACCATGTTTTTTCTTGTCCAAAATTAGCCAAGTTCTGGTCTTGTTTCTTTAACATGTGAAGCCCACAATTATTACATTAGATCCCTGCCCCTTGATAGCCATTTTTGGGGTACCACCGCTGGAGTCAATTCAGAAGTGGAGGGGTGGGCAATAATAAGTATGCATGTGCAGGATGTAGTGCTATAAGTGCAACAGATTGTATTTCCAGGCCAGATTATACTTTTGTGCGACGTGGCTCTGTACATATACTGTACTACAATTAGTTGTCTGCAGAAATGCTCCTGTGCAAGAGGAAAACAGGCTCTCATTACAAGGCACTTAATCTAATGACCTTCTTCCAGAAAACTGCCCTTCCAGATGACACCTCCCTTGGATATATACTGTAGCTACCTCAATCCCCAAGTTGGTTATGGAAATGAAATCTTATTTGAAGCGTTGGGACTCTATAAACTCTAAAACGGACAGAATCACTCATCTTCATTCAGTGTCTTCCGACATTTCTGCCAAAATAATGTATTCAAATGCTAGGCAAGACAATTTGAAAGTTTACTTGAGCCGGCAAGAATCCAATTTCAGAAAATCTAGCTGAATGAGGGCCTTGGGTTGCCTGGTTAAACTTTGCATAGCAAATAGGCTACGTATCACAAGTGCACTACTGTGCAGCTCTGTGTGCCTGTGTTAATGAAGATAGAAAGTGACTAAGATAAATTTATAACAGCAAGCTTTATCTCAGGACATAGGTTATTAAAAAATAAATGAAATGAAAATAATGATCTTTCCGCTTGCTGTTCCAGTGCTGATACGGTAATAATAAGTCTAATATTTGTTTGCCCAATCCCCCCCAAATACACACGCACAGTCGCACACGCACGCACGCACGCACGCTCATTGTACGATGGTGTTGTATGGCAAAGAGAATTGCCGATCTACAAGCCGTTAGCACGTACATCGCAACTTGTGAGCTTGTACATATGCTATCACAAAACAAAATTTCTTCGGGTTTTGTAATTTACGGCAGCAAAACACAAAAAAATGTCATTTTGTGAGTGCGGACTGTTCCTTAAGACTAATACTTGCTGCTCCCAGCATGAGAGTGGAGCGGGAAGCTTGTGGAGCAGCGTTTGTCACACACTGAGGTGAATTAAATGATGCGCACTCACTCAGAGAGATAATCACAGCCTCCATCCACTGCAATCTCCCAGAACGGAATTAATGTCCACTTTCATCTTGGTGTCTCCTCTCCTCTCCCACACCAAAGCTTTTTTCCCCCAAGGTGATAGGTGAAGCAGAAGCATGCCACTCAACCACTTGGGATGTATTTTGCCTTGAATCTTGCCTACTACCAGATAAAAAGACTGGCTTGTGTAAATATATGAGACGTGCCCTCAATTCAAATCCTGTCTTGTACTGTATGTAGGAGTTGCAACATACATATATGATACTTTATGCATTCATTTGAAGCTGTTATCAAAAGCAACTTACAAGTGAGCCCAATGTCTTTCCCAAAGACACTTTGACAGGAATACATTTCTGAGGTGGATTTGAACCTGTAAGCTGCCTGCATGGTTAACATTTTGCCTCACCACAAAAAGGTCCTGGGTCAAACTTTCTGTGTGGAGTTTGCATGTTCTGCCTGTGTTCTTGTTGGTTTTCTCCAGGTGCACACCACAGCATGCATGTTAGGGACATACTTTTGCCAGCGCTCTTGACCAAAGTCACTGACCTTAAGAGCTGGAGCTGCTCGTAATAGTTAGGATGAGTTAATATATTAGGTTAAATACTATTTATATGGAGGTTTTCATGTGAATTATTGGTGCTGTTATGGTCATTGAGAATGACACTCACTTATTCACTCAACTTTGCATTGCTTCTACACTACTGCCACTTTTCTTGCAAAGGAGCTTGGCCTAAATATAATATGCATAAATTCGCATAAAAAAAGACTATATCCAAAATGCTAATTAATACGGAGAACATAAAACCACAGATGAAAATAACCTGCCAACATGCTGAACTTAGCAGTGTCTGCTCCATTGCCAATAAAAACTCAGATTGAGCAGATGGCTCAACCTCCTTGACTGTCAACCTCCTGACTGAGGACAGGGTGGGTATTTATTCTATATATTTCCCTCTGAATCTTGACCTGCAGATATCAAATGGAATTCAGTGTTCCGCTAACTATAACCTGTGATGCTCTCATGGCAGCTCACTGCCATGAGATTCCCTCAGCTTTCCTTTACCAATATTTAATTGGATTCTGCTATTATATCACAAGCAGTGTTGCCATGTCTGCTTATTATAAGCTTTGGGCTTGTTTTTATGTAAAGTTGCTTATAAATTATTGGTAGTTGCAGGTTGCAGGTTTTTGGGCTTGTTTCCTGATGTTGTTCAAACCAGTGATCATGAGATGGCTCAATTTGTCACAGTCTCTGTCTGTGTCCTTGTGTTGTCTATGTGTTGGTGTCTGTGTCTTTATGAGTGGGCGTGTGTGTGGGCGTAGGCTTGGCTCCAGCTCCCAGCTTGGCACACCTGTTACTAGTTTCCTCATCTACCTCACCTGCTTGCCATCAGCTCATCACCTCCAGTCTATAAAGCCATGGTCTTCTCTCCACGAGGCACCAGATCGTTTCACAACCTCACGTGTGTGGTAATGCTTTTTGCTACTGTATTCAGTCCTAGATTTTCCTAGTGCCTTAGTTAGTTTCTCAACCTGTATTCTGTACTCCTTGTGACTCACTCCTTTCTCCTGTCCTACAGTGACATTTGGGTCCGCCAGTTGAACTAATCGTGACACAATTTCTGTCTGCTCACTATACGTGCTTCATTGTTGGACTGTGGGCTAGGGATGCAAATTATCGATTCATTCATTAATTGATAGTTGATAGCCTTATCGATCGATTAATCAATGAACTGATAGGCTGCGTTTTTTAGGACCAAAAGGAAAATTCTTGTCCGAAACCGGAAATGAGTACAGAAACATGATTGCCTTGATGTATATAACATTAATGAGGGTCAACATCAGCTGGACACATGACACACAACTCCCCTCTGTAGTGCTCTATGGAGTCTGTCTTATTTCTCTCCAAAAGCCCTTGAATATGATGGAATATGATTAAGGATTATGGTAAGATCACATTTGATATCACACACACATTTAAACGATTAAATTCTTAATGGCAATTAATCGATTATAGATTAATTGTTAACATCCATACTGTGGGCAGTTCAGAACAATGGGGAATCTACAGCCTTTCTCTTCCAGGAAAGTTTTGCTGAAATAGAAGCCATTGTTCTTGCATTAATTAAAAACTGTCCCTCCTCTGAGACACAGAAATGGTGCCATCTTATAATGAGCATCAGTGAGGACCAAGTGGTCCTTTAAGAGGTCCAGCATCGACTAGAATAGAACAGAACATAATAGGCTGTCATGCTTGGTTGTAGAACTCACCACATGGGCAGAAAACTCCCTGGGTGATGATTATAGTTACTGATCCAATCATGTGTACAGTATGAAGAATGTATTGGCTGTTTTGAGGAGAGCAGAGGATGGGACAGAAAGGTACGCTGCGTTCAACGGCACTAGCCCTGTGCTGAATACGCCTGCCCAGCATGGTACAAATCAAGCCACGCTTGCAAATAGACCCTATCCTCAACGAGACCTACAGGATAGTTACTGGGTGCATCAAAACAACCCCCATACCCTGCCTTTATGCCCTCTCTGGCATCGCTCCCCCTGGTATCCGCAGAGCCGTCATCGCTAAAGCCGAGCGCACAAAGCAGGCCAATGACAACCGGCACTTACTCTATGAACACACTGCCCCCCAGAAACGGCTCAAGTCCAGGAGCAGCTTCCTGGATGCTACAGCAGAACTGGAGACCACACCACCTGCTGCCAGGATTACTGAGTGGCACAACCAATGGAACAACCTGGGCAGCCAGACAACCCAGTGGACCGAGAGAGGCATCACCCCAGATGAATGTCTCGCTACTGGCCATGACCAACCTTGGACTGTCTGGAAAACCCTGAACCGTCTGCGGGTCGGCGAAGGACGCTGCAAGGCATCCATGAAGAAATGGACATTAACATCTTCTGATGCATGTGTGTGCGGTGAACCACAAACCATGGACCACATCATGAGCTGTAGCTACGCCCCACAATGTATTGGAGTTGACCTGGCCGAACCAAATGCCGCTGCACTAGCCTGCACCAACCACTGGAAAGACATGATATAGAAGATGGCCGTTCACGAAGTAGAAGAAGTGGTTGAAGCTCAGTGGCACCTTTTCCTTACTCATATATATTCCCTTGAGCAGAAAAACTCAAGGGACTCTGAAGTAAGAAAGAACACTAAAACATTTTATTCCAAAACATGTGTTCCCTATTACAGAAGTGATCTAAAAACAAGTTCTTAAACTCAAAAATATTCTATGTCAAAAAACCATGTTGCTCTGACCTATCATAATCTGAATTTGCACTGCCCTCTACACTCAGGTGTTTGCAATTTTTGATTACATTTTCAGTTACACAACCTGAGCTCTCTTCTTAAAGCTGCTGTAACAGCATTGATGAATTAAACAAAATTATGAACTGATTTAAACTTAACTTATTTAACAATCATACTTCAATATACATGAACTTTTAACCAAAATACTAAATCACAAAATAAAGCAGTAATTATTAAAATGAACACAATATTCAAAGTCAACTCCCACAGATGCTAATTTGTTATTTAACATATTCTTGTGACTTTGCAACACAAGTACTTGTCAACCTTTGTAGGTTGACGAGGGTTCATGTTGCTTGCACTTTGTAAGTCACTCTGGATAAATGTGTCTGCTAAATGCCTACATTATAAAGGAGGAGGTGCTCAGGAGGAGGTGAGCCGTTAGGAAAGAAGAGGAAATTAGCAAATAAAAAGAGGACAGATGGGCATTAAACACAAAGTAATGTAATAACCCATATAAATAAATTATGTTTACCCACATGCGAGATCTGATGCAAGTTTCACATGCACTATTAAAACAAGGAGATCCCCAGTGCAGCAAGCTGTCTATTGATTTTTGAGGTAAAGTGGGCAGGTATAGGTAGGAGTATTATTGCATTGTATTCATTACATTGTAAATACTAATGGAATTGAACACACACTCTAACAATGTAACAAAAATAAATTATAAGCAGCGAAGCAGAACAAAACACACAATCCTGATGTTTCTCTATTAGTTCAAATGAATTATTAATGAAAGCTGTATAGCAAAGACCCATTTATTTGCTGAATCATTCTTCTATGTCGTGTCACACCAACAAAAGAGTTCTCTCCCACTCTGCAGTTGCATAATAAGAGTCCTTGAAGCCAAGCAGAGGGAAAATGTTTCGTTTACAGATGGGTTGTCAACCTTAATTAAAAGGACCCTGGATAAATAATGCTAGGACTCTATAGCTAATGGCCTCAGTGTGGAGAAGAGCTCATAATCACCCTCACATCCCTCTGCCTGCTGAGAACACATGCAATTTAAAAATGAACCGCACCTGGGAATGCAAAAACTATCCAACTGCATGTCTTGTTTTACGCCTCTCTGTTCCTAACACAATGTATTACCAATTATGTCATTTTGACCATAACCTTGATTGTGACTTTGACCTTTTTGGCCAAAAGGTTAATCAATTCTTCGGGACAGCCTTCATTGTTCATTGTTCATTCATGAAAATCCAGCCAACCGTTCATGAGTTATTCTTGTTCACAGACAGACAAGGACGGCAAAGAATTGCATCACTTGATAACATTTTCCATGAGAAATCTAATACACCAAACCACATCTTTCTGCTTCTCTGTGTCCCTGAAATATGACAAGTCATGTGATTTTGACCTTGTCCTTTTCAATCCAAACGTTAATCGTCTCTTTGGGGGAACTAATTGATCATTCCCACCAAGTTTGATGATAATTTGTCCATCCGTTCTCAGAAGTATTTTGTTCACAGGCAGACAGAATTTACACTGTGTCATCTTGAAAGCAAGCTTAAGAACTACCTATCCCCCCCGCCAGTATCTCTCTGTGTGTGCTTGCGTGCGTGTGTGCGTGTGTGCAGGATCATTGTTATTTCCAAGACGAGAGATCTCAACGGGGTCCAATGCCCCCCCCCCCCCCCATGGAAGCCTACGCCTATAGAAACACCCCTGCATGTGCACACTGAGTTGCACAAGTGATTTGGAGGCTATTTTGCTGAATTCTTAGTTTGTTGATGACCTTGTAGATCGGCTTCTGTATTTACACCTATCCTTTCTGTCTGTGTCCCACATTCCTGCATGTCTATTATACTTTACTAGAGTTTCGGGGGGCTACGCCCCCCTCAACCCCAGCCGCGCACGGGGCCCAGCGTGGGTGCGTGTATATTGGGGTACCCAAATCGCCGGAGTAAAAGTGTCCAAAAGGAAAAAAAAAAAAAAAAAAAAAATTGGAAAAAATGTTAATAGTGATTGTTACTTTGGTGGTCCGCGGACCCCCTGGTGGTCCGCCGACCCCTGTGAGTGTTGGGACCCCCGGGGACCCCCCTGGAACATGGCGGACCCCTTCGGCAGTTTTTTTTTTTTTCATGCACGGTTTGCTTGTTTCTGTCGCTTGTTTTTTAAAACCTGGCAGCAAACTTGGCAACCCGACTGACATCACTGACCTATCCTTGGTATTTGTACTTCCGGGTTGCATAATGATGACATCACTGTCGAGTCCTGTGGTGTCATGAACCTAGGCAGGTTTGTTTACCAGATTACCCTGGGCAGCGTGCTGTGCTGTGGCCGTGGCTGTTTGTTTTTGTGTTTGGGATGAACATGGCACGTGAAGGACGGACATATTGTGATCGAGACATGAGTGAAGTGAAAGTAACGGCCTGGGTGGAACAAAGGAGGTACGTAAGAAGGGGGGGGGGTTGAAGCAAAGGAGCTGTGTGTGTGGTGTTGTGGAGGAGATGGGCAGAGTGCAATGGCGGCCGCTCGTGTTGTTTCGGCGAAACCCCTCGCCGTTCGGTGTCGGTGGTGTGCACGGTAAACGGTACGAAGCTGCCTCCCCTTCCGTTTTGTCCGACATTTGGTGAGTAGAATTAATTATGTTGCGCGGTGGAAAAGGTGTAGTGAGCAATGAGATGTCCCCTACGCGACGCGTAAATTCAGCGCGGCCGCCGTGGCGAGTCAGTTGGCGACATGTGGTCTGGCGGTGCGTTGTTTATTCGATAACAGAGCTGTGGGGTGTCCTCACCGAGGGTGCGGAAGTCGCTCGCCATTTATATAGTTAGATTACACAGCTTTGTTGAATAGGCTACTCAGTTGTGATCAGTCAATAAAGGCATTCGGCAGCCTGTTATTCCCGTTAAATGGTTTCCAATAAAAGACCGCTGTGAATACACAATAACTGCAGCTTTATTTTCTTTATTTTCAGAAAACTTTCTGGAACATCCTAGCTCACCAGAGCCCAAGCAACACGCTGAGGAGAGCTGTTGGCCTATAGGGAATGAACCTGCACAGTCAAACAATGGCTAATACCAAGATCACATTCTGTTCTTGTGTAACTGTGAAGAAGTTGATAGAGAAAGTTTCTGCTGTGGCAGAAATGATCACAGTTCTCTCAGACCTCTTCTCATACTGTAGGTGGTTGAGGGGAAATCATGGATGCTCTTGCCCTCAAGTTACTTTCTCCCTTTCTCCCTCAGTAACAAAGAACTATGGATCACTAACTCATGCATTCATTACATCCCGACTCCTGCAACAGCATCCATAACCACTTAAACCCTCTATTCTTAGTAAAAAAAACAATCTACAAGCTACAACGCGTTGTGTTGCAATGCGTTGTGAGCTTGTAAATCTGCTATTTTTGACTAATGTTCCCCCCAGAATAGTGATACCCACTGGAGTTCAAGTGGGCATCAAGATGCAAAAGTCCTCAATAAACTCCAATTATGTTCAGAACTCAGCTGCTCGCTTGCTCACCAGAAAATGTATAAAAAACGAAAATGTCTGGCAGTGGGCAAACACAGACATAAGTCTGTAGGTGAAATAATAAGCGAATGAGTTAACTCCATATGGCAGCTAGCTCATTAACACACAACACAACATCTGCTCAAAATCCCAACGGACTGTTGATTCTTCCTTCCACAGGTTTGTACCCCATTATTACAAAATACAACCACTTAGCCTGAATCCAGAGTATGAGAGGCAGAGGAAACACAACAACGTACTGTACTGTATATCCCATTAATTGAAACCCACATACCGTACCAAATCCTGCTGCATGTGTCAGAGCCATATCGCAACTATTTCATTGTATGTATAATACACATGACAATTAAGCTGAACTGGACTGAGTTGCAATTTGATGGGTGGCAGTTTGGAAGGGTTTATTCTCAACTACAATACCCACTACAACCACAAGGCATGGTGCCAGTGAGACACATCTTTGTGAGGCTCCAAGGCAAATGTATTGAATTGATCAATTTAAAAGACCATAAATACAGTAGCTTAAACTCCATACAGTGTATGTGAACAGTAGACTGCCAGTTAACACCATTTGGGGGGAAATCTCAGAAAACAACTCAGCAACCCCAAGCAACATTGAAAATCACACCCTGTGTGAAGGAAGCGGTGCCTTTGGGGCGGGGCTTAACTCATTTCAGTTCGTCCCTATTGGTGGTCTGAGTCCACTTACCAAATTTGTACTTGGAAGCATGCTGCAAACTGGAATAATGGCTGTGTAAAGGCCAGCCAATGGGCAGACAGAGGGGGCGGGGCTTAAGTAATTACAGTTCGTCCCTATTGGTGGTTGTAGTCCATGCACAAAATTTGTACTCCGTAGCATGCTGCGAACTTGAGTTATGGCTGTTTAAAGGCCAGCCAATGGGAAGACAGAGGGGGCGGGGCTTCAGCAATTCATGCTCGTCCCTATTGGTGGTCTAAGTCCACATACCAAATTTGGACTTGGTGGCATGCTGCAAACTGGAGTTATAGCTGTTTAAAATCCCGTGCTCATCCCGTGCTCAAACGGGCGGACGGACATAACATACGCTGGGGGTCCCTGGACCCCGCTTTGATAACTTCAGCAATTCATGCTCGTCCCTATTGGTGGTCTAAGTCCACATACCAAATTTGGACTTGGTGGCATGCTGCAAACTGGAGTTATAGCTGTTTAAAATCCCGTGCTCAAACGGGCGGACGGACATAACATACGCTGGGGGTCCCTGGACCCCTCTTTGATAACCAGTGGCACGTGTGGCCAATGAGAGGAGAGATGGCATAGGCAATCTCCAAGTCCGTGTGTGTGTGTGTGTGTGTGTGTGTGTGTGTGTGTGTGTGTGTGTGTGTGTGTGTGTGTGTGTGTGTGTGTGCGTGTGTTTGTATGTGTTGCTTCTTTGCCGTGCTCATCCCAGGCTCATAACATACGGACGGACGGACGCTTATACGGACAAAGTCAAGTGTAGAGCGGTTGGCACCACTAAAAAAAGTGTTGAAGTCCTCACTCTACTATACGATTAAAGTGACTTCAGCACCATAGACAGTGCCTCATTTTATCAAGACAAAATAAGAATCTGGATAAGCCTATTTTCAATCAAACACAATTCAGTCGACTACATTAAATGCCATCAAATGCAACTTAAAGATGGTGCAAGTGATATTCTTGCGTTAAAATAAGTAGCTCTAGATTCTGGTAGCATTGCTATGTTTGCTCAGTAACATGGGTCTTCCCATCTCACACACACACACGCACGCGCGCACGCACGCACGCACGCACGCACACACACACACACACACACACACACACACACACACACACACACACACACACACACACACACACACACACACACACACACACACACACACACACACACACTGTGGCAGGGGCGAAAACATAGTCTTTGCCTCGCCTGATGGTCTGGTGGAGACAACACAAAAGATTCTGTATCATTGCTATGCATTTCTGTAAAGAGGATAGGCTATTTCAGACACTCAGACACTCACAGTCTAAATGCTAGTGTTACTGTAAAAGCAGAGAGGCATTGCCGTGTGTAAATTAGAAAATTAGTTCCTGAAAGGGCGTTTAAAGATTTTTGTTTACTCTAATACAGATCTTATTGGTTCATTTGTATGCAATGCGATGCGAGAGTATGGACTAGCCGACACCTTGAATCATTAGTAATGATAACCGAAATACTTTTTCTTTTTCACTATATTAGGCTGTTCTATGTTTTTATTTTTATTTTCAGAACAGCATCCAACCTTTTCAGAAAGATAGCATTTCTTGTTCTAGGAGAATCATGATTATGCTACAGTCCCATAGTTTTTTTGTTTCGTTTTTTTAGTTGTTTTTTCTTTTTGTTGCTCTGCTACAGCATATAATTGACTTAATGTAAAATTGCAGGTAAATCAGAGAATAAGATCACTTCCTGGAATAGCTGAGAATTTAATTAGCTTGTAACGCTAAAACATGTAAGCAGAATTAGACTACTATGCATAAACCCCAAATTATGTTCCTGCCGGAATCACATTTGACTGATATGATCAAAGCATCAAGCCAGAGGCGTTATTATTTTGATTAGAAAACCAATCCCTTTCAGGCTTCTATGAAATAATTGGATGGAGGCAGATTATTTTGAAGGGAACAATACTAGGGGCCCAAATTACTCTTGTCAATGTTTATAGACCTAATGAGGACACTTACAGGTGAGCCAAATGCACCCTGCATTGAAATATCATGTTTGACAATGTTAAACATTTTCACCCCACATACTCGTGTGAGCATTATGACAAATGAAACCTCTTGAATCTTGAATCAGGCCTATTTTATAGGGACACTTCAACACTGGTTAAGTGGGCCCCCGGTAACTGCTGGTGGTACAGTATGTGTGTGGGTGGCAATTATACTTTAACATCAAACACTTCAACGAGAATCTGATTCTCCAGAATATTCTCCAGAATCATATTCTCCTGTGTGCAAACTATAGTTAAAGCATCAGCATTCAGTCCTTCATTGTGAAACCGCCCTTTAGAGAAGTCCAGGAACCGATTCCAGGAACATGACAGGGGATATTTATCTTGGGGGGGGGCGTCTGGCCTGCAAATTAACATGTAGTTAGAGTGAACAATGATATCCCCACAATACAACTTGTGACATTTAGCCTAAGTGACCACAACATGTCTCAGAAATTTCAATCATTCGCCAAAACACAGTACCTCCATTGGGAACACGTTACATAGCAACAGACAACATCAAACATCTAGCCTAGGCATAGCACAGTATAAGCACCCAAGTGAAATACTGTACTGTACATAGGTAATACAACACAGCGTTACAGAAACTAGACAAAAGCGCCCTATGTTTGACTCCTTCCTCCCTGTAAGCCGCCCACCCCTATACCCTGCACCCCCACTCCCCTATACCCCCGGATTCCAAGCAGTTGCTACCTGAAAGCCCCCCCCCCATACCATAGTACAGTACTTGAGTAAATGTAGTTACTTTCCACCACTCCCTGCCAGTAACAGAATCCAACCACAAATGTCTGCGGGCAATGGTAGGCAAAGCACAAACGCCAGCAGTCTCTGTTGGCATGCCTGCAGCTTCCACTGAGGACATCGAGGTCATGTCCTCACTCAGTGTTGTTTTCTGCAGATTTGGGGGCTATTTTGATTACACACATTCCATGAATACATAACTGTTGTTTTGTGTGATGTATGAATGTTTTGGGGAAGTACAAGTGACACCCAAGTCCCTGTATCGTGCCTATAGCAGGCAGGAGAGAAAAATATACCACATCTGCACATTCTGCAGATGTTTACAATTACAAACTACATCTTTGTATCAGCTCTGTTATATATATATATATATATCCATATCCCCAATTCACCTTTACATGCATGATGAAAATGTAAATATACTAGAAGTTCGGGCCGCTACGCGGCCCGAACGTCTAGCGTGACGCGTCGTTCACTTTGCAGTGCCACCTTACAGGCACCTCACAGTGTGAGAGAGAGTTTTGTGCTCTCCTAAATCCACGGCAGGCTTTGAAAGTACCCGCTTCAGAAAGAGGTGACGTGCATCACCTCTCCAATGACCAAAACCCACTTTGTGATTACTCAGACCTGGTATGGCAGACCTGTGGGGAGTGTGCAGTGGTGTACAATGTGAAAAGATAGTTGAAATCGCAGGAGATGAAGTTAGCAGTTTATTTGTGTAAAGGGTGGATATAAGAATGAAATGGTGTGAAAGACAGTGGCGACGTCGTCAGGTCCACAGGTTGTCATGGCAGAGCCTGCAGAATGGGAGAAAAGGAGAAGGCAGGAGTCAAGCAGACAATGTGAGAAGTCCACCATGGATCATGTGATAGTGAAGGCAGTGATTTTTGTGTGAAGATGTAGGCATTGTTGGTTATGTTGAGCAATGAGAAATGACACATGGAAGAATGCAACAGCCTTACCTCAGTGGGGAAGAAGCACTTTTGTGAAAACCACGTTTTCCGTGACGTTTTCAGTGTGGTTTTCCTGCTGGTGTATGGCATACTTTAGGCGTGCTGGGTCACCCGTTCTTGAGCTGGCAACATATAGTTGTCCGTGAGTGAAGACAGGGGATCGAAGCCAGACCCCAACTGTTGTAAGTGTCTGGCCTTGTGATTTGTTGATGGTGGTGGCGAAAGCAGTGCGGACTGGAAACTGTCGCCTGGCCCAGTCAAAAGTGAAAAGTCCAGCATCTGGGATGATGACTTGAATGATGCAGATTTATGCAGGCTGCATATTCTGCTTAAAGAAGAAACAAACAAAAAGCGACAGAGATATATGCCATATATGGGCATAAAAGGACACATACAAACAGATACATAGATCCCCATATATGGGCATGAAAGGGAAACAGACAGACAGATCCAGAGATCTCCATAATAAAGTCAAAACGGGTCCAATGTGATGTCATGCTGTCGTGAGATTACGTCACACTGGCGTTGTGTCCATATTCGGGACGACCGTCTCATCGTCATCGTCGTCTTGGTAACAGGTTGGTTTGTTGTGATGATGTAGTGTAAAGTTTCAGACAGACAGTAAGAGTGATGCAGTGTTGCATCACTCTTGCCAGATTGCAACGTACATACATACATACATACAACGGACAACCGACGTGGCGCAGGATTCAAATTGTAAGGTAGATGCTGATTTGAACATAATTTGTCTTTTCATGAAACAACTTTGGCTATTATTAAATCCTCAGTTTTAAAGATTTGTGAGTCAGTGACAATTGCAGACTTGTATGTTTTCATCACAATAACAATGCTAAATATATTAATTTAATGTATTGTTTGACTTTAAACTACAGTATAGGCTTCATAAATACCAAATCTGTTGATTAAATAAGACACACACACACACACACACACACACACACACACACACACACACACACACACACACACACACACACACACACACACACACACACACACACACACACAGCATAGGGGTTGGGAACAACCGCCTTTAGTAATTGTTGTTGCTCTCAAAATGTGTTAAAGAGTAGTCTGTGAATTGCCCTATTCACAGACAACCCCTTGCCCCTTACTATCACAACTCAGTTGCACACTTCAGCGGTGTGAGAATAACCAGGCAGTAACCACCTTCACCTCAAGTCAACGAGACAAAGTAAGTAATAAATAGTCCCACCTTACCCCAGCACCCAATTATCATTAGCAACCAAACAGTTGACAGTTTCAAATACCTTTGAGTCATTTGGCCTGGACAATAGATTCAGTTTTGACCAGCAAAATCATACCCAAAGAAGGAGCCACCAAAGACAGTCACTGCAAGCTTAAAAGGATATTTTAATTTCAAACATGTTTGGAGGATTTTTTATCAGACACTCCCCCTTCCTAGTCGTGATAGGCCGTTGGGGAGTGAGAGTGTGGATTACGCAAGGTAATACATCAAATGCATAGAGACAGTGTAGTGCCTCAGTAATGTAATTGAAACAGCATTGAAACTATACTAAACTATACAAACTATAGGATGTCAGGTCAACAAATGAACCTGGCATCTGTCTAAATAACATGCCATCTAAATTACATTTTAACCTTTGAAAATTGGGAGTGAGTCAGCAGTTCTAACTGCAATTGGGAGTTCTTTTCCACAGTTTGGGAGCCAGAAGGGAGAAGAGTCTGGGACATGTGGAGCATAATTAGGTTTCGAGAGCCTGTAAGGCTTCGAACCCTATTACATCTCTACACTTTCACTATTATTAGGTTTCGAGAGCCTGTAAGGCTTCGAACCCTATTACATCTCTACACTTTCATTATTATTATTCTTCCGCCGGTTTTGCCAGTTCTGGCCTAACCGCGTGGTCACTTCTTATGAAATTCGGCAATATGGTAGAGGGCTATGCCAAACGGCGAAAACCCGAAACTCACAAACATTGGCCAAAGGGTGGCGCTGTAGCACTCAATTGAAATATGCCAACTTTGAACAGGTACAGCTCATGCCCTGTTCGACCTACAGCCATGAAACTTCGATGCACACATGCGTCTCCTCATGCCTAACAACTTTCACACTCTGACTTTTGACCTCTGACCTTTAGATCTCCCACCATTTCGAATTCTATGAAAAGCAGTAAAAAGCAGTAAAAAAATCACTTCTCCTGGGATTTATGAGCAATCTGTACGAAACTGTATACACATGAACTTTGGACCAATGCCGACAAACGTAACTTAGCGGATTTTCCATAAGTGAAAACGTTAAGCTTTTATAAGCCAATGAAAATTGCAGCTTTTTTAAAATTATTCATCTGCCCCTAACACATACATGCAGACTCACATTTGTTTGACACTTTGCAATATTGTAGAGGGTCCTTCCAAGTATCACTGAAACCAATCTTACTCCAATTGGTCAAAGGGGGGCGCTATAGCAATTTTTTGAAAATGCAAACTTTAAACAGGCAAAAGTCATGCCTCGTTTGGCCGACAGCCGTTAAACCTGCTTACACATGTGCCTTGACTCATGAGGAACACATGTATCACTTTGACCAGTAAGCTCTGCCCTTAGATTGTCTGCAATTTTGAGCAGTTTGAAAAACATTTAAATCCAGGATTTCTGAGCAATTTGCATGAAACTGTGTCAAATACATGTTTGAGGCCCTTTTTCACAGGTTCAGGTGTGTTGGTTCAATAGCTTGATCGCTTAATCATCTGCCTTGAAACCATAGGGTAGCCGGTTCGAATCCCACCTCAGGTAGTCTTAATTATAATTGCATTGCACACAACATGACTATATCAATGAATACATGTGCAATTGTTAAAGATGACGAGAAATGAATACTTGAAAGTAGTTATTTTCAATGTATGATGTACTTCATTCGCGCTTTTGTTTTGTTTTGTTGGATTCTCCCTTTTCACTGTCTAAGGCTGTGTATTGGATAGCTCCACCAGTATGTGTGAGTCTCATGTGCCAAAGGTCCCTGGTTCGAATCCCACTTCTTACAGTTCACATTTAAATTGCATTGTACAAAACATGACCCTGTTAATTCAGACATGTGCAATGTTTAGACAATAACACGAAATGCTTTTGAGAGTAGTTGTTTTTTATGTATGACATACTTTCTTGTGAAAATAGACGATCTACAATCTCACACCTTTTTAGATAGCAACGCGTTGTGAGCTTGTAGATCGACTATTTTCCACTAGTTTCCATTCCGAAATATATTGAGCAGTTTGAAAAACATTTAAACCAAGGATTTCTGAGCAATTTGCGTGAAAGTGTGTCATGTGTGTAAACTCCCTTTTCACTAGTACAGGTCTGTTGGCCCAATGGCTTAATCATCTGCCTTGAAACCACAGGGTTCCTGGTTCGAATCCCACGTCATGTAGAATTCATTATAATTGCATTGCACACAACATGACTGTATCAATGAATACATGTGCAATTGTTAACCAGTAAACTCCGCCCTTAGATTGTCTGCAATTTTGAGCAGTTTGAAAAACATTTAAATCCACTATTTCTGAGCAATTTGCGTGAAAGTGTGTCATGTGTGTGAACTCCCTTTTCATCAGTTCGGGTCTGTTGGCCCAATGGCTTAATCATCTGCCTTGATACCAGAGGGTCGCCGGTTCAAATCTCACCTCATGCAGACCTCAACTCAATTGCATTGCACACAACATGACTGTATCAATGAATGACCAATGCCGACAGACGTGAGCAAGCAGATTTTCCATAAGTGAAAACGTTAAGCTTTTTATAAGCCAATGAAAATTGCAGTTTTATGACAATTATTCATCTGCCCCTAAAACATACATGCAGACTCGCATTTGTTTGACACTTTGCAATATTGTAGAAGGTCATTCCAAGTATCACTGAAACCAATCTTACTCCAATTGGTCAAAGGGGGGCGCTATAGCAATTTTTTGAAAATGCAAACTTTAAACAGGCAAAAGTCATGCCTCGTTTGGCCGACAGCCGTTAAACCTGCTTACACATGTGCCTTGACTCATGAGGAACACATGTATCACTTTGACCAGTAAGCTCTGCCCTTAGATTGTCTGCAATTTTGAGCAGTTTGAAAAACATTTAAATCCAGGATTTCTGAGCAATTTGCGTGAAAGTGTGTCATGTGTTTGAACTCCCTTTTCACTAGTTCAGGTGTGTAGGTTCAATAGCTTGATAGCTTAATCATCTGCCTTGAAACCACAGGGTTGCTGGTTCGAATCCCACCTCAGGTAGACTTCATTATAATTGCATTGCACACAACATGACTGTATCAATGAGGAACATATCTATCACTTTGACCAGTAAGCTCCGCCCTTAGATTGTCTGCAATTTTGAGCAGTTTGAAAAACATTTAAATCCAGCATTTCTGAGCAATTTGCGTGAAAGTGTGTCATGTGTGTGAACTCCTTTTTCATCAGTTCGGGTCTGTTGGCCCAATGGCTTAATCATCTGCCTTGATACCACAGGGTCGCTGGTTCAAATCTCACCTCATGCAGACCTCAACTCAATTGCATTGCACACAACATGACTGTATCAATGCATGTGCAATTGTTAAAGATAACGAGAAATGCATACTTGAAAGTAGTTATTTTCAATGTATGACGTAATTCATTTGCCCTTTTGTTTTGTGTTGTTGGATTCTCCTTTCTCACTATCTGATGCTGTCGATTCAATAGCTCCACCAGTAGAGTGTGAGAGTGTCAACAGACACCATCAGGGAGGCCATATCTCTAGCTCAATGAGAAGAGAGGCAGCCTGTGAATCCATAGGTCGCTGGTTCGATCCCTGTCCCCAACAATGCGTTGAGGTGATCATCATTTGGAATTCCCCCTATTCCCATGGATTGGATCCACCCCTCTCACTCATCACCAATCACACCTGCCACATGCACAGTACAATTTTTAGGTACTTTTACTTTACTACTCTACTCTACTGCAATTACAGCAGATGACAGCTTTAGTTACTTGTTACTTTGCAGATGTAATTATTAATACAACACCTACAGTAACCACATACAGCCGATCTACAATGTGACGCGTTATGAGCTTGTATGTATATAATAAGCAACCCATGCTGTATGATAACTTACCACATATGAAATCCAATTCTGTCTATCCAATGGCTCAGTCTGTACTGTGGCCATAGCTGAGTGGTTAGTGAGCCCACCTAGGGAGCCAGAGGCCCTGGTTGCCCCAGGTACGATTCCAGGCCAGGCCAGCAAATGTGTCGATGAAATGAAATTTGTCCCTGAGCAAGACTCTTAACCCCTAATTGCTCACAGGCCCTCATTGGAAACAAGACCGCAAGGACTTTCATGAACGGACCTGGAATTATCCTTATCCTTTACACTGTCTACCCACAAGTCTATAGGTCCCTGGTTCAAACCTCAATTTAACCGGTCCAAATATAATTTACTGAACAAAAATCATGACTTTGTTAATTAATGCATGTTCACTTCTTCTCTCTCGCTCTCTCTCTTACTGCCTCTCTTTCTCTCTCCCTCTCTCTCTCTCTCTCTCTCTCTTTCTTTTCTCTCTCTCTCTCTCTCTCTCTCTCTCTCTCTCTCTCTCTCTCTCTCTCTCTCTCTCTCTCTCTCTCTCTCTCTCTCTCTCTCCCCTTCTCTCTCTCTCTCCCTCTCCCTCTCCCTCTCCCTCTCTCTCTCTCTCTCTGTCACTGTCTGTCTGTCTGCCAGTCTGCCACTCTGTCACTGTCTGTCTGTCTGCCAGTCTGCCACTCTGTCACTGTCTGTCTGTCTGCCAGTCTGCCAGTCTGCCACAGTCTGTCTGTCTGCCAGTCTGCCACTCTGTCACTGTCTGTCTGTCTGCCAGTCTGCCACTCTGCCACTCTGTCACAGTCTGTCTGTTTGTCTGTCTGCCACTCTGTCACAGTCTGTCACAGTCTGCCAGTCTGCCAGTCTGTCACAGTCTGCCAGTCTGCCACTCTGTCACTGTCTGTCTGTCTGCCAGTCTGCCAGTCTGCCACAGTCTGTCTGTCTGCCAGTCTGCCACAGTCTGTCACAGTCTGCCAGTCTGCCAGTCTGCCACTCTGTCACAGTCTGCCAGTCTGCCACTCTGTCAAAGTCTGCCAGTCTGCCAGTCTGCCACTCTGTCACAGTCTGCCAGTCTGCCATTATTCTCGAAACCGCTCATTGCTGCTTGCAGCTATATTTATTATTATTCTTCCGCCGTTTTTGCCAGTTCTGGCCTAACCGCCTGGTCACTTCTTATGAAATTCGGCAATATGGTAGAGGGCTATGCCAAACGGCGAAAACCCGAAACTCACAACCATTGGCCAAAGGGTGGCGCTGTAGCACTCAATTGAACATGCCAACTTTGAACAGGTACAGCTCATGCCCTGTTCGACCTACAGCCATGAAACTTCGATACACACATGCGTCTCCTCATGCCTAACAACTTTCGCTGTTTGACTTTTGACCTCTGACCTTTAGATCTCCCACCATTTCGAATTCTATGAAAAGCAGTAAAAAGCAGTAAAAAAATCACTTCTCCTGGGATTTATGAGCAATCTGTACGAAACTGTATACACATGAACTTTGGACCAATGCCGACAAACGTAACTTAGCGGATTTTCCATAAGTGAAAACGTTAAGCTTTTATAAGCCAATGAAAATTGCAGCTTTTTTTAAATTATTCATCTGCCCCTAACACATACATGCAGACTCACATTTGTTTGACACTTTGCAATATTGTAGAGGGTCCTTCCAAGTATCACTGAAACCAATCTTACTCCAATTGGTCAAAGGGGGGCGCTATAGCAATTTTTTGAAAATGCAAACTTTAAACAGGCAAAAGTCATGCCTCGTTTGGCCGACAGCCGTTAAACCTGCTTACACATGTGCCTTGACTCATGAGGAACACATGTATCACTTTGACCAGTAAGCTCTGCCCTTAGATTGTCTGCAATTTTGAGCAGTTTGAAAAACATTTAAATCCAGGATTTCTGAGCAATTTGCATGAAACCGTGTCAAATACATGTTTGAGGCCCTTTTTCACAGGTTCAGGTGTGTTGGTTCAATAGCTTGATCGCTTAATCATCTGCCTTGAAACCATAGGGTAGCCGGTTCGAATCCCACCTCAGGTAGACTTAATTATAATTGCATTGCACACAACATGACTATACCAATGAATACATGTGCAATTGTTAAAGATGACGAGAAATGCATACTTGAAAGTAGTTCTTTTCAATGTATGACGTACTTCATTCGCGCTTTTGTTTTGTTTTGTTGGATTCTCCCTTTTCACTGTCTAAGGCTGTGTATTGGATAGCTCCACCAGTAGAGTGTGAGTCTCATGTGCCGAAGGTCCCTGGTTCGAATCCCACTTATTACAGTTCACATTTAAATTGCATTGTACAAAACATGACCCTGTTAATTCAGACAAGTGCAATGTTTAGACAATAACACGAAATGCTTTTGAGAGTAGTTTCTTTTTATGTATGACATACTTTCTTGTGAAAATAGCCGATCTACAATCTCACACCTTTTTAGATAGCAACGCGTTGTGAGCTTGTAGATCGACTATTTTCCACTAGTTTCCATTCCGAAATATATTGAGCAGTTTGAAAAACATTTAAACCAAGGATTTCTGAGCAATTTGCGTGAAAGTGTGTCATGTGTGTGAACTCCCTTTTCACTAGTACAGGTCTGTTGGCCCAATGGCTTAATCATCTGCCTTGAAACCACAGGGTTCCTGGTTCGAATCCCACGTCATGTAGAATTCATTATAATTGCATTGCACACAACATGACTGTATCAATGAATACATGTGCAATTGTTAACCAGTAAACTCCGCCCTTAGATTGTCTGCAATTTTGAGCAGTTTGAAAAACATTTAAATCCAGTATTTCTGAGCAATTTGCGTGAAAGTGTGTCATGTGTGTGAACTCCCTTTTCATCAGTTCGGGTCTGTTGGCCCAATGGCTTAATCATCTGCCTTGATACCAGAGCGTCGCCGGTTCAAATCTCACCTCATGCAGACCTCAACTCAATTGCATTACACACAACATGACTGTATCAATGAATAAACATGCAATTGTTAAATGAAACGCTTATTGAGAGTACTTGTTTTCAATGTATGATGTACTTCATTCCCTCTTTTGTTTTGTTTTGTTTTGTTGGATTCTCCCTTCTCACTGACCAAGGCTGTGGATTGAATAGCTTGATCAATACAGTGTTAGTCTCATGTGCCAAAGGTCCACGGCTCAAACCCCACTTGTCACAGTTTACATTTAAATTGCATTATGCAAAACATGACCCTGTTAATTCAGACATGTGCACTTTGCTCTCTCTCTCTCTCTCTCTCTCTCTCTCTCTCTCTCTCTCTCTCTCTCTCTTTCTCTCTCTCTCTCTCTCTCTCTCTCTCTCTCTCTCTCTCTCTCTCACTCTGTCACAGTCTGCCACTCTGTCACTGTCTGTCTGTCTGTCTGCCAGTCTGCCAGTCTGCCACAGTCTGTCTGTCTGCCAGTCTGCCACAGTCTGTCACAGTCTGCCAGTCTGCCAGTCTGCCACTCTGTCACAGTCTGCCAGTCTGCCACTCTGTCAAAGTCTGCCAGTCTGCCAGTCTGCCAGTCTGCCACTCTGTCAAAGTCTGCCAGTCTGCCAGTCTGCCACTCTTGTCACAGTCTGCCAGTCTGCCATTATTCTCGAAACCGCTAATCGCTGCTTGCAGCTATATTATTGCTATTATTGTTGTATTGTGTATGAATTGTTGCCTGATATACAGTGCTATGGAACTTAATCTCCCCTTGGGGACAATAAAGTCTAAAGTCTGGCTTGCGGCCTCCAGTGACCTAAGGACGAATGGAAGACTACTAAATGTTAGAATTATTGACATTAATGATGAGTGCAATCGGTGACATTCAAATTACATTTGAACTGCATTAGACATTTCATCAGATAAACTGGATGAAAGTATAAAGGCAGACTTGATGAGCACTAAGTCAAGTGGAATATAAATCGTCACAGTGTAAACAAAAACAAGTCATCGTTCCAACATAGTCACTGGCATCCATATTCTGGAGAGAGGGGAGACGGGAGAGACAGGAGGATTCACTTTGTCCAATTCAATGACAGGCTCCAATGAACAATTTGATATACCTGCTACTGACGGAGGCTGTGCCAAATCCCTGATTGAAGAACTTCAAGGCTACGGAATAAACTGGGTGAGAGCCGTTGGAGCCGTCACAGTCACCACAGCCGATGGCAAGCCTGAGAAAACAACAAAGAATCTGAGGCGGGAGCTATAATTTCAAAATAAACATCTAATATGAGCTATTAGAATCATTTGTTCTACTGAATACAAACTGGGACAACAACGCATCAATCGGGAGATATCTTGTGTCTTTTACCAAGCTCCGAGCTACATGCCTTTGTTCTCCCCAGTCAGTGGATATCTTTTTTGTTTTATATTTATTTTTGGGCTTTTATGCCTTTATTGATAGGATAGTAGGCTGACAGGAAAGGGGGAGAGAGATGGGGAGTGACATGCAGCAAAGGCCGTCGGGATCGGGAGTCGAACCCGCACCACATTGAGCCGGTGCCTGGACCGCTAAGCCAACATCTGAGTGTGTTTGGTGTCCCACTCTTACTGCTGTTCATAATGCTGAGCTGCAAAAAATCACAACTGTTCAATCAATGATGCCAGGGACGTAGGAAGTGGAGTCCAGTATTGTTACCCACTACTACAGTACATTTTAGTAACAGTTGGTAACGGTTGGCTTGGAGGTGCTAGCAAGCCAAACAAGGCTATAGTTTCTTTTGCAAACTGCATAGAAATGTACAGTGTGTGTGTGTGCGTGTGCGTGAGATTATGAAGTTTGCATGAAGTTCATTACCTGCATGGAAATTACAACGTGCGTAATACGCATCTGGAAAGCTCCATTTCCCTTTAATTGCATCAAGCACGCGGGTGTCATCTCCTATCTGTCATCATTATCAATCATGAAGTTCTTTGTCAAGAAATGTGTGTGTTATGTTCTATACAGTGTAGAAAATAAGTGCATTCATAATTGTGACTGCACTCTCTGTGGCTTGCAGGTGTTGTGTCTCAAACTTTAAATGTATTATGTTACCTTGAGGCCGTAATTTTAGGCTTGTTTTAAACTTCTGTGTAGTTTTGTGTATGTCTTTGTATGGTTGGTGTGTGTGTCTGTGAGAGTGATATGGGCTGCAGGTGTGCTTGGCTGATTGCATGAGTGAGTGACTGATTTTTCAGGATGAAGCAGGGAGCTGATTGGTTCCATGAACTTTAAAAGGCCGGTTTTCCCCGGCTCTAGTGTGCTTTCCTCTTTACACTCCAAGCTGCCAGCTTTTGTAAAATGCTTATTAAAAGATGTTCAGTGTTTTTTTTAGTTTTTTTTTACTTTGTTTATTGGATTTACCACAGAAGCGTTCAACGTCAAAAGTTGGTACTTACAGTATGAAGTTACGTAAAAGCTTCCTCCAGTGCAATCCATCCAATACAAAAATTGCAGTAAACAGACCCAGCAGTAATTATCACCCAAAACATACAGGAAATACAGGTTAAAAAATATACCAAAAAAAATAAGATAAACTCAGACAGAACAAAACAATATCAGTCAAACAGTAGCCTACATATCCATGACACATTTAAAATCTGCATACTGTAACAGCACCGCCACAGCAACCCCATCATATCAACGCTCCACCACACCGCACGTATCCTCAATCAGGGATGGATTAAATTCCGGACAAATTGAAATAATGGACCCAATACCTTCCCAAACTTACTGGAGGAGCCACTTAATGAGAATCTAATCTTTTCTAGTTTTAGACAGTACAAGATGTCTCTTATCCACTGAATGTGAGAGGGGGAAGTAGGTGATTTCCAATTAAAAAATAATGAGTCTGAGTTCAATGTTTTAACAGCCTGGGTTTTTGTAGGGTGTTTTGATTAGGTGTTACGTTAGTGTTTTGTCTTTTGGATTCTTTTGATTTGATTTGGTTAGCTAAGTTTAGGTAATTTGTGTGTAGTTCCCTTTTGTTTATTGTTTTGGTTTTCTTTTCAGATCACCCTGAAGTCAATGAATCGACTAATGAAAAACACCCAAAAGGCTTAACTTTCGTCATTGCTGGTGATTCTTTGGGAGCTGGGAAGAAAGTCCCATTTGTACATACAGTTAATTTGTGTGTGTGAGTGTGCAGTTTAATTTGTTTTGGCCCCCTTCTATGTGAAAGCCAGGCCTCCTCCCAACTGTCCCCATCACCTTTGAGTGTAAATGTAGGCAGCAATGTAGTTGTCTGTGAAGAGCAGAACTTCTTGAGAGAATGTGTTATACATGCAATGCTTTTCATTATTAAAGAAAAAGTTCTTACAAACATTTGTTTGAATGAATTACTTAAATGAGAAGGTCATTAAAGGTCCTTAAATTGTGTCAGTTATTCCCTCCCTCCCTACACACACACACACACACACACACACACACACACACACACACACACACACACACACACACACACACACACACACACACACACACACACACACACACACACACTCATTCAATTCAATTCAATTCAATTCAATTCAATTCAATTCAATTCAATTCAATTCAATTCAATTCAATTCAATTCAATTCAATTCAAAGGGCTTTATTGGCATGAGAAAACATACGTTTACATTGCCAAAGCAAAAAGCACAATACAACAATACAGCAATACAATCAAAACAAAAAATGTACATTTGAAAGTCAGAATCTTCAATAGATCAATTTCTATGTACCAAGATCACTGGGTGCAGGTATAGTGCAGGAATATACACAATGATTAGTCTTTAGGGTGGTTGTGTTCCGTTCGATATCCTTCTCCTATCACAGCAACTCACGAATCTTGCTGCTGTGTTTGCACACTGTTGTACTTCGCCCAGCAGATATGGGAGTTTTTTGTCATTGGTCATGTTTTCAAAATCTCTGTGTGTGGTTGTAATCTGTTTGGAAGTATGTGTCTCTGATGTCTTGGTACAATGGACAGACGGTTAGGAAGTGTAGCTCGGTTTCCACTTCCTTTTGTGTGCAGTGGGTGCATAGTCTGTCTTCTCTCGGGATACAGGTCTGCCTGTGACGACCTTTCTCGATCGCAAGACTGTGCTCACTGAGTCTGTACCTAGTTAAGATTTTTCTTTGTTTTGGGTCGGTCACGGTGCTCAGGTATTCTGCCACTGCGTATTCTCTGTTTAGGGCCAGATAGCATTCTAGTTTACTCTGCTTTTGTGTTGCTTCTTTCCAATGTGTCAGGTAGTTTTCCTTTTGCTGTTTAATAATTTTGTTTCGTCCGATGGGTTTTCTATCTCGTGGCTCTGTTTGTGTTTGTGCCCGGAGTTCCATGGCCAGCTGGCTGAGGGGGCATCTCTCTAGAGTTTCGCTGTGTGTGAGTGCTTTGTTATGGAGTGCATCTAGGTCGCTTTCTTTTAGGTGGTTGTAGAACTTAAGTGCTCTCTTTTTTATTTTGATTATGAGTGGGTATCGTCCTAGTTCTGCCCTGCATGCATTATTTGGTGTTTTTCGCTGGGTACGGAGAATGGATTTGCAGAATTCTGTGTGTAGGGTCTCGGTTTGGTGTTTATCCCATTTTTCAAGGTCATGGTTTGCTAATGGTCCCCAGATCTCACAACCATAGAGGGAAATTGGTTCTATCACAGAGTCCAGTATTTTAAGCCAGGTTTTAATTGGGATGTCTATTTTGATGTTTCTTTTGATAGCATAGAATGCCCTTCTTGCCTTGTCTCTCAGGTCCTTTACAGCTTGGTTGTACACACACACACACACACACACACACACACACACACACACACACACACACACACACACACACACACACACACACACACACACACACACACACACACACACACACACACACACACACACACACACCCACACACACTACTGTACATACAGACAGACAGACAGACAGACAGACAGACAGACAGACGATAATAATAAAAAGGCATTTACAGTGAAGGCACTTGAGTATGATATAACCAGCCAAATATTACAATACAGAGTAATGCAGGTAAGTAGCTTCAATTACCATATGTTTGGGGGACAAATACCCTTTGCCAGGCTCATCCATTATGTAAGCTAAAACATTGCTCCTGACATATTGCATAAATAAGCCCCACTCTCTTTGAAACATCTCTTGCTTATCAAAAAAAGAAAAAGAAAAACCTCTATGAAGATTTGTTTGCTATAATATTATGCCCATTTGGATTGAGGCCATATTGGCTCCAACTCCAATTTGATCGAGTAAATGTCCTGCACTTTTCTACCCTCTTCCCATTAATCTTGTACATTGCCACAATGGAACAGTGTACCCTTATCTTCACCCCATCTGGTACATAGGTCTGGAATATGGTTATTAAATAGAAATCGCTTATTTTCTGGTGTGATTAGCCAATCTCTTTAATAGCCAATTATTTTAAAGTTTGTGAAACACATATGAAGGTCATATACTGTAGGTTTCCGGTTAAAATCTAGAGCAAATCAAAAGAAGCTACGGGAAACTGAAATAATAATAATAATAATAATAATAATAATAATACATACAATTTATATAGCGCTTTTCTAGGTACTCAAAGTCGCTTTACAGAAACAGAATAAAAACAACTTTATAAGAAAACAAGACATGACACACAGTCATGTACAGTATACCAGCTTACCAGCTAGTGGCTCCCCATTGGCTTAGACCTGTTGCTTATTTCTCTTGCAGAATCTGGCAACACTGTTAGGCCGCCATAGCTTGGGAGGACGAGACCGCCTGTTCAGAGTATGGGAAAGTATCCCCATTGGCTTAAAGGACAGCCAATGATCGAAAACATGTCGAGAATCTGTCGAGAATCTGTCGAACACATGTTGACTAGTGGTCAGTCTCTTCTTAGAGCAGCTCGCAAGCTGGTAAAAACTAGTTCAGAGACTAGTAGAAACAAGAAATGGGTATGGCACCTTCCGGACTACATGGTTTCTGGTGCACTTGTTGAGGAATTACTGGTTCACTTCGCCTGACACTCAGCCTGAATATTCATTTATTTTCACTCCATTATTCAGTCTGAAAGCCCTCTCAGTGCAGCCGTTTTCTGAGATGGGGCGTGGCCAAAGTGGGACTCTTTGGCGATTAGTTCATACTGGATTGTTCATTCATTCATACTGAATTGTCCCGATCCCGATTGGGCCAGGTTAGATTTTCAACCGAAAAAAAAACCTCCTTCAGTCCTTCTACAGCGTCACCAGACCCTGAATGCGAGGCTAGCGATTCAGGGGCTGCAGCCAACATTTTTTAATATTCAATATGCTCGACAATGAAGGTATTTTTTTGTAATAAGTAGGCCTAATATGCATTTAGTATGCATGTATGGATAGCCACAGCATCAAAATGCAACATTTTGTTTATTTGACACAAATGATCGGAAATTATCATTGACAAGTGCTTTACTATTAGCCTATCATGTGAAAAACTGTGGCACCAAAATTGGCACATTTTAAAGCTTTCCCTAAATGTTTCAAATGAGGCTTTATAGGAAACTTGTCTCTTTCAGGGGAGCTGAGCGCCCTGTAACTCCACCCATATTTAGAACCCTACTAAATAGAATCCAATATTGGATTACTTTTTTGTAGTAAACATCTAAGATATAGTATACTGGGAGAAAGTCAGTAATGAGAAAGTAACTGCAGGACTGCTTGTTTCCTTGCCACTGAAGCACTAGACTGTAGCTGCAGCCAGTGAAATTAGTTGGAATATGTCAACTGAAATGGCCCCTTATAAGTGTTGTCTGCCAAGGGCTGCTGATTTAAGCCAAGTGTAAATCAGCCTGTCTGCAACAACACTCCTTGCCAATATTGACTGAGGCCAAGCATTCAGTTTGCAAACAGATTTGTAACGCTACATAAAAACAATTACATTAAAAATAGTGAATATCTGTTTTTCATAACTCATAAATAGTGCAATCAATTCTAGTATTTAAAGTAAATTAATCATGGTTTGCCTTGTACGATTGTTTCAAGCATAATACTCACTGAAAAAGTATGCATGCATCTTTTCTCTACATTAAAAAGAAATCCATCCCTCGACCCAGCTGGACCCCTGCTGTGACCCACTTGAGGGTTGTGGGCCACAGTTTGAAAATCACTACTTTATAGCACAAGGCACATAGTAAAATGTCATGGCCAGTGCAGGACAAGTACAATGAAGTAGAGGTCAACTTTGGGAGCCACAGTAAACTCACACCATGATTCAATTACTTTACCCAATCACTCAAGCTGATGGGGTGTGGGTCAGGGTGAGAGAAATTGATTTACTGCCGTTTTGCCTTTGGCTTTTGCTGACCATGCATGTTCTCTCTCAAATCCTCTCTCAATCTCATGTGAACTCCTGGGAATAAGGTGTCCCTCTGCATCCACTCATTCCGAAGCCTTCACTTTGTTCTGTCGACTACAACAAGGTTCAAAGTCCAAGGTTCAAGGTTCTTTATTGTTTCGTCATGTAAACCTTTGTTCGGCTGACCAGACAATAATATGATAGGAAAAAAGAAAAGCAAAACATTTTAAAACCATTAGCTCAATATTAAAGAGGAATCTATAATCAGAATATGTTAAAATAAAACAGAAAAATAAGAGAATAAAATGGCAAGGCTTCAGCAGATCTGCAGTTTTCTGGGAGTTGCATAAAAATGAAATGCTGCATCTCCACGTACAATAGGTTTGATTCTGTATGACCTCTCTCAAATTACCTGAGTTTGGAATGTTCATGATCAGAAATGTATTCAGACACTAAACTAGGCCTTCAATCCCTTATAAACCAAGAGAAGTATTTTGAAGTAAGAGAAAAAAATATATAAGAACCGGAGTGATAGGATCCACTTTCTTGGTATTATTATGGAATCGAGCAGCAGCGTTCTGCAGCAGCGATCAATCTTTAACTAGTCTACTGAATTTGAATGAATGGACATTAAATCCTGCTGAGACATAAATCTTTATTCCTTGATATATTCTTAAGGTGATTTTGAAAATGAAATGCAGGTCTGGGTCCATGATGACTACAACAAGATTTCTGGCTTGGGTTGTGGTTTTTAGAATTAATGATTGAGGCTGTGCACAGACTTTTAATCATGATTCCCTGGCTCCAAAAACACATGACTTCAGTTTGTTTTTGTAAGAGCATGTTAGAGAGGTTCACAAAATAAGTAATAAATGAGAGAAATTATGTAGGCACAGAAAAGGGCACTTTCTACTTTGAAGGTTGTCGAGCAGCTGCTCTGGTTCCCGTTGGCTTCTGTGTGTGCACGTGTGTTCTTGTTTTAAAGCTTAATTGAAGGGTGACATATGGACAAGCGTTAACAAGGTCAATAGCGAAAGACTTTGTAAATCACGCTCGCCTATCCATTGGGTGATTTTCTTCAGTCATTTACACTTGTACAAGGGTCAGTTTTGTTGTAGCCTTCAGTATTTGTTCTCTCTTTGGAAGTAACAACTGATAAATTAACACTGCGGATTTCCCTGTGTACACAAATATTATTATTAGCTGTGTACGTAACAAATGATTTTTCAGTGACATAGAACTGATTGTAGGCAAGCAGATCCCATATGAGATGATTCATACAGCCAATAACAAAGTTATTTATGGAGCTGGGCCTATATTCCCTATAGTGATGTGATGAGATATTTGCTGTGGTAGATTCAGATATTGGTCATTATTCCCCTTGAGACAGACATATATATTGGAAATATTGTCACTGGGGAGATCTGAGAGTTCAATTATAAGTACGGAGGTCATATAAATTGCCTCCCGTTGAGAGTCTAACTCGTTTGCCATGAGCCCAATGCGCTGCTACACCCCCACACACACACACACAGACACACAGAAACACATCTGACATATGTGCGCGCGTATGCATGCAAACACAAACAACACATGTGGAGCTTAGCAAGTGCGTGCGTGGTCAATCCTCGCCCACTCCTCTGTTGACCTCACATGAGTGGAGGAGAAAAGCTGGTTAGTAACTCACACTTCATGAATATTTTAATTTCATGCTATATTTACCACACAGTAAACATAAAATGTACAGTGATGAATCAAAAATGTCCCCCTTCTTTAACCACCAAAGATATCTCATCTACAAGCTCACAACAAATTGCGATTTGATGCTTTGTGAGCTTGTTCTGTAGATCTGCTATTTGTGCAACATTTTTCATCGTTATTTTTCTAAATGTTCACCTGTAATAGGTTGTAAGTGGTTACAAGCTTTCCATGTACAGATTCTTGACTCTTTTTTCAATTCTTTAGAGAATGACAAATCCTGATCAGAAGCTTGTGAGAATGATGATGTCCTCAGCTATGGAAGAAATCAATGTCAAGAAAGCAGGATGTTAAGTAGTATAGGTCATGACTCATCCAGTGGTCTTCCTGGATGTGTGCATGCTTGCATGTATGTGCATGTGTTCGTATGTGTGTGTGTGTGTGTGTGTGTGTGTGTGTGTGTGTGTGTGTGTGTGTGTGTGTGTGTGTGTGTGTGTGTGTGTGTGTGTGTGTGTGTGTGTGTGTGTGTGTGTGTGTGTGTGTGTGTGTGTGTGTGTGTGTGTGTAATTTATTCTTAAAACACTTCTTGGCATTAATGTGAGAATGATCTGAAATGAAGAACACAACAGCTAAAGGCGCTAAACTCCCCAGAGGGATGTTGGTTTGGTGCTAACACACTGCCTCCAGCTAGGATTAGTTTTTTGTCAATTCAAATAAGCAAAGCAAAGATATTTTCAAATCTAACAGCTAAATAGGATATACTGTAGCCTACATTCTAATGATAATAATAACCCTAACCTAATGTTATTTCAGTTGCTTTGAGGTTTTTATTCAACTATCATTAGAGCCTGACCTGTCACAGTCCGCTCCTCGGGCCGTGGACTTTGACTCTTATATGGTCATGGACACTTTAGGCCGGTTAGGCCGACTTTATTATTTAGACCTTGAATGCCCTTAAAGGGTCATGGACACTTTAGGCCGGTTAGGCCTAAAGTGCATACTGCATGTTCTGTATTCTTATTGTATGTTCTGCTTACTGCATGATCTATTTACGGGGACAGAGCTCTGCTCTGTACACGTATTGTTATTGGCAGTATTCTGTCACTTCTTCTTCTTCTTCTTCTTCTTCTTCTGCCACTTTTCGCAGTTCTGGCTGAACCGCGCTGTCGCTTTTTACGAAACTCGGCCATATGGTAGATGGTCATGAAAAACGATCAAAAAATAATTCTCACAATCTTTCGTCCAAAGGTGGCGCTATAGCACTCAATTGAAAATGCCAACTTTGACCAGGTACAACTCATGCCCTGTTTGACCTACAGCCATGAAACTTGGATACACATATGCGTCTCCTCATGCTGAACAACTTTCACCCTCTGACTTTTGACCTCTGACCTTTAGATCTCCCACCATTTTGAATTATATGAAAAACAGTCATTGGCTCCTAACTTCTGCATTTTTTCACTTATGGAAAATCCGTTGGAAATTTTTGTAGGCAGTGGTCCAAGGTTCAAGTGCTAAACGTTTCGTGCAGATTGCTCAAAAATCCCAGGAGGAGATAGATTTTAACTATTACAGTTTTATGAAAATTATTCATCTGTGCCTAAAACATACATGCAGACTCACATTTCTTTGAAACTTTGCAGAAATGTACAGGGTCATTCCAAATATCACTGAAACCAATCTTACTCCAATTGGCCAAAAGGGGGCGCTATAGCAATTTTTTGAAAAGGCAGACTTTAAACAGGCATAAGTCATGCCTCGTTTGGCCGAAAGTCGTGAAACTTGCTTACACATGTGCCTTGACTCATGAGGAACACACGTATCGATTTGACCATTAAGCTCCGCCCTTAGATTTTCCGCAATTTTGAGCAGTTTGAAAAATACTTGTTTTTGCCAGTTCTGGCTTAACCGTGCATACGCTTTTTACGAAACTCGGCCATATGGTAGATGCTCATGAAAAACTACCAAGAAATAATTCTCACACTCATTCGTCAAAGGGTGGCGCTATAGCACTCAATTGAAAGTGCCAACTTTGAACAGGTACAACTCATGCCCTGTTTGACCTACAACCATGAAACTTCGATACACACATGCGTCTCTTCATGCCCGACAACTTTCGTGGTCTGACTTTTGACCTCTGACCTTTAGATCTCCCACCATTTTGAATTATATGAAAAACAGTCATTGGCTCCTAACTTCTGCATTTTTTCACTTATGGAAAATCCGTTGGAAATTTTTGTAGGCAGAGGTCCAAAGTTCAAGTGGTAAACGTTTCGTGCAGATTGCTCAAAAATCCCAGGAGGAGATAGATTTTAACTATTACAGTTTTATGAAAATTATTCATCTGTGCCTAAAACATACATGCAGACTCACATTTCTTTGAAACTTTGCAGAAATGTACAGGGTCATTCCAAATATCACTGAAACCAATCTTACTCCAATTGGCCAAAAGGGGGCGCTATAGCAATTTTTTGAAAATGCAGACTTTAAACAGGCATAAGTCATGCCTCGTTTGGCCGAAAGTCGTGAAACTTGCTTACACATGTGCCTTGACTCATGAGGAACACACGTATCGATTTGACCATTAAGCTCCGCCCTTAGATTGTCCGCAATTTTGAGCAGTTTGAAAAACACTTAAACCCAGGATTTTTCAGCTATTTGCGTGAAACTGTATCATCTGTGTGATCTCCTTTTTCACAGTTACTTGTCTGTTGGGCCAATGGCGTCTCCCTTAAATGAATGCCTCACAATCTCAAGGTCGACAGTTCAAGCCTCACTTGATGTAGACTTAATTTAAGTTGAATTGCAAACAACATGACTGTATCAATGAATACATGTGCAAATGGTAAAGATAACCTGAAATGCTTATTTGAGAGTACGTTTTTTACGTATGACATACTTCATTCTGAAAATAGCTGATCTACAATCTCACAACTTTTCATGGTTTGTGAGCTTGTAGATCGGCTACTTTCATTAGTTTTGGTTCTGAGGAGATGTACAATTTCTTCATTGGTAAATGGCTTGTGAACGAGTGATCTTAGTGTTAGTGAAACAGGGGCTTGGTTCATGAAAGAAGGCAAGAGTTTATGATCTTCAACAGACAATATCAGCCTGGACAAAGCTATAGCACTATAGGTAGTGTTGCAGCCTATTAGTCTGAAGGTTGAGAGTTCGAATCCTGTTAATGGCAGTAGGTTGAGATGTCCAATCAAACCATTATGTTTCCATCTCTCTCTCTCATCAATCTATTGTTTCCATGTCACTCTCTCTCTCTTCAATCTATTCCGTTTCCATGTCTCTCTCTCTCTCTATTCACTGTCCCCGTATTATCGCTGCTTGCAGCTATATTTGTATATTAGATTTGTTGTTACTCTGTTGCCTTTTGCCCTGATGTTGTCTACTCTTGTTTTGTAGTATTGTTTCCTGTCTGCCTTGTTATCGCTTCCTGTCTTGTCTGACCAGTATGTATTTGTAATTGCTCTCCACCTGTGTCCTGTTGTGCCCCAGCCAATCTCTGTGCTGATTTGTCTTGTGTTCACCTGTGTCCAGTTAACCCTGTGTCTATATATAGTCCCCTGTTTCTTCAGTCCACTGTTAGGTCGTCGTTTGATGTTAGTGAATGTCAGTGCTATACTTAGGCTGAAAGCCATCTGTATATTCTGTTCCTGTTTAGCCTTCCCCATTTTATGGGTTGCTTAAGTTTGGTTAATAAACCTCAAAACCTCTGAACTTTGATCAGTGCTTTGGTCGTACTGCTTTTGGGTTCTTCGAAGTAATTCCTGACATGACCAATACCTAATGGACATGTCATTATGGGTAAAAACTTTTCTAAAATGGCAAGCTAGAAGCTCTTCAAAAACAGATCTACAAGCTCACGCCATATCACAATGTGATCTTGTAGATCACATTGCGACATGGCACAATGTGATCTGTAGTGGTTAAATAAATACAGTTCAGTTCATGTTTATTTTTTAATATATCAAAAAGTTACCCTGATGAAGGCATTGTTGCCTCAACGTGTAGGTATATTTTTTATTCTTGCTATGCATTAGCCAGACTATTAAACTTTTTTTTTTTTTCTAAAAGAGTGCCATGGTCTCATCCATTTATCAAAAAGTTATTTGTGTTTTGAATTAGTTTCTTTCGAATTCATCGTTCAAAACATCCATAATCGTTTCTGTATGGACTTGTTTCTGTATGGTCCAAACCTGAACTTTAACTTTATATGTTATTTTATCGCCCCAGTTATAGTTACAGGTCAGTGTTGAAGGTTAAGTATCTAATGACTGCAGAGTATACATTTTCAAACATAAGGTAACATAAAGTCATATCACAGTGGAAAACAGTGTTATACTGTAGACCTATTTGGATCTTGTATGACAGAAGCTTTGGGTTCTATGCATCACTAGCCTACCTATCAAGTTCAGCACACATCAGAACAACTGCCACACATACTAAAGTTAGCTTTAAAAATCCCAGACTGAATTATAAAATATATGCATTTACTTTTGGGAAACATCAACTGATATGTTTGATATTTATGCTTGATTATATCACAATTAACAATGTAATCAAACTTTTTTTTTTATTAGGTGTGACCCGATCGGTCGACCTCAGAGCTCTGGATGGGGTGTGGTTTGTGGTTTGTGTGTGTGTGTGTGTGTGCGTGTGTCAGACAGAAAGAGATGGAACGCGAAAGAGATGGAATGCGAAAGAAGTAACACCAGAGAGAAAGCAAAAGACAGATGAAAGCATGGTGTCTTCAGAGCAGGGAGTCCCTCAGGCTATTTGTATCAGCATCTGATTTCATACATCATCACACAGATTATCCAATCTCCTACACCTACTGGTGTAGTACTGTGTGACACTATGCTGCCTCATAGCTCTAGCTCAGCAGAAAATACATACATACTTTTTTCAAAATATTTGTTTCAAATAAATAATTTCTTACATCATTGTTCAGTGGATAGTGAAAAACTAAACTCATCCTCCACAACTCCCAGGTCACAAAGAACACACAATTGCTGCTCATCAGGAATTCCAGTATACTGTATCTACCCACCTCAACTACCAGAGGTAATGCACCAGATGTTAGCTGGGCGCAGAGGGACCTCTGTCCTCTCTTTAAATTAAATGCAACATCAGTGATATAGTCCTCTTTGAATTGAACATCATTTCTTAACTTAGCTTTTTTCCAAATGTCCACCCTCCATTGCTACTGATGTAACATCGACAATTTATGTCATATTACAATGAAGGTTATTCATAAAATATACATTTAAATCAGAAAGTGAGAACATCTAAGAGACCTCTTCTCCATGGATGATTACATCTTCTATTCCAATTAAATATAATTTTTGTAAGCCTCTCTTCTGGCATTTAGCAGTTTGATTTGTTTTGTAAAGCCACTTTGGGTACTTTGAAAAGCGCTATATAAGTGTGATGTATTATTATTATTATTATATAAAAGAATACTCAAATTAATATTTTCAATTGATGTACCCACATTGACCTGCTTGATTTCCTGAGCTAAATCATTTACATAAAGAGCAAACAGAGTGGGGGAAAGCACAACGCCTTGCTTCACACCAAATGGCGTCGGAAACCAGCCGGTTCTGAGGTCGTTTAACTGCAGGCAAGCGACTGGGGCTTTGTATAAAGCTTTAATGACTTTATACAATGTACCATTTATACCGGAGCAAAGTCATTTGTATTCTAACAGGTCTCTATTGATCCAATCAAAGGCTTTTTTTAAATCAACAAAACAAACAAATGTGCTTTTACCCTCCTCTAATCTAGCTCTTACTACAGATGAAATAACAAAAATATGATCAATACAAGCCCTGTTTTTTCTAAAAAACGTTCTGTTCATCCACCAACATGATATAAGCACCTCATCTTATTGAATACTTCGATATTCAAATCATTGCTAGAGAGTCTTTGTTCAGTAAGGGGCCTCCCCGTCTCTCCAGCTCTTTACAGAAAATAATTGTCCATTTCGAGGCACCAACTCATACAGGACAGAATAAACAAGTGAAATTGGAAATGATGAAACAAAAAACTAGCTGACAAAACTGGAACTGGTACACTATGAAGTTGAAGCTGATCTCTCCTGATTGCGTAAAATTGGTATTCCAACCTGAAATATTTGTTTTGTTTACTAAAGAGCTGGAGAGATTGGGAGACCCCTGAACAAACACTCTATACAGTGGAGACATGTAAAAACATCCAGCTGTCTCCCATGGCCAGTCTAGAACCAATTAAGAATCCTTGCTTGATCTGCAGCACATTTCAAAGGTGTCATTGAGATGTCATTTGCATCTGAACAGCGTAGAGGGCATAGGCCTACTGTACATTTGTATTCAACATATGCACAACAATTGAAACAGTGTTGAACCAATCCGTCTATATCTATATCTTAATTGCATTACATTCTTCAACTACTGGTAATGAGACACAGTGACGTGTTGTAGAGGGCACAATGAGGGCACAATGTGGGAGAAATTCAGCACATTTTCACTTCCAACTTTATACTGCAGCTAGCACAACGCCATAGGCGCTACTTTCCAAAACTCGCCCCGAGCATAGTACCAGTAAAGGCTGACTTCGGGATGATGACTTCTGGAGCGCCCTGGGTGCTTAAATACTTACCTACAGATACTGTATGACATAATCACAGTATCATGGTCTGATTCCAGCTCTTGACCTGTGTCAACCTGTGTCAACCATCATCTCTTTCGTGTCTGTCTCAAAAGTGCTATCAAATAAAGCAGGGGGAAAACAACTTTTAGCTCAACTTAACTAAATCAGAAACTAATTAAAACTTAACTAAACCAAAACTAAATCATCACTAAAGGTGCAGTTGACACAGGGAAGCGATTAATTAAAGCAATGGACACTGGGAGGTATTTGGGAGGTTAATTGGGAGGTTAATTGGCATTTCACATCTCGTTCATTTCCAATATAGAATTCACCATGAGAGTAACAACACCATTACAAACTTAGTCTCTTTTCTTGTTGATGCTTCATTCACTGAACAGTTTTTCTCAAGGCGGTGGAGGGGCCTAGTGGGATGTAGAGGATTGATGCACAGTCCTTGTTGGATGCCCACCGCACACACACACACACACACACGCACACGCACACGCATATGCACGCACACACGCACACACACGCACGCACGCACGCACGCACGCACGCACGCACGCACGCACGCACTCACTCACTCACTCACTCACTCACTCACTCACTCACTCACTCACTCACTCACTCACTCACTCACTCACTCACTCACTCACTCACTCACTCACATACACACACACACACACACTGCTAAATGCCTAAATTGTAAACTGATAAGTTTATGGGAATAGACACTAAGCTGTTTCATAACAAATGGACTCTGTTATGCAGGCAGGCAAGTTTAAGCCTCGTTCAGACCGAAGATCCACGACGAGACAAAACAGTTTTAAGCCCGATTTATATTTTGGTGCACAATGTATAAATCACAATACAACGCGGATGTGACACATCCACCCCGGCCCATATAGCCCTCAAATCACCCTCCCCGCCCAGCTTCCCTCACCGGAACACGGGCAATTGTGTTTGTTTTAGATGCTCAGGAAGCCGAATGCACTGCAGTGGATTTAAACCCCTAGACTCTGCAGCAGTGGGAAGGTACCCCTCTGCCGTCCGAGTGCCAATTCGCCCCTCCTTTATCAAAGCAATATTTCACCAGCTTAAATAAAATGCCATGTGATGGTTTTGCAGTGAATCAGAATCGCTCAAGCACTGAACTCACAATGATCGTCAAGGCTTTCTGAACGCCCACACCTCTCTGTGGTTGAATGCACACCTGTAAAGGACTGAGACTAACAGAGCTGTATTATAGTTGGATTCAAGTCTACCCACTGGAGAGATACAGCAATGGGATAGTGAAACATAGTAAATCTTCTTTACACATGTAGGTGTACTGTAGCACAGTAGCTCAGCCTGAAGCCCAAAAGTCTCATCTCCCCTGAGGGATTTCCTCTTAGAGGTAGATGTTGGGATTCCCCATCCGGGAGACCTGGTTTCAAATCTCAAATGCTACATAGGCATTTGCTATCTGTTAACAGTGTTTTCAAAGTGAGCATTTCATATTCAACTTTCATTACCCAACAATACCCACATTCAGCCACAGACTCATCCTCCCCTGGCACACCAAAGTGACTTGGACAGTCCATTGTGCGAACTCCATCGGCGGCTCAACTTAATGGCTGGCCAGACAGCAAGAGAGTCATTCATAATGAACTGGGATTGGAAAGGTGAGTGCTACAAAGCCCTAAAGACTTCCTCCCCGAGGAACAGATGAGCTGTATACTGCACTCATTTGGAGCAGCAATTCGGCAGACCTGCATTCCAGGATTCCAGATGAAGGAGGGAGAAAGAGAGACTTGGAACTTATACCACTGGTCTGTGTTTATTGGCCACACGCCCTGCATTTGCATGCCCAGAACAAGAGGAAGTGACTCTGCATGGGCCTTTATGCACAGACGTCATCCCGACCATATGCTTACTGCATGTACGCGAACACTGGTTCGGCCTATATGATGCCCTATGAAAAACAGAATGGGACATGGGTCGTGCCCATAATGAAACAATAAAACAAACAGACCACTGTCTAACGAAGGCTGTGCCCGATGTGGACTGCTAATCTGGTTAAGTCTTTGACTGTGGCTCTCGTGCTCATTCATGTCAACTGCCTGACCAGGGCCCTGATAACCCAGTCCAGCTAGCTGGACTGGGCCAATACAGGATAGCAGTTATCCAGGGCGAGGACACAGTAGAGCAGTGGTTCTCAAACGTTTTCATGTCAAGGACCCCCAAATTGAGACTTATTAGCCCGCGGACCCCCATTTGAAAAGATATGCCAGGGACCCCCATAAGAGAAGATTGTTTACGGCTCTAGCAGTGATTCTCAACCATTTAAATTTCAAGGACCCCCAGTTTTACATGCATTAGGGCCACACAGACCCCCATTTAATGGCATTTCTATCTCTTGGACCCCAATTTCTGGTGCCCCCCCCCCCCCCCCCCCGGCCACGTCAAAGGTGTTCCAGGGGGTAGCAAGGGAGGCGCCTGCCTCAATCCCGGGACTTTGTGTCAGGTGAGTGAGTTAACTTAGAGGGGACACAGTGGAACTCCTCAGGTGGGGTTTGTGTTGCATCTGTATTTGTTTTATTGTTGTGGACTTAAGTTTGCTATTTTCTGTGCGCATGTGTTTGGGATTAAGTTTGTGTTAATGTATGTTGCTCTATATGTAAATTATGACGTTGTTTGTTTAATATTTTGTGTTTTTGATGACAATATGAGCAATAGGGGTAAATTCAAGGAGCACCCACCAATCAGTGCTAATGTACTGTATGCTACATGTTGAGAAAGTGTTCTGGTATATAGAGTTCCTATAAAAAGTTGTCATTATACAACTTGATCCTTCCCTTCTGAAACCCATAGGCCTACTATCTAAATGGTAGCCTACCATACCGGTTCCGTTATTCAAATAGAATAGAATTAAAGAAAAAATAGAGAATGTGGTAGGTTTGTAGATGTGTGTGTGTGTGTGTGTGTGTGTGTGTGTGTGTGTGTGTGTGTGTGTGTGTGTGTGTGTGTGTGTGTGTGTGTGTGTGTGTGTGTGTGTGTGTGTGTGTGTGTGTGTGTGTGTGTGTGTGTGTGTGTGTGTGTGTGTGTGTAAAAGTGGTGCATTCACTTTCCATTTCAAAAGCAATAATCAGTGGTGTAGAGTACATTTACTATACTAAGTACTGTAGCCTACATAAGTACAATTTTGAGGTATTTTTTTCTTTACTGGAGTATTTCCAATTTTCAGCACTTTTACTTCTACTCCACTACATCTCAGAGGAAAATATTTTACTTTTACTCCACTACAATTATTATGATACTAGTTACTTTGTAGATTTTGATTATTACAAAACACACATTAACCACTTCAGCCCTATATATATATATATTATATAAATATATATATATATATATATATTTCAATTGAAAATAGCTCACAATGTGTCATCATGCAAGTATTGTGAGCTTGTAGATCTGCCATTTTCAAAATATTATTTTCCATTTTGAACTTGTGAAATGGGACATTCTGCACAATGAGTACTGGTAATTTTACTTTTGTACATTTTGAATTCCAGACTTTTAGTATTTCTACATTGCAGTAGGCTATACTTTTACTTAAGTAAAACATGTGAGTACTTTAACTGGCAATAATTAGAAAGTGTTCCAAATGACCCCCGCTTTCCCAAACGGAAGAATAAATTGCGCATAATAGGAGTGTTGCACCCATGGGAACTGTAAAAAAAAAAAAAATGTTTCTTGGCCATTCTCGTCATTCATCCATGTGTTTTCATGTACTAAGTGGGAGTGCTTAATGTCGTACGGCTGTGTGTCAATCACTCATCTCTTCTCACATTCCACCCACACTGACGCATCTCTCCTCTCTGCGCGCAAAGACGCTTCCAGCGCGCGCTCTGTTCCGCGCGCCCTCTGCCTGACCACAGACCACAGCACGGGCGTGAGCGTCGATGCCGAGTCAATGGATTTCAACAGAGGAACGCTATTTACTCCAACCCAGAGTTTATTATAGGGAGCCGCGGGGACATTAAACAACCTGCTGTCTGTCTGTCGTTTTATTTCTACACAAACCCGGTAAGTTTATTTATTTGCATGTCATTCCTTGCAGTTTTTCTTGTAATTAAGCAGGTGACATTTTTTTAAATAGTGAAATGGCCAAAGTCATAGATCGATGCATGTTTTTTGCATAGTAGTGTATATTTGTCTGTCATTAAATGTTTCGTGAATTGAATACACAGCACCCCAATGGAAACAAGACATAGTGCTTTCTTGGGTTTAATCCTTTTAGCAGACCTTGTATAGAACTGTACTTTCTGTGCTTTTTTTTGCAAACTGTTAATAAAGTATTCAATCAATAAATCAATCATAGATGTATTTGGTCAATTGGTCATATAGGAAGCACATTTGCAGAAATACTGGTGCCATTCTTTATTTGCTCTGAACAAATCACTCCACTCCACTAGGCACATAATGATTTGCCTACTGTATAGGCGTGCTTACTTTGCGCCCACCCAAGTGTTGAACATAAGTCCGGGATATACCTCTGAAAATAATTATTATTTAGGTTAAGTTCGGATTCGAGTATAGCGTCATTGTGGTATTTTCCAGTAATTTCCATGCAGGTCCCCTGGTAATTGCTTTTGATTGTCACAGCTAGTGCTCTTGATTGCATAGAGAAATGCCCATGAAGTTGGGAGACTGATCTGTGATGTGTAGCTGGGTGAGGTGGAGGAACTGATAATGACTGGCCCTGGAGATGTTTATTATTATGACATGTTGAAGCAAAAGCAGTTAGGCTATTAGGCATCTCTGACTGTAGTAGCCAATGTGTGTGTTACTGCATGATCATGAGAGAGTGTGTGTGTGTGTGTGTGTGTGTGTGTGTGTGTGTGTGTGTGTGTGTGTGTGTGTGTGTGTGTGTGTGTGTGTGTGTGTGTGTGTGTGTGTGTGTGTGTGTGTGTGTGTGTGTGTGTGTGTGCATGTGTGAGAGCTTGTGCGTGCGTGCATGTGTGTGTGCGTGCGTGTCTACCCCTCATCCCCAGCATAAGTGCGGAAGGCTGTATTACCTTCGACACTGTAAATAGAGAGAGAGAGAGAGAGAGAGAGAGGGGGGGATAGAGAAGAGAGAGGAGGAGAGAGAAGCATTCATGTTGGATTCACAATTCACTATATTACTGTTTGACAGAGAGAGGTGAGATTGTGTTGGTGAGACGTGTGTGTGTGTGTGTGTGTGTGTGTGTGTGTGTGTGTGTGTGTGTGTGTGTGTGTGTGTGTGTGTGTGTGTGTGTGTGCGTGTGTGTGTGTGTGCGTGCGTGCGTGCGTGTGTGTGTGTGTGTGTGTGTGTGTCAGTGTGTGTAGTGCTTAGTGCGTGTTTTCACCTTCATCAGCATGCATATGTGCACTGGCATTTATCTGCGTGTGTGTGTGTGTATGCGTGTGTGTGTGTGTGTGTGTGTGTGTGTGTGTGTGTGTGTGTGTGTGTGTGTGTGTGTGTGTGTGTGTGTGTGTGTGTGTGTGTGTGCGCGCGTGCGTGCGTGCGTGTGCGCGTGCGTGCGTGTGCATGTCCACCACTCATCCCCAGCCTACTGCGGAAGGCTGCGTTACCTTTGACACTGTAATTTATGTGCAGCAGCACCACTATTGCAGCTCACTGGAGGGCAGTATTGAGATCCCTCTCCTTTAATGAGATGAAATACTGCAAAAGGTCTTCACACCAGGACTGGTTTTGGTTCAGGAGATGCATTTCCATATGGTGCTTAATCGTGCTGAGTTACACCGTAAATGTGTGGGGAGAACAGTCAATGAATAGCAGAGCGAGTCAAACCAAGGACCGAACAGGGTTAGCAAAGGTACAAACTGATTAAGAAGCATTGACCCCAGTGTTAATAACACCCTGCCAAGTCCATTTTCTCATATCTAAAAGGATATATGCATTTTACCTGTACAGAGGCCATTAGGACTGTACAGAGGAGTTTTAAAATGCTCAAGGTGAAATGCTCAGGGTTTATTTAAATCTGAGAGAGTAAAAATGTACCCCATATGGACCAATTAAATTGGTCCATATTGAAACTTTCATAGTTTTTATTGCTATTTCTTTAATGTGACAATGCAACAATTGGAAAATTGTCAAGGCTATTCAGCTCTTTCATTGCTCTGTGTGTTGCATTGACTTTGTTTTTGAGATGGGAAGCAAGTATGAGACCTTGTGATGAAAGTCTGTTGTTGTAGGAGTGTTCTTCAGAGCTAAATGTCAGCTGGCCGTACAGGAGGCCCCGGACCCTAGATGATGAAATGCCTCTGACAAAAGACAGCAAAGAGAAACAAAGTCTTTCCTCCACAAATGGCCATCGCAAAGTGGCTGTGGCATCCTATTGATGTTTGTCCTTTTTGTGTCTGACAAGTACTGTGTGAGTTATATTTTCCAGCATCTCTTTATCTTCTCTGTCTTTGTCTGCAGTTAGCTCTATTATAGATATAGTGAAATAGTGCAAAAGAAGGTGTGCTCTTTAGTTAAGCTGACATAATTATCCTCTGGAACATTGTGCTGAGTTTTCGCTGTTAATGTGACAGCACGGTATATGTATTTTTGCCCGCCTACATTCTCTGGACAGGTGCGTAGGAGAGGAACAATTAACGTTAAAAGAGTAGTCCTGCACAAAATCATCACACTTACATACAATTTTATTGATGCAAAGTTACATGCAACTTTTTGGTCCTCCGATCCTCATCAGGCCTGGTGAATAAAATTGTATGTAAGTGAAGATAGTGAGTGGGACTGCTCTCTTTTCTGGTGACAGTACAGACACTGTCACACTGGGCACATGTCAAGTATAAATATCAAGTATATATGTGCCTAAATTGGTAAAACATTCATATATAATAGCATACCCACTCTTTACTTGTCCTGTTTGAGGGAAGTCATATAAGACACAGCGGATGATAAGCTTGAGCTGAGTGTTGAGGCAATCTCTTTTGGAAGAATGGTTTTCCAGTCTAGTCTAGACCAGTGGTTCTAAATCTTTTCTGGATCAGGGCCCGCTTGAAAATCTCAAAAGTGTTCGCAGCCCAGTTTGTTCCGGCTTGGATCAATGAAACTATAGTATACTTTTAAGTTTCTATTTAGCGGTATCGCAATGATATGATAATATATTTTCTTATATTAATGTTATGAAAGAGAACTTAGGTAACGCACATGGACTGGTGAGTGCTGGGCTAAAGAGGCTTCAGTTAAAAAATGTAGAGCCCGCACACCAAAGTAGGTAAAAGTCACTTCTTTATTATCTGACAACGTTTTGATTCCACTATGGATCTTCTTCAGGTCATAATGTTATGTCATCATTAAAATCTTAGTTTTCTGGGCTTGGTAAGGTATTCTGAAGAATGGATTTTTCTCTCAAGGTTAATCTTAGATAGAGCTAAAGCATGTACTATTAAATGCATGTCTAAATCCGGCTCTTCTTAGCAATCCTACATTTGTAACATACTTAAAATATCAATGTGAGCTTTTTATCTCTACAAATGGCACACTTGGCCTTTCTGCTTCTCCTTTATGGGAATCGGTCAAGGCTCGGTCAATTTTATTCTTTTATATAGAACTTTTCTCCAAAGCGCAGTACAATGAATTTACCATTCACACACCGACGGTGGAGGAAACCATACAAAGTTTCCTCCTTATCGGGAGAAAACTAGAGAACCAGTGCTCTAGACATTTGAACAATATGCCAAGATGCATTAAAGAAGCAGGTAGCTTGTGATGGCCCAACACCTTACTAAGCCTGTCACACACACACACTCATGCACGCACGCGCGCGCGCGCACACACACACACGCACACGCACACGCACACGCACACGCACACGCACACACACACACGCACGCGCATACACACACACACACACACACACACACACACACACACACACACACACACACACACACACACACACACACACACACACACACACACACACACACACACACACACACACACACACACACACACACACACACACTCAAGTCACAAAGGAGATGTGATAAGACTTAGGCCTGCTGGATGCACGGGGAGTCATTGATCCATAGGAAAAAAGTGTGACATTTTCTCCCACCTCCAGCATTCATTCTGAAGAATGGATTTTTCTCTCAAGGTTAATCTTAGATAGAGCTAAAGCATGTACTATTAAATGCATGTCTAAATCCGGCTCTTCTTAGCAATCCTACATTTGTAACATACTTAAAAGATCAATGTGAGCTTTTTATCTCTACAAATGGCACACTTGGCCTTTCTGCTTCTCCTTTATGGGAATCGGTCAAGGCTCGGTCAATTTTATTCTTTTATATAGAACTTTTCTCCAAAGCGCAGTACAATGAATTTACCATTCACACACCGACGGTGGAGGAAACCATACAAAGTTTCCTCCTTATCGGGAGCAGTTGTCTTGCTCAAGGACCCTTCGACACACAGCCAGAAGTAGCTGGGGATCGAACCTGGAACCTTCCAATTCCACGACGGCTGCGATTGCCTGTTCCGGGCATAACTCGGGTGTCGTCCGACTGAAACTTGGTGTATGTGTCCCATATGATCGAGGGGGGTACGGACCAACGGTTTCTGAGAACCAAAACCACAAATATCTGTCTGTTCACAGTCTGCGAAGGATGAACCGAGTGAGCACAGGGTTCTCTTTGCATCACGTTTGTGCAGGTCGTCAGGTGAGCGACACCTCACTACCACCAGCGGTCATGTACACACTGACCATACTACAACCATATTGACGGCCTGACATCGGAGAGGTCAGCAGCAAAGTCAGCATTATACAACCCTTAACTCATAACAAGTCCTTCCTCCCTGGTATAGAAGTAAAACCTATTATTTTGATGATTGATATTCTAGAGATATCTCTAGGCAGTGTCGCATACTTTATGCCCAGGCCAATATGCTGCTTCGCAGGTTCAGTATGTGTTCTGATCCTCTCAAGTGTGCACTTTTTAAAGCATTCTGCATTCCCATGTATACAGCTTTCACTTGTTTGTAACATGTGGAATCCACACTTGTGAGGCTCTCACTCTTAAGACACTCCATGTATGGATTCATGTCTCGCCTGGATGATCTCCCAGAACAGTATTATTGAGGATATAGTCAATCCTGGGAAGAGCTGTCTCCGGTACTCGTCCAGGCTGCACAAACACTGGAGAGTCAGCCTCTATGAATGATTTTATGTATTTTTTTGTAATTTATTGTTGTTTTATTGTGTGATATTTGTATGTACTCTATGTGTGGAATAAAGTTTCAATTTAATTGAATCTAAAGAACTTCAAACTAAATTCATTTTTATCACACAGGCACATTTTGGGTTTTCATCAAGTGAGACGATTTGTAAAATTACAAATACATTCCCAGCAGACCAAGCAATCAAACGTTAAAATGAAGGATTTAATTTCAATTTAATGTAATTTTTTTTATGAAACACTATTCAGTTTTAAAGGACAACAAATCTAAGGAGTTGTGTAATTGGAAATTGAACTTGTATTGAAGATATGGTCAAATGCCTTTAAATCTGACATAAGTATTTATGACATAAAATATTAAGCCTCATTCGTTCATACAGTGGTACAGAGACACATTGAGAGAGAAACATTTTCTTCTGTGGTTTGGCATTATCTGGGAGGGTTGTCTTTGTTTGTTTTCTCCGAGAGGCCAAAAGCCGGGGGGATGAGGGGGATACGACTCTTGAACTTTCACTGAAACATGACAATCCATATACGTCTATGCTCTAGGGCTTAAGTCTAAGATGTTCAGGTCATCATTTGTAGTATCGTCCATAGACGATGATACAATCTCTCACAATGCTATAAACACAGGTCTTTCCTCTTGGCTCAAACTTCGTCCAGGACAAGGTCTCTGGATTGAATTTCCACAACGCATTGAATGTGTGGTCCAGGCCTTTGCCATATGTACTGTACAGTCCTCCATTGTACTGTAGGCAAAGGCTGAATGATCCCTGTGTCTTTCTGGAAGAAACTGTGCAGAAAGCATACTCAGCCAGCAGTTGGTCTCTGTGTCAAACACCCCATGATCTCTTTGTCCATAAATACTATACATCTTCTGAAGCAGTTGTCGGAGGGCGTCTGGTGTTATGACCCACCCCAAATCACAGGCTGAGTGGTTGCACCTCGCCTCTGGAACAATGCCAGAAATCTTGGGCATGAACCATCTGTGGTTGTCGACATCAAATGCATAAAGCACGTTGATTGATTGATTTATTTTATTAGGTAATAAATGTACAAACGCAATAAACCATACCCAGGACAACACATAAAATATTATAGGTAATAAATGTATAAAAGTGCAAACACAATATAAGTCATACCCAGGATAACACATAAAATGCTTATTTCCAATGTGGTCCTGTCAGTGCAATCATATTAGGTAGCGAAGCACCATTAAAATAAATTAAAATAAACTAGACTGGAGCACCGGCCTATTCGGGGGCATGCTAGTCGGGGCCATGCAAGTTGTGAATGATGCACGTCGGGAATACATGTCAACCCTTTTGTGCAATACTCCTTCACTTGATGTAGTTGTTATACTCGTCTGACATGTTGGAGTCTAAATCTTCCAATTTTCAGAAAGCCTCCTTCATGCATGTCGGTTTTGTGCACCGCGTCAGCCCTCAGGTGCGCATCTCCTTATCTTGTCTCTAGAGACAAAAAAAGATATCCTCAACCACTAGACTTCAAATTTAAATTGTATTATTTTGTTATATTTGTACTGTCTGTAGCCTATCCCTTAGTCTCACTGATACCCCACAGTACCGATCAGGACAGGCATAGTCGAGGTGACATGGATCAAAGCCAAACACCTCCAGTTTTCTGTCTTTATATTGACATTTCTTGTGTTCTTTTGTTCAGAAATCTATATGTGTTTGTACTTTTGGAGATGACTTTGGTCGCAATGGGTTCCCAAGAAAGAGTCTGATCTAATGTTATACCTAAGTATGTTGCTGTCGACTTTGATCCAATGACATCCCCGTTACAGACAACATCAATCTTGTTAGCCTTCTGAAGGCGTCTCTCAGACACGAACAAGATAGACAATTTTTTGCTAAGATGTGGGGACAGTTTGTTCTCTGTCAGCCATTCACTGCATACAGACATGTCATTAATACTGTATATATCAGGAAAAGAAGTACCCCAAGAATGGAGCCCTGCGGAACATCACATGAAATACATTTTCCTCCGATAGCACACTATCAATATCGATCACCTGTGTCCGTGCAGTTAAATGAGACCAAAACACGCAACTGAAGATTCATTAAGGCCAATATATTTTTAGGTTTTGTTAAGAGGATGTCATAGTTTACTGTGTAAAATTACTTTTGTAAGACCAACAAGACCATTCCACAGTAATTCTCTTCATCACATCGCTCTTGGTTTAATCTGAGAGGTGTATTAAACATGTATCAATAGATATTATGATGGCCTAAAATCAGACTGAAATTCAAAAGGTAAAGTATATGCCATAAGGTAGTCATTTACCTGATTGTAAACCACTTTTTCAAAGAACATTAGAAATAATGCTAAGAATGGACACAGGCTGAGTTTCCTGCCCCAGTTTTACTCCTACTTTTTTGCACAGTGGAACTACATTTGCCATCAATCATCAGGAATGATGTATGTAGCTAAAGAAGAGTTGATAATATGAGTGAGTGATAATATGGAATATGAGTTTTGTTATCACAGTAGGCAGCACCATCCTTCACAAATTTAGCTGGTAAGCGTTCTAAGCCTGTAGCCTTATTGCACTTAACTAAAACAGAGTGAACTTCCTCAACTGAGACTGCTGCTAGATTGAACATATTTTTTGTAAATATTTCATAGAATTGAGCAATGCTTGTGTACCCAAACGACCACATTGCAGAAGTAGAACTTTAAGTGCACACGGGTGCACTTAAAGCTCCACTATGTAACTTTTTAATAACTTTATATCACATTTTGTAGACTCAGGGGTTTCATTGCTAGAGCTTCGGCTGTCTTATTTGGTAGGGTATGACCAGTGGCAGGCATGCGCATGGCAGATCCACATGTCGATTTTTCTGCACGTTGCTTTGACGAATTCTTACTCTTCTCCATTTTTCTCAGACGTTTAATTTTCTGATCCCTACTGTACATGTTGATGTCACTTCCTGTATGTGAAAATTGCCAATCTACAAGCTCACAAGGCGTTTCATCACGGCACATTGTGAGCGATCTGCTATTTCCCCCCCAAATGTATTATTAAAACACAAATCTTGTATTTTCAGATGGGGGTCCATATGGCCAAATACATATTAATTTGGGGGTCCCTTGACATGAAAAGGTCTGAGAACCACCACTGGTCTACCAAATAATACAGCAACACCTCGAGCAGAGAAATGAATGGTGTGTGTGGCCTGTAATGTGACCCAGCCCAGAGGAGGTCGTGCAAATTTAAAAAGAGACTTTTGTTTATACCTTTTCTCCTGGAGGTGTCTCACTGCTCAAGGCTGAAAAACATTTGTTTCCCTGCGGCTGTAAGAGCTCTGTATGAGGACATGGTAAAAAAACAATAACAAGAGAACAAAAAAACTACTAAAACAAAGCAAAACACCTGTAAGAATCATGAGCAGCTGCTCAAAAAGTACTTGCGCAATGTGCATACAGTAGACATGTGAAATACACAAGTGAATTTGATTTGTATATGTATGCCTTCTGCTTCTGCACATTTGACATTGCTGTTAAAATATACAGTATGCCTGCTGCTCTTGCACATTTTAACTGCGAAGAAATACCTGTCTTAAGAGATTGATCATACCTGCAGTTCTACCTGTACTTTAACTTTATTTCTATATTTTCTATTATTATTATTGCTTTATTTATTTTATGCTTCATTACAACTAGTATTATTACTTTTTTTTTTTTTATCTTTTTGTCGTGAGTCTCTGTGGAACATGTCCCACCAACATCTTATTGCTTGTACCTGTACTGTATGAGCAAGTAACAAATAATGTAAATCCCTCTTGATTCATGATTCTTGACCATGGCATAGCATCCACAAACAAACACACAAAAAGAAAACATAACAAATTACAAACAAACACACAAGAGCAAACATACAAAATTAAATTAATAAAAACAAGATTTCACTTATACTTTTTTATGACTCATATGCAACCTGTTATCTGAGCCACCAAATGATTAAGACTGGGGGTTTCTCAAAGCATCCCAGAGGTATAATGCTGTCTTTCTCTTATCTCCTCTAATGATCCACAATGAAGCAAAGGTCATGTTGCTGAAATCCTTTTGGAATACTTGAGCTGTGTCTTTTATCCCAGCAAATCCTTAATGAAGCCTCTAAGCTAGACCCCATTCCTGCACCTTCCAGTAATTACAAATTCAAAAGCGCACTATAATGAATTAGTCACTATAAATGATAGTATGTTTTAACCGCACCAATGAATCATGACGTCATCAATCATAGATCAGATCAGCAGTTCATAGAGATATGCCAAGCCAGTGGTGCGTGTGTGTGTGTGTGTGTGTGTGTGTGTGTGTGTGTGTGTGTGTGTGTGTGTGTGTGTGTGTGTGTGTGTGTGTGTGTGTGTGTGTGTGTGTGTGTGTGTGTGTGTGTGTGTGTGTGTGTGTGTGTGTGTGTGTGTGTGTGTGTGTGTGTGTGTGTGTGTGTGCGCGCGCGCGCGTGTGTGTGCGTGTGTATTGTGTGGGAGATGTCAGTTCCCCCACAAGTGCTATTTGCCAGTGGGTTGTGGCTTGTCTAGTCTGGTGCAGCAAGCAATCAAAGAAAAGCACTGCAGGGATGTTCTAAGTGGGACAGGGACACAGCTTCAATTGTCAACCTGATCATTTTCTTTGTATATTGACATGGATGCATGCAGCAATGCAGCGTAAAACAGAGAGAACTGTTCTCGTAAGGATGCAATGCTTGTGTGGAGCACAGTCGCAGCTTCACTTTACACACTCACGACTCGAAAGACCATCGTCAAATCATATTTTGTTAAATAATCACCTCCACCCATGATGTTAACTGCCAACTGGATAATCTCCCCTCAGATCATTACACCTTAACCACATGAACCATTGCATCCCTGCCAAACATCCTGCGAAAATAGCCAATCTAGAAGCTGAGCTTGTAGATTAGCTATTTTCGGTCATGAGTTGTAAAGCAGAGATTCCCAACGTGTCGATATTGCAAGTGGGCCCCCAAATCACTGGTTTTAATGATAATATGATAATATTAAAAGGTTATGTAGAAAAAAAAACTTTTTTTATAACCTTGAAAAATGTGTTATCATCATGATACCGATAAATTAGAACTTAAATGTATGTTACGCTGGTTCTTTTAATCTAACCCGAAACACGATTGACGTGCACTATTATGTGTTTAAACGTGCTCTGAGAATGCAGTGATTGTCTGCCGTGTTAATTAGCGGTCAGATTTTCAAGTGGGCCCTGATCGAGAAAGGGTTGGTGTAGAGGAAATACTGACAGACCTAATATAGAGCACTGGGGGATTATACAGGGTTCAAGTGGTTAAAACCCTCATCACCTGAGTATAATGTAGGCATCACTCTCATGGCCAGCATGTATTGGCGTATTGGCTCATCATTCCATGTTCATCGATGTGCTGTCACTGCAAGATGCCTCTTTTTTTGTTAAATTAATCACACAGGGTCAGAGGATATAATTACTGCCTGCTGGTTCGAGGAAGCATGCATGAGGTGTAATTAAATGAGGTTCAGTGGGTTTGCTGTGTGTGTGTGTGTGTGTGTGTGTGTGTGTGTGTGTGTGTGTGTGTGTGTGTGTGTGTGTGTGTGTGTGTGTGTGTGTGTGTGTGTGTGTGTGTGTGTGTGTGTGTGTGTGTGTGTGTGTGTGTGTGTGTGTGTGTGTGTGTGTGTGTGTGTGTGTGTGTGTGTGTGTGTGTGTGTGTGTGTGTGTGTGTGTGTGTGTGTGTGTGTGTGGCGTGTGCGAGCGTGTCAAGTCAAGTCAAGTCCATTTTATTTATAATTATAAAGCACATTTATAAACAACCAGAGGCCGACCAAGGTGCTGCACAGCTTGAAAATTGTATACAGTACTGTACATAAGACATCAAGGTTAAAACACACACAAAAGCATGAGATACAGAACATACAACTCCAAAAACTGAACAAAAAAGCATCAAATATATAAAACCATAACAGGAAGACAAATAGCTACAATATAATAGCAGGAGGTTTATTTAAAAGGCGTGCAAGAACAGGTGCGTTTTGAGTCTGCTTCTAAAAATGTCGAAAGAGGGTGCAGACCTAATAAGTAGAGGTAGGCTGTTCCACAGATTTGGAGCAGCAACTGAAAAGGCACGGTCACCTTTTAACTTTAAGAGGGTGCGTTGGATTTTGAGGAGCTCCTGATCTGCTGATCTAAGTGGCCTAGTGGTATCACAATAGTCTAGGGAGGAAATGAGGGCATGGATTAATTTTTCCAGGTCGTGGGTTCATAAAAAGGATCTTATTTTGCTGACCTGTCTTAATTGGAAGAAGGCTCCTTTTACAACAGCATTCATTTGTTTGTTTGTTGAATTTAAGGGCAGAGTCTAGGAGTACACCCAGATTTTTGACAGTGGTTTACATGTCAGCGGGCCAAGGGAGGTGGTGATATTATTAGTTTTTTTGTGGAGAGCCAAAGAGTATGATTTCTGTTTTATTGTCATTGAGCATGAGAAAATTGTCTGACATCCAGGTTTTTATGTCGGTGAGGCAGTCTAACAGGGGATTCACTGTGTGTGTATCAACCGGTTTGAGGGGGACATACAGCTGTGTGTCGTCTGCATAAAAGGGGGAAAGAGATGCCGTGTTTTCTCATAATGGAACCCAGGGGGAGCATGTAAAATGAAAAAAGGATTGACCTCTGGGGAACCCCACAGGGGAGGGGGGCGGAGGAGGATGAAGTGTTGTGAAGTTCAACTACAAATGATCTTTCAGCCAGGTATGATTTAAAACAACTAAGGGCCTTGGATGCCAACCTTGTGTTCGAGGCGCAAGATTAAAATAGCGTGATCAACTGTATCGAACTCAGGTCAAGCAGCACCAGGACACCTGAGTCGCCTGAGTCTATAGTCAAAAACAGGTCATTTGTGACCTTTAGGAGTGCAGACTCAGTGATGTGGAGTGCTCGAAATCCGGACTGGTAGACCTCAAGGGAATGCGTCGTTATCCAGATATGATTGTAATTGAGACAATACAACTTAGATAAAAACGGTAACTTAGAGAGATGGATCTGAAGTTAGCTGGGACAGTGGGGTCAAGGCTTGGTTTCTTGATTATGGGTTGTACAATGGCGTGTTTGAAATATGACAGGACATTGCCGGAGCCGAGGGAACTGTTATTAATTGACAGAACACTAGGACCCAAGCTGTCAAAAACCTCTTTAAAGAGGTGAGAGGGAAGAGTGTCAGATGAGCAGGTTGTGGGTTTCATATGAGAAACAATGTTTGACAGACAGGGAAGGGACATGGCTTGAACTGACATATGGTGGCAGTCGGGATGGGGGGGGGGTGCGATGGTCAAAAGTGGAGGGTGAGATGCTGGAACGAATACAGGCTACCTTATCGATGAAAAACGGAAGGAAATGTTCACAGGTGGTTCGGGAGGTATCAGGGTTAGCATTTACAGTGTTGTGTGGTGTCCAATGGTGTCCCTTCTGAGGCTGCCAATGTTATGCTGCAGAACCCCATGACCCTGTGAGCGTTTCCTATACAGTATTGACTTAATTTTAGTCCACATAAGCTTGAGACTGTAAGCACTGTAAGCTTGAGACTAGTGATAATGAGAATGACAACAGCCTTCTGTAAGCCACATTCACAAGTACTGAGAGCTTGCATTGTGTCCTTGCAAGTACATGTGTTTATGTGTGAGAGATAGATAGATAGACTGACAGACCGACCGACAGACAGAGACAGACAGACAGACAGAAAAGTGAAGAGGTGATTCAGGCGCTCTTGCTGTTTGCCAATGTTGTTCTGGAGTTGATGATTCATTTATTCACACTATCACACTCACGTCAATCACACTATCACCTCAGACTGTCCTCCCTCAAGACAAGTGGGTCTCCTTTTGCTGTCAGGCCATCTTTGTATTTAAGGGACTGTTCTCCCCTGACAGGTATATAGCTCCCCTGTTCTTGCAAGAGGGGAGAGAGATTGATTGTAGAGAGGATTTTTTGTGAACCGAACGGCTCCCGGGAATTTTATTTGCTTGTGTGTGCATACAAAGAAATGTTGTGCTAGGTTTAGAGCCAGACCGATATCGGTCTGTGCAGCCGATGTGTCCCGTTTTCGACATATATTGGGTAAATTATTATAGGCAAAATCTTTCAAAAGTTTTCAAAAGTTTTCAAACGTTTTCAAACATTTTCAAACAAAAAATAGCAGATCTAAAAGCTCACAACGCACCGCAATGCAATGCCTTGTGGCTTGTACTGTAGATGGGCTGTTTTTTAATTTTCTAGAAACGTTTTCTAACTGATTTTGAAAAATGTATTTAGTCACTTTTTGACTAAATATCAGTCAAAACATCGGTAATCGGGGGGCTAGGACGCTCCAAAATCGGGATCAGCATCAGACCCAAAAATCTGGCATCGGTCAGGCTCTAGTTGGTGTTGTGATTTCGGTTGACCAACCACGTGGTCCTTAAAGAGTCTCCCTCTAACTAAGGGTAGTGAGTGATGCTTCAGTTAAGTCAGTTCAGAACAAGATGACACCAGGCAGTATCACACGACAAGTTCTGAAGTTTAATACACACATAGAGAATATATACAGTATTGGACACATTACGTGACCAGAAGATATGAGACAAGGATAAGAACAGAATGGATAGGAATAGAACATACATCTCGTATCATTGTGCACAGACGTCAGTCTCTGATAAAGTAGTTGATGGTCATCGTATCATATCAATTATGCTTGTGTGTACTGGGTCAAGCTGATAAAGGTCATAATCATGACAGTAGGTTGGATGGGACTGTAATCTCCATATTGGGTCTGAAGCGACAGTTTTATTTTTGTCAGCTGCTCTGTTATTTGCTCAACTCAGAACTGTGCCTAATACAATGCAGAAGCATCATCGAAAGCATGTATCTTCATTTTAGTTTTGCATGATAACCCTGTGACTACAATTTGTGGTTGTTAACAGATAATGTGGTCTTTTGCATGCCAACTACCTTCATAAGCATGTAGAATCCATAAAAAAAGCTATGCAAGTTTCATGAAAAACTTAAAAAAATAAATGTATTGTTGTCACGCAGAGAAGGCAGGGGCAACAGGTTTTGTTTTGAGCATGACAGTGCAGAGACTCATACAGCTCATGTTCAATAGAGCTTATCGGCAGCCTCAGGTATAGCCTGTGTTGTTTCAGAACACAGCGGCAGAGCTGGTTTGTATCTGTTGCACGTAATGAAAGGCTGGCTCACTCAACATATCAATCACTGCACATCCATGCATATACATTACGGACAGCACACACGCACACACATCATGTTCATAATGATCTATTCTGCATGCAAGAAATAACACACACACACGCACGCACGCACGCACGCACGCACGCACGCACGCACGCACGCACGCACGCACGCACACACACACACACACACACACACACACACACACACACACACACACACACACACACACACACACACACACACACACACTGCTGTACTATTGTATAAACATATAATACATTATGATGGAAGGTCAGCAATAATTATCATGAGGCGCACTACAGAAATAGAGGAATAAGCATGATACCATTTCAGAAGCCAATAGACAGGAACAGATACCATTTTCAGAGATGATGCAGCGGTGGCCTAGTGGTTAGAGGGGCGGCCTTGATACCGGAAGGTCCCTAGTTCGATTCCCCAATTCATCACATCAATCATGAATCACCGCTGAATAGCCCTTGAGCAAGGCTTCCATGCAGGGTCCGGCTGGAAACAAGCTTCGTGCTTAGTCCGACACCCTGGGTAAACAACAAACTTTGCTTTTGCTTTGCAGAATTGTGCCAGAGTTCAGAGCCTGTCTTGATGATGTATGGCTTTGGCTACTTGAATTTAAAGAAAGAAAGAAAGAAAGAAAGAAAGAAAGAAAGAAAGAAAAAAAGAAAGCAAGAAAGCAAGAAAGAAAGAAAGAAAGTTAGAAAGATAGAAAGAAAGGAAGAAATGAAAGCATAGATGAGTAGTTGTTGTGTGACGCAGAGGATTTTAGTTTGAGGAAAGATTCTTGTTTATTGCCTCATCTTACCGCAGCAAACTAATTACTCTGGAACAGTAGTAGAACCAAATTTATTTTACGCTAATTTTACAGCAACTCTAACAACTTCAATATATTAACTCGATTAAACTTTACCAAAATGTAGCAAACCATTCGATGTGTATAAATATTGTGATTTCCTACAAAATCATCTAGCCTCAAAGTGCTTTAGAAAAATGATGTCATTCTTTGGGGGTGCATGGTGTTGTTCAATAACGCCTTTAGCTATTAATAACAATATGCCATGGCCTGGTCAATCTCATATTTTACAGCTCATCATTTAAAGGTGGACTTCCACTCCTCGATAACCACTTGAACACTAGTATCCATACTCTGGGACTAACATTTGCAGAAAATACCAGAGCCAGCTCGCGACGCATTGTGATTTTAAAAATATTTTAAAAATGTATTTTAAAAATAGTAAAAAATGTCAACACGCAATATAGGGCCCTAAGTACAGTATATAGAGCCCTTGGGAATCCAGTCAAAGTGTTCAAGTGGTCAATAGGCTATCGCTACAGTATATGACATAATTCTGAGGGCATCTGCTGACTTTTCTGTATCAGTGGTTCACCCCAGTGTGTGCCATCGAAACAGCAAACCGCCTCATTAACAGCACCATGTCAAGTGCTCTGCGTAAAAAAAAGCCAATTTAAAGCTCACAGGAAGCGGTCAACCTGTGAAAGGGCTTTAAGTGAACAAACTGCCACGCTTGTTTCATTCAGCCGCCATTTAGCCTTGAAAACCATCGACCGCCCACCACCAACACCCCCCTCACCCTCCCCCCACTGGTGCTTGGGTATCAAACAGCCTCGGGTGGACCTGACATGACAATTAAACAGACTTCAGCTGCCTCCCTGCTCCATCCGTGAAGTCAAAAGCAGTGGAGGAAGAAGTAATCGCATTTTGTACTTAAGTAAAAGTATCAATACCACAATGTAGAAAAACTAGAAATACATAAAGTACAAGTCGGGTATTCAACATTTACTTGAGTAAAAGTACAAAGGTATTAGTTAGTAATTATAGTTAAATTACAATACTCATGTAGTCCCAAGTCACAAGTTTTCAAATGTATACAAATCCTTTGAAAATCTACAAGCTCACGATCGGCTATTATCAAATAGCCAAAGTATATATGGGGCTGAAGTGGTTAATGTCATTTTTTTAATAATAATAATAATCATTTAATAATAATAAAATCTATAAAGTAACTACATTTTTCAAATGATTGTAGTGAAGTAAAAGTACAATATTTGCCTGAGATGTAGTGGAGTAGAAGTAAAAGTGTTGAACATGGGAAATACTCCAGTAAAGTAAAACTACCTCAAAATTGTACTTGAGCAAATGTACTTAGTTACTTTCCACCAATGGCAAAAAGAACTTCTTGTGTTTCTATAGCAACCCTCCCTCTCATGGATTGAGAATGCTGAGCAATGCGGAGACTGAAGGGACACACCTGTACATGCAGATATGCAACGAGATTCAATCACACCACTGATCATTAGGGAGGCTCAGTCTGGATTGACGGACTCAAAACAAAAGAGGACAGCTTTCAGCGAAGAAAGACAGATAGAAAAACCAAAGACGCTTGGAAATACTTTTTTGAAGAGAAGAATATGAATACATATTCACTTCATTTGATCAGTGACTTTGCGGGTGGGAGTTCACATGTGTGTGTCATCGTTATCCTCGCCAGTGGCTCTGTTTGTTGTTTTGATGGAGAATGTCTTCACCTTGCTTCTTTCCATCCCTCCCTCCAGTCCTTCCCACTCCCCCTTGCGCAGTCACTTTTTCAAGGTCGTCATTTGGGTTCCCAGGGTATGGCAATTGACACTTCCTGGTGTTCACATTTAAATTACAATTCAGGTCTTTTATGCATATCTTCTTCACCTTCTTCACCTTCTTCTTTTTTTGCAGAATACTCTGATTTTAGATCGACAGTTCGGCACTGAGTGCATCTGAATCCACGACCGTCCATATACATTTGACATGTTACGCACACTATAGACATGTTTTCTTTCTTGTCTGTATGTTTTCTTTCTATATGTATATATAGGTGGACATAATTTATTTTTTTAATTATTATTGTATTTACTTAAATAGCGAAATCTGCGCATTGCTGCATTGTGAGCTTGCAGATATTTGAAATATTTGAAATATGGCTCAAGTCCTAACATTTTTGCCACTGCCTAGTTTTTTTTCTTCTTTTTCTGAAATGACACCTCCGCCTCTCCTTCAGCTTCCTCAGTGACACAGGGTGTTCAGGGATGGCCGGACCTCCAGAGAGTGGACCGTGGATGGATCACAGCAGGCTGTGTGTCACACTCTGAAGTCACTGCCAGAGGGACCACTTTCAGCCTCAGCAGGTACTGTACTATATTATTATTATTATATAGGTTGGCATTGCGGCTGTTTTCACCCAGTGTTTAGTTACAAAAAATGAATTGTATGCGGTTCTGAATGTAAAATTTACCATGAGTTGAAGACAGATTAAAAGTTGCAAATAATATACTGGCACAGTCACAACACAATTATAATTATAAATGAACATTATAAATTCATTTCTTAGGTGCTATGAAAGGCAATTTTTGAAAATGGATTTTTCCTTGAGCTTCCCCCGTGCTAATCCCCAGCCTTCTTCACCTCCTTGCAGAATGGACTTTCTTAACGGCACCGAGGGGGGGTTTGCTACAAATAGCAGTGGCAATGACACAGTGGAGGCCACTGGAAACCCCCCGAGCAAGATCCTTCTTACCCTGACTCTGTCAGTGCTGGCTGTCCTGACGACAATCATCAACTGCCTGGTAATCACCGCCATCATAGTGACCCGCAAGCTGCACCACCCGGCAAACTACCTCATCTGCTCGCTGGCGGTGACAGACCTGCTGGTGGCTGTGCTGGTGATGCCCGTCAGCATCGTCTACATCCAGAAAGAGACCTGGGTGATGGGCTGGGTGGTGTGCACCGTCTGGCTGAGCGTGGACATCACCTGCTGCACGTGCTCCATCCTGCACCTGGCCAGCATCGCCCTCGACCGCTACAGGGCCATCACGGATGCCGTGGCATACGCCCACAAGCGCACTGGCGCCAGGGCCGGAGCGATGATAGGCGTGGTGTGGCTCCTGTCCATCCTCATCTCCATGCCCCCCCTGCTGTGGCGGCACTACAGCGTGGACTCGCTGGAGGAGAACCAGTGCATCATCAGACACCACCACATCGCCTTCACCCTGTACACCACCCTGGGAGCCTTCTACATCCCCCTGCTGCTGATACTCATCCTGTACTACAAGATCTACCGGGCTGCGCAGACCCTCTACATGCGCAGGGAGGCCAGTCGGGCCAGCCGCCACTCCTGCATGACCAATGGGAGCGTGATCCCCTCGACCTACCCCGCTGGGGACAGCGGGCCTCGCAGCCCGGACCCCCTGAACCCCACGGAGAAGTCTGTCTCAGACGTGTCCACGGAGGAACGCGAAAGGGAACGCGACCGCGAGCATGTGCGCGTGCGTGTCTCTAAGCCTATGCGGAGGAAGACCCACTGGAGTGAGTCACACCGCGTTGGCTCGCGACAGAGCCAGCTGTCCCAAGGGCCGCGGATCTCGGGCTCCAGGGAGCGCAAGGCGGCGTCCACGCTGGGGTTGATACTGGGGGCCTTTGTCATCTGTTGGCTGCCCTTCTTCATCAAGGAGGTGATCGTCAACACGTGTGGCTCGTGCGACACCTCGATGGAGATGGCCGACTTCCTGACGTGGTTGGGTTACCTCAACTCACTAATCAACCCTCTCATCTACACCATCTTCAATGAAGACTTCAAAAAAGCTTTCCAGAGAATGATTAGGTGCAATCATTACCTCTGATATATAATATAATAATAATATTAAGCATAATGATATACTGTACACACACACACACACACACACACACACACACACACACACACACACACACACACACACACACACACACACACACACAGACAACGGAATGGGTGTTGTACTGTATCTGCCAGAGGTCAGGTCACAGACTGTTACATGATTTTGTCTGAGGAAGTAATTTTGTGAGTATGATTGACACACATTCCCAGACTCTCCTGCAGTCTCAACAGAATTAGCACTGCAAGGAGCTTGGCGGCTAAATCCCAGGCTGAAGTCCGTAACAGACAATCCCTGGAACTCCTGGATGTTAATTGGGGTGGGGGGGGGACACATTGATGTGCTGGAACCTTGTGTGCTGACCTTCTTTGGATCGGGTCTCTAGGCGTCCGGGAACAGGCCCACTTCATGGCTTCACTTCAAAATAGCTGAACAAAATGTCACCCTATTTCCGTGTCCTTCCTGTTATCTTAAAGCCCTGTTATATCTAGTTGCGCGACACCACCGCTCAGCTAAGTATAAATCATCTTTTGATGAGCTGCTACAGTAGCTGAAATACAGATCAAGTCTGGAATGCAATGGCAAGTTGTGAGAATTGTTTAGGCTTGTGACTCTATAAAGGACGATGTGTCTCCACAGAGACAGAAACTGCAGAAATTGCTTATATAAGCATTAGAAGAATATTGCATTCATCCAGCTTTGTTGACATGATACTTGTTTGAAGAAGTTTGTTGGTGTTGCGCCAGGGCGTAAATAACTAAATAAGCATATTAAAAACTATTGAATAACAGTAACTGTTTTTAACGGAGGCTGTCGCAACTCTGGACTATATTCAAATATGTGACCCAATCAAAACACATGCTCTAGTGACTGAATAAATATTGAAAAATGAATGGAACCTACCCAGATCTAGTGGTATAGCTCTCTGATGCTGTACCACACAGACGGCATTAGTCAGACAAAACTGTGTCATTTATTAGACCTCATATATCCATATTGGACATGTTTTAACTGTACTTAACATTCACCTTGATCTTGCAACAAAGTCAAATCATTTGTGTTATATGCTTTATTGAAATATGACACCAACAATTTTTGTTCAATCCCTAAAAGATTACCCTTGAAGGTTTTGACAGTTAGCAATTTGTCATTTCTGTGCAACACCTCTGATCCATAAAAACACATGGGTGCAACGTGTCTTGATTTCAGCATTTGAAAGAAGTAGACTAGGCCTATTCAGGAATGATGCAAGTCGGGAATGCATTTTCCCACCCGGTTATGCAATGCCCTTGTCAGAGTACTTGTTATACCTGTCTGTCTGTCTGTCTGTCTGTCTGTCTGTCTGTCTGTCTGTCGTTCTGTGTCCATTTTATGCCCATATATGGAGTTCCGTGCGAGGCATGCCCAAATATGATGTCCAGGCCGGTCATCATGGTACTCGGTCTGGCAGTTCTCAAGATATGCTGGTGACACACTCACACTCACACTAACGCACACACACATGCACACGCACACCCACACCCGTAGCGATTCTGTGAATTTATTGAAGGATGGCTCTATGTGACCTGGGTGTTCAAGCGATTAGACTTTTCTATTACACCCTGCCATTCCAAACCACCCCACCCATAGCCTGCATCAGATTAATGAATATGAACTACCGCTATTATATAACTCCCACTCAAACACTTGGAATAGAACTCCTGCCTCTTAACAGCCTCCAGAAAGCGCATGATATATCCTCCCATATCCTGTTTGTGGATAGAATTATATCAGTAAAGCATAGCTGGAGGCTATATACCAGAGGGATGAGACATCAAACACACCCCACTGGCAGCACAGAATGTGTTCCTTCTTTCTTTCTGGCTTCCTCTGTGTCTTTGTTTCTGTTCACTCTTTCTCTCTCTCTCTCTCTCTCTCTCTCTCTCTCTCTCTCTCTCTCTCTCTCTCTCTCTCTCTCTCTCTCTCACTCTTCTTGTTGCTAGACAATAAACATCCACACTATAGAAGGTCGTTTCCAATGCCGACAGTTATTGGCATACTTGTGGATGAGTAACAGATCTCTTCTGAGATGAGTACTCTCCATCATTTATGGGTAGGCACATTCTGACTCACACCTCACCTTTGACCTTGCTATGTGTTGCGTGGTGAAATATAGCACCCTATCATTTACAATGGGAGCCAGGAAGATATATTCAATTCATTTGCATTTTAATTCAATTATTGAAACTCGTAGCCAAATATAGCTCTATATGGGTAAGGATCATCGGGGGGGGGTAACGCTATGCGCTGGTAAATGGTTTATTTGTAAATGATTTCCAATATGGTGTCATAGTCTTCCCATTTCTCAGTATGCTGAATATGAAAGTTAAATGGAGCGCCATAAGATTTCTGGAATGATGGCTCCCCATCATGGTTGAAGTAGAGAATGCAGAATTTGCACTGGATAAATCAAACTGAATTTACTTCCCCTTCCACAAGAAAGGAAACAGTACATTTTCGCTGTCAGGTGGAACCCTTGTATGTTCAAAATCGAAAAAGAATTTGGGTTCCAATGGATCCATTGTAGTTATTACTGTATTTAGCTATTGTGAACTATTTGCATTGGTCAAATATTTCTAAAAGCCACAGACAGACTTAACTACTTTCAAACTGGCATACCTATTTTGGCATGGCAAGGCATAGGCAAAAATGTACCAAAATTGTCAACATTTTTCAAGAACTTTCAAAAATCTACAAGATCACAATGTATGTGTCACATTGCAACATATGTAGATAAGCTATTTTTGCTACTTTTGCATTGCACTGTCAAGATTTCTGCCCCACAGCAACGAAATTAAGAATATTTATTGACATAGAGCTACATTATTCAAATAAATAAATAAATGAAATACTGAACTGAACTAAAATGTGAGTGTCCCTTATCTGGCTAATCAGTCCCCTGAAGATGAAGATGAATGTAGAGGCAAGACTCTATATACTGTCTCATGTTCTCATGTTTTAGGAACAACATTTTGAGGGTCCTAGTGAGTCGTGTCATACATTGAATGTTAAATAAATGTGCTCACCTTAGCCGCAGCAAATGGCAGAAGAAAAAAGTGGTTATTCTTTCAGTGTTTACCACACTTCACAGCCAGCACAGAACCAAACATAATCATATGATTACAACAAAGAACTTTGTAGTCTTCTAAACCTGTTACAGATAGCCCTTGCCTTTCTTCTTTGAACCTATGCATCATCTTCTAATAGGCAAATTAAAATGAGAAACTTTTCAAAGGGTGGTTAATTTGTTCCTTGTCAGTGTCTATCCATACACATATTGAAAATGAGGCAAGGAGTTCTAAGCAAAGACCCAAAAAAAACGTTTTAATTAATGGCCGGGTGCCCCTTTGTTCAGACAGTTCTCTAATGCCTAATTTATGCTCAGACACATTGTGAGCTTGTACAGTAGGTCTGCTATTTTTGGCGTGTAACGCCCTCGTGTGATGAAGTATGAAGTGTATGTGCCAGTGTATGTACTTTTAAACGTGCCTGAAGTTTGTAATTGCCCCATTCTTTAGACATGGTGTGATTGTATTAAGTGTTTCAGTTGTGTTCGATTGTCCCTGGTTGATTAAACTGTCATCTATTTGACTCACACCTGACCTGCCCAATGCAATGTAATTGGTTAAAAAAAACGTTAGTATTTCCCACCCGACTTTTTCGTGTGATTTGATTGGTTAAACATCTTTAACATTTCCCACCTTACACACACGCACACGCACACGCACACACACACACACACACACACACACACACACACACACACACACACACACACACACACACACACACACACACACTCAGAAAGTGTAATCCCTACTGTATGTCTCGCCAACCTACCTCCGAACTTGCGGTCCTCATTTTTTTACTCTCAGATATATTTGAGTATTATTAATACAATCTGACATACAAATGTCAGATTGAACTGCTGAACTTTTCTCATGAAGCAGTCGAATTCTTCTGCCAATGTCCATTTGGAGTCTGACAGAATTATTGCCCAATAAATGATGATTACTGTGGAAAGGAGACCAGACTGTCTCCAGGCACTGTTCAGCTCAGGAGGGAGAGCAGTCGTCTGGGCACTGGAAGGTTCCTTGAGCAAGACACTGAGCCCTGGGCAGGTTGGTACTTTGCATGGTCGCCTCCAGCATGTTGTGTGTTTATTTATGTGTGTGTGTGTGTGTGTGTGTGTGTGTGTGTGTGTGTGTGTGTGTGTGTGTGTGTGTGTGTGTGTGTGTGTGTGTGCGTGCGTGCGTGCGTGCGTGCGTGCGTGCGTGCGTGCGTGTGTGTGTGTGTGTAACAAACATTATAAAGGTGCTATAGAAATGCAGACCATTTACCACTGTATTTTGTTTCTGTAGTGCTGGGAGTCATACACCTCAGAAAACCGGGCCCAAGGAAACATGAGAAAATTCCTTCACAAGTCCCCCTCTCTGCACTATAGTTGTAATGTCTTGTTTGAATGAACCACAGAACCATATTTGATATGATTTGTTTTAACTTGAACCAGCAGATGTGTGTTTTTTTGTTTGTTTTTTTATCCCGCGATTTTTGTAACCCATTTTTTTCACCCGGTGCCAATTTCCTAAGTAATCCTGGGCGCTACAACAGCCTTACACCAGCGCTACACCAGTCCCCCACAGCCTAGGGAGGCCAGGGCCGAGCTCATGCTTCCTTCAATGCATGAGAGTCAACTGACCTTCTTGTCACCTGACAGGGGGGAGTTTCCCCGGTAGGACGTAGCGCGTCGAAGGAACACAAACTCCACACAGAGTAGACCCTTTCGCCAACCCCACCTAGGGTATGGGCGCTGATGTGTGGGGTTTGATACATAAAGTACCATAAAAGTAGGTCATAAAGCGTTAATTCCATGTTCATAGCCACCTGCTTTGCTGGGGTACATGATGATGCCTCTGTCTATGGGACAGTTGGACACCAAAGCAGCTTCATATTGAACAAACACGGAGGCCTCTGTGGCGCTGAGCTCTGGCGGCGGGGCCTCTGTGGCGCTGCTGGGTGGCGGTGGCGGAAGCACCTCGGCGGCACTGGATTGATTACTTCTTTATTTTTGCAAACTTTGCAAGACAAACAAAGACAGGACACAAAAACACAGAGAAAATAAAAATCCAAAACATACAGGAAAAAAACTAAACAAAAAACAAAAGAGGTCATGGGAGATTCCCATAGTGGGACATTTTTTCTGCAACCAGTTCTTAGTAATGGCCTTTTTACTTGCTGCCAGTAAGATCTTAAGCAAATAGAAATCACCTTGATCATTTGCCCAAGATACAAGGATGCAATGTAGTACTGATGCTAAAACCCAGATTTTTTTAAAATAATTGTTGTTACTTTTTTCCAGATAGGCCTAGGTTGAATTACAGGGCAGGATCAAAATACAAATACTTCCACATTCCCTCCAGCAGCTCAGCTGGTTGCCAGTTTCTGTGTAACCTCGCGTCACCAGACTTTCTACCTCGGACGAAAGCCTGTTATTCGTTATTAATGGCCCGTGTGATCCGGTCTACACCACGCCTACTGCAAAAAAAAGGAGGGTGATTCCGGCCCTGGTGTGGTGGGTTTCGGCTTTTCGGCGCAGCTTTGTTTTGGTTCCCTTTTAGCATTTGAATGCCAAAACGAGTATAACCACTAGTTTAGTCTCGCCAGTCGCTACGAGTTGGAAGTGCTAAGTTTGATAAACAGGTGCACTGCATAGATACTTTTAAGTTTTAACTGACTACGGAAGAAAAAACCCTGCCTTGTTAAAGTTTGTTTTCTTCCACTCTGTGTCTGCAGCTGCTCTGTGTGTCACGCAGGGGAGAGGGGGTGGAGTTAGCTGGTTTGGTCGACAGTTTGAGGATCCCATGGAGTTTGGAGGTTTTGTCAGAAGCGCCTTTTAATACTTTTCATTTGTTCAATATTTTTTTAACCAACACACAGACATAAAGGGTGTTCAATAGCGTTCATTTATTTATTTTTTTAAGCTGAAAAATGGAGTTAGCTGGTTTCTGCCCGACAGCGACAAGTGTGTTTGAAGTGGTTTCATCCTACTATAATTCTAGTAAGCTGACGGTGGGTGGGTGGGTGGATGGGGTCTTGGGTCTCCGATCAAACTGCGCATGCGTCGTTGTGTGCCAGGTTTCGCGAGAGAAACAAGCAGCGAGGTCTATGAAAACGAGGCCAAACCAAACAAACCCTATAACACCAACATTGGCCCTAAAGCGCTTACAATCGGCGGACATGGCAACACCGACTCTACACCATAGACCCCGCCCACTCTCTGCTGTGGAAAGTAAACACTCCAGATTTGTTTCCCCACACACGATGCACATTAGCTCCATAAAGAACGGTTCTATGTCGTTCTCTTCCAGGATCGGGCGAACGTCCGCCAAGGCTCCGCTGTTTACCCTTTTGTATACATCGTATCCCAAAACTAATGGTAGATTCTAAACCGCACGGATGTTTAAGGTTTGGTCGGCTGCATAATATTTTAGGTCGCCAGCGAAACTACCCGTTTAAATCGCTTATTTAGTCAGCCTGTGGCCATGTTTCCCATTGTAGCCAAACCGTGAGCAGTAGTGGCAGCGGACGTAGGGTTTTTTTCCGGGTTCAATGGGAAACATGGCCACAGGTTTCGCGAGAGAAACAAGCAACGAGGTCTATGAAAACGAGGCCAAACCAAACGAACCCCATACCACCAACATGCAACCTGATAATAATGTCCAAAGCATGTCTGTGTATGTTTACGTCCATTACTGTGTTGGCGTTAGTTGGTATTAATGTTTATTAGCCAAACCAAGTTACTATGAGCCGTTAGCGTGATGCTAAGCTAACGGACGTTTGGCGCTAGCATGCGGCTAACGCTAATGCTAACGTCGTCATCGTGACTTAATCAACAATGTAAACGTTTCATCAACACACTTTATGAACCTTACTGTGGTTAATATTATCAGTGCTACCCAAGTAGTCCATTGAAAAGTATTATTTTGGTGTATTTTGTGTATTGTAACTTGGACACTGTAACTTAATGGTAGCTGGGGCGACGCGTTGTTGGCTCATGGTTCAGAATGCCTCATGGGTATTGTAGTCATTTTTTGCTATTTCGGTTCTACTGTGATAGACTGTGCTACATTACCTGCTGTTTAATTGTGAATCATATATGCTATGAATATTGGTAATACAATGTTTATTTTCCTGTATTTCCAGGTTTATGACCTGAGTCATCTATGACCTGTGTGTCATCTGTGTGTCCAGTACTTTGTACTGTGTTGGTTAAAAAAGACAAAACACGAGTTGTGACAAAGACGTGTGATTCTCTGATTAATGTTGTTAGTGGTGTAAAATGCCATCAAAAATATACTCAAGCCTGCTGCAGGGCAACAGAAAATAGCAAGCCTATTTTGCTCTTTTATATAGCAAATTTTTATATATATACGAGGGGACGCGCGCCCTTCACCGGGTATGGTGAAGGGCGCCCTTCACCGGGTATGGTCTAGTAATAATAATCAAAGTAACTAGTAACTAAAGTTTTCAAATAATTATAGTGGAGTAAAAGTACAATATATGTCTTTTTTTTTTATTGAAATACTCCAGTAAAGCAACAATACCTCACAATTATATTTAAGTACTTGAGTAAATGTACTTACTACTTACTTTCCACCACTGCTGTTCATGAGACTGGAATGCTGCTAGGTCCAGCGTTGATGACAGGGTGTCTGGAATCTAGATGGGTGACATTTGGAAAAATAGACTTTAACTTATAGGTCAACAATGTTTTTAAGTTCCTTCCATTTGTGTAAGATCAGAGTAAGAAAGTCAGTCGGTGAACTTAAAAAGGATCCAATAAGGTTCAGTTAAGTTAAAAATCCTTTATTTATCCACGGTGCTATAAGCAAAGAAAAAAAAGGGAAACGCAGGTGACCAACAAGTTTCGGCCCTTCTGGCCTTCATCAGGGTTCACTGGTTATGACAGATACATCACGTCATTTTATAGCGACCACAAACTGTCAATAATTAAATCATCATTAGACTACACCAAGATCACATTACAAAGTATACACATATTCACATTTCAAATCCCCATTGTCCACACTCATGTCCAAGTTTCTGGTAGTGTTTGACAAATATAAGAATACTAGATGGCAATAAAATCTGAGGGAAAGGAGCATAAAAATGGGAGATGACCACAATATACAGAGTCATTGCCATACTGTGGGAAATGATCACAAATGCATATAATCCACATAGAACACATGCTATAAAAATAAAAACTTTATGAGTCCATTAAAGAAAGGGAGAGAAATCCATCTCATCATCACTTATATTCAAATGGTGGGGGGATGACTGCACTGTTAAGACCTTATATGTGATGGTTGAATGAGGATCTACAGTATTTATAAATATTTCCAATTGTCTATACTTTTACTTCTACTCCACTGCATCTCAGAGGCAAATATTGTACATTTACTCCACTACAACTATTTTAAAACTTTAGTGACTAGTTACTTTGCAGATATAAATATGTTACATTATAAAACATACATTAACCACTTTAGCCCTATTTTATACCTAGGCTACTTGAAAATAGACGATCTACAAGCTCACACCGCGTTGCGTATTGGTATTCTAAATGTTCCGACGCCCTGCCCGCCCCTCCCTCATTTTGCACTATAAAAGGTACTTGTGTCAAACCAGTGCTTCACTCAGCCCTCTCCTTTCCATCCAGGCCGAGGAACCAGAAGCAGCAGCCATGGAAAACACAGAACAGATGAAGAAGACTGCGGTCATATTTTTGGACTGTTTGGAGAAGGCGACCTCCTTTGCCTCCTCCATCAACCCCATGTTTGGTATCGTCTCCTCTCTGATCGGGGTGGTCCGCAAGGGTCTGGGGAGTGAGGAGAAACACGCTGCGGACAAGGACTTCCAAGCAGTCCACAGCAAACTCACAAGCATTTCTGAACAGAACCGTCAGTGCCTGCAGCAGATCCGCATCAACGATGTAAACCAGACCTTCGGCAAGTATGAGGAGTACATCAAACACCAATATGAAGCCTTCAACAACATGATGAAGTACGTGAAGAAAGATCCAGGGAACGTCCAGGGTCACATGGATGAGTACGCACGCATTTACGAGCAGGACCAGAGCGACATGAGTCTCGATGTGTTCTACCGCGGTGTAATGGGGACCGGGGCGCTGTTCGGGAAACCCCTGCTGAAGGTGTACCTGGACCATTGCGAGGGAGACCGCAAGATCATGGAACACCGCTGCTCCCACCTGGGCCACCTCTTCCACATCGGCCTCATTGCCCTCATGGCCTACACGGCGGTTACCAAGGACGATGAAAACGAGGTTAGGGTGAAGTGGGGCAAGAGGGTGGAGGCTATCCAGAACAAAATGCTGGAAGTCCTGTGTCAGTGCAGAGAGGTCATCTCCACCTGAACCTGAGCTAGACTGGGCTGGAGTCGACGAAGGGATGTGGTTATAAAAAAGCGGATTTGGTTTATCCAACAAAAGTCTCCTCTTTGGTGTTTGACAGAGATGCACAGCCTTGCTGTGAATGGAATCGCTGTGCTATGAATTGCCATGAAATTTGTATGAAACGTTCATTAGGTTTTCTAGACTGGCTTCCCCCTTGGCCAAGTCTGCCATATTTGATCGCCAACTGTATGATATACCTTCATTATTTAGTTCTGACTTACGGCTGTGTGTCCACCAAACCCAGTGTAAGTGATTACATGATTGTTCTTTCCTTCTCCTGCATCTGTGAGTCTGTCAGGCTCATTAGAGAAGAACAAGAAGGCTGTGCAGAAGCCACCGGGGAGCAGTTTCATTCACAATACAGTGGTTCTGCCTGACTGATCGTCTGTCTAACCCCTTCCCTCCAGTTCCAGAGAGAAGCTTAAGAGAACTTTGGACCTGGGAAGTTCGTAATGAGCCCTTGCTACAGTGTCACCCTCTGACCATGCATGCACTACCACCCACAGGCTTTTTCTATCTGTTTTAATCACACCTATGGTGTATTGGGTGCTTTTTCCACGTTTAACTTCGAACATATCTAGGCAGGCAGTCATATAGTCATTTGTAGGCATAAAATTGTATAAATTGAACTGTTTGTATGCTTGCAAAATGTCCATTGCCTAATAAACATTGTACTAAGCCTATGATCAACAGTGTAAGTGTGTCATTGTATATATCCAACTTTCTTGAATCAGGATTTGCAGGATTGCTCGGTACTTGATTACTCTGTAATTTTGTCATCAGATCCACAAACACAAGAGATTTACAAGGCCCTTTCAATGTCTCAGCAGGACCCAGCGATAAACATGATTCTGGATTTCTTCATTCTAATTCATATGACTGACTAAATTTGTGTCTTAAAAGGGTATTTAGTCATGATTGACATTTTAATTTTACTTAATTTACCAGGCCTGCCAACTATTTCACGATTAATTTGCAAATCACTGTCATGGTGGCTTCAATAGTAATGAGAGGCCCATAATAATATATGCGTGCCGTGCTCATGTTAAATTGACCAGACTGAAATATGGTGGAAAATGTTGGCATATTTTGAATGTGAGTAAAGCTCTGACCCTTCTATATAGTGAGTTATAAGTGAGTTATATGTTATTCATACAGTAGGTCTTAGCGGTCAACATCTGTTGCCTTGAATGTATCTATCTATCTATCTATCTATCTATCTATCTATCTATCTATCTATCTATCTATCTATCTATCTATCTATCTATCTATCTATCTATCTATCTATCTATCTATCTATCTATCTATCTATCTATCTACAGTATCTATCTACAGTATCTATCTATACAGTATATCTATCTATCTATCTATCTATCTATCGATCTATCTAACTATCTATCTATCTATAGATATATATCTATAGATCGATATATATCTATGTATATAAGCTTATTTTTCTTTACTTTGGCAGTTGCAGGAATTAAACATTTCAAACAAACTGATGATCCAGCACTACACTGCTGTCACAGAGTCTGTCCTCTTCACCTCCTCAGCCACCAAGTTGGACACTCATAGGTCAGCTGAGAAGATCTGCCTGCATCCTGACTTTCATACCGGGGGAAACATTACAATTTACAGTGACCAAGGTAAACACGAGGTAATACATCAAATGAAGAGAAAAAGTAATCTAGGATCATAGGTAAACCAAGAACATATCATCAGTCTACACCATATGATATCAAACATAATTGGTACACTATAGGATGCCAGGTCTGCAAATGGTCATAAGTGTGGATGATGTCTACGGCTGTCACAATTATTCCATAATTATTTGAGATAATTGCAATCATTTTGCATAATTGTCAGAATCATTTCCATTCATACCGTATAAATTAATCTGTTGAAAAATATTCATCCATTTTCAGAAATAGCAGATCTACAATCTCGAAATGCAACACTTTGTGAGCTTGATCTGCTATTTCTGCTATATATATTTTTTTAAATATGCCCTGTTTTGGCCATAGTAGCCTACATTATTTATTTTGGTTTATTCGATCATTTGTCATATCTTCCCTGTGAAATTTCTGATTACAAAGCCTAAAAGCAACAAAAAACTAAATGTACTAAGTATTTATATGTTCCCATGTTCAATGGCAAAAACACAATTAAATCATTCAATCAATTGCAATTACTCATGTGACAATGAATCTAAAATGTCATGATCGTGACAGCCCTAATGATGTCATCATCTATCTGCTCCACAGAGCCCATGCAGGCCCCAGCACAAAACAAAGTGACTCGGACAGTCCTTTGTGCCAGTAGCGATCAGGCTCCACAACCAAGCTTGACCCACATAGTGTGTTCTGTTCTTGGATTACTGACCAGGCAGTAGTACTCCATGTAGGCACATTTGCACATGGACTGCTGGAGTAATATAGCCTGCCCTACACTATACACATAAACATGACAGATGCCTGTTGTTAAGGATAACTATATTATGGTAAATGTTTCTTTGTTGACAGGCTATTTTTAACCATTCATAGACTCTACATACCAATGTTGTAGACCGGCTGACACTGTACTACATGTATACCTCAGTCACTCTGATCATAAATGGTAAATGGTAAATGGTGCATTTATATAGCGCTTCTATCCGAAGCGCTTTACATTGATTGTGCCATTAACCCATTCACACACACATTCATACACCAATGGCGGAGGAAACCATGCAAGGCACCAACCTGCTCATCGGGAGCAATTAGGGGTTCAGCGTCTTGCTCAAGGACACTTCGACACTAACTCTAGGGGAGCGCCCCAGCCCGGGATCGAACTGGGAACCTTGCGGTTTTCCAGTTCACTCTACCCGGCCACTCTACCCCTGAGCCACTGCCGCCACCATCATCTTTACCTATAGGTGATAGATGCAAGTTCATGAATGTATTCGCTGCATATAGAATGTGCATTATACGCTACTTTTACTTCTCTGTATGTTAACTCAGTGCAGAAGGCTATGGTCAGACTCTAAGTCTATTTATTCAATCTTATTTTATGTATTTATTTCTCTCTCTCTCGACTCTGAATCTGAAAACACGCTTTCATTCCTTTACAGTTAATTGAGTTCATATTTAGGCGCTTCACTGCTTCACACTAGGCCAGTGGTTCTCACAGCTTGTACATCTGCTATTTTAGATTTTTTTTTTTTTTTTTTTTTTACAAATCCTCTCTTGGGCCTTGGGGGTCCTTTTGCCTAGTGCAAACTCAAGGGGTATAGGCTACAATACTATGCAAAAACATAAAACAGCTGTTTGATGTTTTTGCATAGTATTGTAGCCTATAATTGTCTGTCATTAAATGTTTCGATGAATTGAGTACAAATGGAAACAAGCCATATGCTTTCTTAGATTTAAAATCCTCTAGCAGACCTTGTATTTAACTGTACTTCCCTGTGCTTGTTTTTTTTGCTAATAAAGTATTCAATCAATCAATCAATGGGGTGTTTAGGGAAAATGGGGATATTACCTCACAGACCTGGCAACACTGTAAGCAGTCTATCAGTGTTGCCATGTCGGCAACACTGGTAGACTGCTCAGTAAAACAATGTTGTAAAAAATGGTTAGTTGCGGGTTGCGTTTTTTTTTGTTGGCTTGTTTCTAAAGTGTACGTACTTGCTTATTTAGGCTTGTTTCAAAAAATATATTATTATTCAAACCAGTGGTTCTCAAGTATTTTAATGAAAATGTTTTGTGACACAGGGACCATTTGTGTTGTTAGAATGTTTCAAAAACATTCAAAATATTCCACATTTTATTTCAAGAGTTTTTGAAAATAGCAGATCCACAAGCTCATTGTAGATGGGCTATTTTCAAATAGCCGATAATTAAGTGCTCATGTTGTGGCTATCATTTGCATCTTTTGGGCTTGTTTTCCGAGACCTTGCTGCTTCTTTCTCTCACAAAATCTGGCAACACTAGACCTGGCAACACCGTTCACGGACTATGCGCTGGATAAACCAACCAGTATGGCGGACAGCGATAGTGACTTGGAGACAGACAGGTTTGAATCGGCTCTGGACGCCTTGTTAGTCCGACACTGCAGCGACCAGTCCAGTCTGAACAGCAAGGAGTATTGTTCCGAGTTCTGTACGGTATGTTTAGTGGTCTGAAACACGGAGGAATGCTCTTTGTTTGGCTGTCATGCTAACCTGGCTGCTCCACTAGCTTAGCATTGTGTTAGCCATAAAGCTACATGATGAACACACAACAATAACAATGAACACTCAACTGTTTTGTGATTATCTGGGTGCTATAACGGTATCAACCTATAGATCCACTGGTTATCTGGGTGCCTACGACGGTATCAACCTATAGATCCAGTGGTTTTCTGTGTGCCTACGGTATCAATCTATAGATCCAGGTTTAAATTCTGATGTAAGATTTCAGTTGGTCTGCTGCAGTGGTGGAAGAAGTACTCACATTTTTTTTTACTTGAGTAAAAGTATCAAATACCCCAATGTAGACATACTCCTTTACAAGTAAAGGTCTGGTGCTCAGAATTTACTTACCTAAAAGTACAAAGGTATTGGCATCAAAATATACTTGAGAGTACCAAAAGTAAAAGTACTCATTATGCAGAATGTCACATTTCAAGTTTAAAAAATGTCTAAAAAATCTTTTGAAAATAGCAGATCTATTAGCTCACACAACACCCTGTGATCGAGCTTGTAGATCTGCTATTTTCAAATCGCCGAAATATGTATACAGCTTAAAGGTAGGCTAAGTGATATTTTTGGGTTAAAACAAAAAGTATTTTGTTAAAAGGTTAAAGCACTATATTCTGATAGTAATCATTGCTATAGAGTGTTTGTTCAGTAACAGGAGTCTCCCCGTTTCTCCAGCTCTTTAATAAACAGAAAATACATTTTCTGGTAGGTGTCAAAATCTCAGCCAATCAGGAGAAAGTACCAATTTTTAAGCTTAATTTTTGTGTCATCACTTCCAATTTCACTTGTTTAATCTATATCCTGATTGAGTTCTCTATCCTGATTGGATAAATTTGGAAATGAAACTGAAACAAAAATGTATTTTGTGTTTAATAAAGAGCTGGAGAGACAAGGAGACTCATTTTACTGAACAAAAACTCTATAGCAATGAGTACCATCAGAATATAGAGCTATTTTGCAATTATTTGAATATTTGCAAATCACTTACCCTACCTTTTTAAGTGGTTAAAGTATGTCTAGTAATAAAAAAGAAAGAAATAATTAGTAACTAAAGTTGTCAAATAACTGTAGTGGAGTGAAATTACAAAAAGATGTAGTGGAGTAAAAGTAAAAGAATTGGAAATACTTCACTAAAGTTAAAAAATACATCAACTGTGTTCAAGTACAGTACTTGAGTAAATGTACTTTACACCATTGATCTGCTGTTGTTGCTGGTTAGTCCCTGGTTGGTGGCCAAGTTAAATGATCTATTGGTCTTGCTAACCACGGCCAGCTGACCCCTGTGTGTTTATATTCAGATGGCCTGTGTGTCCTGTTAATGTTATGCAAGTTGTTCAGTTGTGTAATTATAATGTCTATGATGTGTGTGTGAATTGTGACTTAAGATATTGACATCTCTTACATACAAGAATGACAAGTCTTGAGTCTCTACTGGTCAGCGAGCCAGTGCATCTATTTTCCGCTGTTACAAAAGGGGTTGCAAAGGGGTCAGCTTTACACATACGTACCTACCGTAAATGTTTATAGCAATAGCTGCGTGCATGTGTGTGTAAATGAAACGTGTTGTTGCCCTGTTTCTCTCCCTGTGCAGTTGGTTGAGGAGCACACAGGCAGATGGCAGGTGCCTCTCCCCCAGCTGAAGGTGCTGCGGACAGCACTCTGCAGCTTCACCAAAGCCACCGCTGCCTTTCCTGATGACTGCCAGCACATTCGATATGCCCTCAGCAGTCTGGCTTTGTAAGTCACCATCTCACTTAATTGAAGGTTATGCTCTCATGTTCATAACACTATCAAATACGTTTTCAAGACTGTGCTGACGATAGTTGCCCCGTTTGAGCATCACAACTGCTGTCATTCGGCACAACAGTTGTCATTTGGCACAAGTTACAGCCAATAGTCGCATACTATTATGCCTTTGGCTGTGATCATGACACTGGTGCCACAGCTTGTAATCAGCCATTGAACAACAGCACAGTGATAGTAAATAGGCTGAATACACAGTAAGTTGCCAGACTTCATGGCCAATATATGAGAAATACATTTGTTTTAATGAAAAGAAAGTCAGATGTGTTACTGAGTGAATTAAAAAATATATTTTATTTGTTTCTGTTCATACGTTTCATTGTGTGTTGTATTTTTGTAGGAGCTACTTTGAGCTGATGCTTTTCTTCAGCAAAGAGGAGTTTGTGGAAGCTCCCATGAAGGACATCCTAGACTCCTTCCAGGTGAGGACAAAGTAACATAACGTTGTTGTTCTTGTCTCAGTCGTCTCATCAAAGAGATGAGAAGGTGAGAGGTGTGGGGGGGGGGGGGGGGGGGGGGGGTGAATCAAGTCTTATGCGTCTCTTTCTGCAGGAATGCCACTTGCGGCTTCTGAGGCACAGAAATGTCTACTTCGTGCAGGTGAGGCAGACCATCAAAGCAGGTGGCCCCTGGGAAAGTCCAGTTCTCCAGGGCATCATGAGAGAGACTTCCCCGACACAGACAGAGGGTAACGCTCATCAACCCATACTCTACTACTACACACTTGAAACTAATTGCTCCCATTGGGATTAATAAAGTCCCTTGAAGACACATGCTAACCCCCCAAAGGCCCCCTCATCGTTCACATTGTTCTTCTCCCTCTGTACAGTGGATGAGTTCTTAAGCTCTGAGGTGCCCGTGTTCCTTGAGCTGCGCGTGCGCTACCTGCAGGCGTGTGAACGTGTGCAGGAGGCCATGGCGCTGACCAAGACGTGCCTGGAGCACAGCGAGGCTGGAAAGCACAGCTACTTCCACCAAGCTTATCTCACCTGCCTCTACAATGCCTCGCTACATGAGCACTTACACAAGGAGGTAAGTACACACATGAACGTTAACCCATTAAGACCGGGAACGCACTCTGTGTAACCACTTAAACCATTATTTCATACTTTGGATATTCAAAAATAGTAGATATACAAGCTCACACACGCTCTGAGCTTGTAGATCTACCTTTTTTTGTATTGTGAAAATGTTTGCAAATCTTTGAATATACATATTTTTTAAAGCGAACATTTTACATATCATTTTGGAGGTCCTTGACATGAAAAAGTTTGAGAACCACTGATATAACAACATACGTTTTTCAGAAAGGGGAAGGGGAAATGGAGAAGTCAGTAAATGAGATAAAGCAAGTCAGAAATCTGTGGCAGAATCCTCTGTGTTTTATACTGCGAGCGGGTGTCACACACTGAAAATAGCTGTTCCTCAAGCTCTCTGATGCGTTGTGAGCTTGTAGATCTGCTATTTTCGGTGTGTGACACCTGCAAGCAACTGAGTATAAATGAGGCTATATGTATCATGCATAATCTCGCTGCTTAGATGGCTGAGCTGGATGGCCGTGATGCAGTGGAGATCATCTGCAACACCGAGAGTGTGGAGAAAGGCGAGGTGCTACTGTCGCTGTGTAAAGCCTTCCTCAACCAGCAGCTTCACAATGGAGATATGTACTACATCTGGTTAGTCACAATACCCTTAGACATTATACACACACCACAAAATTCCTCTATCAGAATGATATTTGCCCTCAGGACAAATTGACGCCTAGGCCTGCAACTATTGATGATCTTCTTAGAGATTATTCAGACGTTTCTCCCCCTCCATCCAGGGATCTGGTGTTCATCTGGAGCAGACTACATCTAAGGGCTCATCCCTCCAGACAGAGCTTCCTGGCTGAGTGCCGCCAGATGGCCTCCTCTGCTTCCAATGTCAGAGCCATCTTCCCCTTCATCAAAGTGGTCACTGCAGAGGTAGGTCCAGGATCACGCTGCCGTTTCCCCCCGTGTCCTGTGTGTCAAATTATATACTATATAATAAAAACAATTGATAACAAAAAAAAAATGTATATACTATGAAGCCGAATTTATACTTGGTTGCACGCTGGTGTTGAGCACCAAAACCGATCTACAACGCGATCAACGCGGCGCATTTTCACTGAGCGACACAGCGCACAGCCAAGTATAAATACAGGGTAATGTAATTTACTTATAATCAATGAAATATAATGTGTGTTTTTGTGTACTGACAGCTGGGTAAAGACGGCATCCAGTTCTGTGTGGAGCTCTGCGCCCATGCCCTACAGCTATGCGACCTGCAGGCCGACCCAGTGACCTACTCCTTGGTGTGTAAGACCATCGCTTTCCTGTTGCCCGATGACCTGGAGGTGTGCCGAGCCTGCGCCTTGCTGGTGTTCTGCCAGGAGCGTAGCCTGGAGGCCTACAGGACCGTGTGCCTGCTTTACAGGCATCCTGACGAGGAGCTGCACCCCTGCAACAGCCCCATCCCCACCAATGTCCGCTTCCACATGCTACAGGTTGGAGAGGGACTGCCAGCATTTTATTACCACATGAACCCTAGCGTCTCTATTCTGGGGTTAACATTCAGCAAAAGTAGCAAATCTACAAGCTCACAACACGACGTGACACGTTTTGAGCTTGTAGATGGGCTATTTCTGGCTAAGCGATTTGGTGTAGAAGGGGAAAAAAAGGAGGGAACTTTATTGTTAGACAAACTAGCCTACCATGATGGAATAAGCGGGTTTCATGCTTAGCATATTTTTCTTCTTTTGCTCCCCAGATACTGAAAGAGGGCTTGTGTTTTGATCCAGAGTTCTGGAACCTCCTGACCCTTAGAACCCACTGCTTGGAGCTGTTCAGCGACAAGGCCCTGAAGGCTGCCGTGCTGAGTGAGATGGAGGCGGAAGAGGAGAAGGAATACGAGCAAGTGCTGATAGCAGATCAACACCCTGGTGAATTGTGCCCTCTGCACTCAATACACTCGACTCAAAGAATCTCATTGCACTCTCAGACCGCAACAGACAATTGGACAGGAAAGCTGTCTGATTCAGGTGCTACTCAAGTGAAGAGGAGGAAATGGAGGAGGAGGCAGAAGAGACCCCTATCGCCATCTGACGACGAGGCAGACTTCGGCGACGACCCGGAGATAAAATTCTACGGCAAGCCCTCGTTCGCAGCTATTAATTCCCAGTACTCACTAAGACGCAAATACACCAGAATAGAAGCTCCTGTCAAATTACCTCCCAACCGCCAGAGGGAGTACTTGTCTCGATGCGTGAAGAACAATATTCTGAAAAGGAAAGGTCGCAAGAAAAGGTGGTTGCAAGGGCTTCCTTTGTCAGAGTCGGCACAGGGGCTCACAGAGACAAAGGTCAAGGTCAAGGGGAAGAAAAAGAAGACTTCACAGAGATTGGAACTCTCTTACCCGGAGAACGAAGTTTCTCTTGAAGAGGAGGATCGGGGGATCATGGATGAAATGGATACAGAGGGTGGAGGGCAGGAGGAATCTCAGAAGGAAAATAAACTTGAAATAAATAATGCACTCAGAGATATTACACATGAAAAGATTAAAGAACTTGAGGAGAAAAGGCTTGGGATAGGGAGCGATGTTGATGTGGTCGATGAGAGCAGTCTTGGAGAACATGTGAACCAACCAGTGTCTCACACAGAGGTCAACTTGACGTCTTGTGAAGGCCATCCTCCCAGCGAGCCCGAGCTTCCTGCCCATACTGCTGAAAGTGGTCCTGAGCTTGGCGAGCCAGCCTTTGAGCTATTAGGTTGTCCAATAGAACTGTTCCATAATTACTCCCTTAATTCTAAAAACACTGATGCTGGGACACTACAGCCCCCACAGTCCCCAGAGGAGGCACATACACAAAATGGTGACACACAGCTGGAGGAGAAACCACTGGTGGAAACAATAAAAGGGTTACATCCTCAGGTTAGTTGGCTCAATTGCTGCTGTATTGAAAGATGATGTTATGGCTCTGTAACTAATGTTGACAGGAAGAAAACTCGACTTTTTGAGCTTACGTGCTCATCAGACTGTAACTAATGTTCTAGTATATTCAATAGAATTCCCTTTTATAACCTGGCCCAATAATATACATTACTAATTTGGTGTGTGAAAAACTAGACATATTGTGCTCAGTAGAGTGCATACCTCTGCAAACAAATGTAAATGTAATTTGTAAAAGTTAATGAGGGTCAATTCAGGGTAGCCCACTGATATTTCCCATCAAGTGTCAAGACATTCTGCCCATCCATTCTTGATTTTGACCTTGATCGTAACCTTTACTGGACATCCATTCTCAAGTTGTTTTGCTAACAGACAAACAAACAAACACAATACGCCAAATTATAGACATTTTTACTGTAATTTGTTTACCGTGTTTACTTTTTCTATTTGCCATGGATTCAATTCAAAGGTAATCAGAAGTTGTTGTTGTTTATCATGTTTCTTTTTCTTTCTTGAGCAGGTGAAAGTCAAGGAGACGTGGAAGGAGAAGATGCTCCGTTCCCAGCGATATTCCCACTTGATGCACCACTGCATCCTCTGCCAGAAAGACTTCAAGGGCTTGAATGTGATGAGACATGCCCTCTCCCACCTAAAGAAGAACAAACTCAGATGTATACTCTGCGGAAAATGGTTCAGGACGCTTCCATTTGCCAAAAACCACATAATGGACCACATTGACACAATGTGCAAGGATAACGACAAACCCAGCAAAAAGGACAAGGGAAAACCCAACAACAAGGACAAATCCAGCAAAAAGAACAAGGGCAAACCTAGCAAAAAGAACAAGGGAAAACTGAGTGGCAAGGACAGGCCAAGTGGAAATAAGCCAGACATCGAGGTAACTCCAGTTAACGGAACGGAAACGGTTTCAGAAAATGTGAACCAGGATGGAGATGAGAAGCAGAAGAGCAAAAAGAACAATCTCAAAACTAAACCAAGCCTCCAGCTCAGCAGGGAGAGCAGGATCATCAGAAATCTACGTATCAACTTAAGAAAACTGCACAAAACTGGCAACAACGCTGATTCCTCTATATCCAAGCAAAATGACTTCACGGACGAACAAGTGGTCTTTTCAGAAGACTTTGTGATGGTGAGACATCATGCGTTTGTGGCGGAGCAAGCAGGAGCAGAGGAGGTGAAGGAGAAGAGAGCAGGGGAAAATGGATATGGTGGTTTTAGCGTGACGTACAACTTGTGCCCCTCCGAGCTCTGTGACAAAGTGTTCACGAAGGTTGGCCCCACACTAAGACACGCCCTCAAATACCATCCGACTGAGGACAGGGTGCTAGAGAAGACATTTGTATGGTCCAAGTACAAATGCATCACCTGTCAAAGGTAAGTTGGTACAATCTCAAATTATTTCATGTTTCTCTGACCATTTTAACAATGTAACAAGTGTTTTTGCTTAATGTCCAATACTTGTTGCTGCAGTTAAAGAGAGGTAAAATCTTTGGTTGAAATGTCCTCAAGAAGGCACCCTTTTTCCCAAGTGTTTAATTTTTTTTTATCCATGACCAACCATAAAAGTAATTATAATTAGTTCTCAAAATTAATAGTGTCCCACATTTTATTGATTCAAATTCCGATTCTGCTTATCGATTTCAGTTTTTATCGATTCCCTGTTTGGTTCCATCCAAAATGGTAAAGAAAGAAAAAGATGAGGCCAAATGTATAGATAACAAAAATGTCTTCATTCTTTTAAGCGTTAACTGAAGTAAATAGTATTTACTATTACCAGTACAAACGCTATTGTACCTGAGATAGTCTATGCAAATTGCAATTTAAATATTATCCTTATGTTTATTCCATGACAAATTGACAATACAGTGGAACACGGTAGCAGATTAACCATTTGGGGATAATAACATTTTGAGCTGCTTGTTGTCTTATTTGTAGGAAACCAACCGGAACCTTAATCAATCGTATGTTCCTAGACATGCAAAACAAATGCATGTACACATGCATGCACTGTCAGGCGTATTCATCAGCCTTTGTTTGCTATAATGAATTGGTGTGTCTAGGAAATGATAAGCAGAACGAAATGTAATTATTTTTATGGGTACTTGGGATTTTGGATTTGGTTCCTGAACTGAATTTCGTTAGCCAACCAACTTAAATGGATTATGTCAGTCTGTATGAATAGTACACGAATCTTGAATAAGGCCGTCTGTCAAGGTTTTGTACAAATTCTGTCCTGTGCCGACTGAATGAGCATTGGTTGTTTCTTTTCCAACGGCAGGCAGATGCAGTTCCTCCCGCAATACAAGGACCACATGAAGCTCCACGACGCTCCTCTACGGTACTTCTGCTACCACGTGGAGTGCAGCATGCGCTTCTTGACCCACCAGGAACTAAAGGACCACGTACCGATCCACGAGCCCTTTAGACCGCAATGTTCCTACGCTGGCTGTCGACAGCAATTCTCGTTCATCCAGAGTCTATATGATCATGAGTGGAGACACTACACCCCAGCACCTCAGAAAGAAGAGATGGAAATAGGACCCAACAGGCACAAGACGCAGAGCGCCGAAGCTCCGTGGAAGCAGAGGGTGAAGATAGAGGAGATTTGGATGCAAGGTGGGAAGGGACAGAAGGAGAAACCTAAAGGACATCATCAAGAGATCTCTAAATCTGGAACGCTTACGGAGACTGATGAAAGTGAACCTCGAGGACAGAGCGCAACAGTCTCGGACCCTGACTGTGATCAGAACATGCTCAATGTGCCCACTGCTCCCGAGATGGTCGACATTTCCAAAACAAGGGACTTTGAAAGCACACTCTTTAACGGACATGTGGAGGGAAGGGGAGACCAAATGTCTGAGGGAGAGATCGCCGCCTCCAATGTTCACGGTGAAGCAGATCCAGAGCAGAAGACCACGGAACCCGGCTTGGACGTCAAAGAGTCTGAGGGGACGGTCACCGTCTTTGACGGTCTGGAGGAGCTGCGGAGCACCAAGCTCAAAACCTTCAAACCGGAAGATCCTACCAACACGTTCTTCGTCAAAACTCCCTTGATCCGGCCGCCACCCTCCTCTTATATGAACGAAAAGGAGCTCAGCATGCGCAAGAGGAGGTCCGTCGAAGAGAGCCCACCAAAGACCCAGAGTTCGACCTATAGGAAGTACAACAAAAAGTTGCAAGACAAGCAGGTTAAAGAGGTGATCCCTGAGGTCAAGACCAGAAGTCGTTGCAACAAGTGTCTGTCATTCTTCAGCAGCGTAGAGGAAATGCAGAAGCACCAAGCCCTAAACACCTGCTCTGCACTCTTTGGCTTTGATTCAGACGATGAAAGTAAGTATACTGTCTTTAGGGCTGCAAAGTATATTACAATATTATAGATATATTTTAGCAAACAATATATAAGATTCCATGCCAAGATTGTGTTTATACTGAGTGTGTGTGTGTGTGTGTGTGTGTGTGTGTGTGTGTGTGTGTGTGTGTGTGTGTGTGTGTGTGTGTGTGTGTGTATATGTATATATATACATTATATATATGTGTGTGTGTGTGTGTGTGTGTGTGCGCGTGTGTATGTACGTGAATGAATGTAATGTATATACTTTATGTATGTATGTATAGTTAATTTCCCCTGAAGTTTGCCCCGGCAACTTTTGCCTAGACTGGCCAGAATCCACAGAGAAATAACTCTATCTTGTCTGCCTCTTATCACACAGTCACATAATAAGGTAAAGTCTGCAAATGTAAAGATAACAAGAAAGTAATAGATGAGCCATCACAGCCACACTCGCCCAACGGATTCTGCTGGCACACTGGACTTAGGGTCTATAAGTTGTGCGTAAATATATCTGACCGCCGGTCTGTGTGCCATGAGCTCACAACACAATAGTACCATGGATAACAACAAGCTCAAACAACCAAATACCATAATAACAACTCATGTGTGCATTGTAGTGTAAATTCATGCACAACCATGAGCGTTACAATAAAACGATGCTAAAAGCAAAGAATAGCTGACAGGGCGGGTGTGGTGATGAAGAAATATTTGTATTTTCCCCTTTTAATGTGATTGCCATAACATTTCCGTTAAATTACAGCACTGAAGAAAATTATTTATTAATCATTTAACCACTTAAGCCCTGTAAAAAATAATAATAAACATGGACCATCTATTAGCTCTTAACACGTCACACTGCGATACGTTAAGAGCGTATAGATCTGTTTTTGCAAATTAACTTTTTTCTAATCTGTATTTGTTACGTTTTTGCTTATAGTGACATACGTAGTATAGGTACGCCAGGTTGAAAGTGGTTAAACTATTATTTCAACATGCTTTCTTTTCATTCCTAGGTTAGCGGTGAAGAGGCGTTGAGACTTGAAAGGCCATGGTCATCTGTCAGCTGAGCTGAAGGACAGCCATAGAGATTGTGATGGAGGATATTTCTCCAGTAGAACACTGTCTTATCATTTCCATACTTAAAGGGCCACTCCATGATCAGATCATGTTGGGAAAGATTTCAGCAGTGGAAGAGAGTTACACCTCATGCTTTGACCAAATCCCACTTTGATACATGGACCAGGGTTACACTTGTCTTTTCAGTTTGACTTGTCAGGATGCTTTCATTGTCAAGTCAGAATGCTCCCTGCCCTTTTCTCAGGAGTAGGGATGGTAATTGAGAAATGTTACTAAATTGACCGATTCCTTAGAATCCCTTGACTGAGCACATTTATTATGTTGACTACAAAGACAAACAACAATATTTTGTTTTTAACTTTAATCTGTTGATTTTTACGTCCATTAATGCCCATTAATTGATCCATTCCATTGGTTCATATTGTTTCCATATTGGTTCCTATGCTTACTTCCCGGTGCTTCAAAACGCCGCTGAGCGCATTCATTGAAATGATAGCTGGGGGCGGGGCAATCCGCCCTCTAGTTATATTATACCTCTATGATCCCCACTGATGAGCCAGACCCCACGTACTGAAGTGGCCTTTTTATCATTTTATTTTATTGCCTTTTGGCATAAATACGTTTTCCTCAGATTTGTTCAACGTATTGATATTATCATGCTACATTTGAATATCTACCTTTTTATTTGTGATTTCTCGTAGAAAATGTATCTCATAGACTTGTAATGAGGAGCAGGACTGCTGCTCTCCTTACGTCTCTGGTACGGTTCCTGTCACCATTGCAGAATAATCAAAATAAGAAAAGAAGGCTCTCTATTGCACATGCCATTTTTATGGGAACATTAAATCCCATCACAAAGACATATTTGGCCAAATTTAAAGAGCACATTTAAAAAAAACATACAATTTTGAACCAAAGTTCTGTACTACAGTATCAAAATATAAAGTACAATAAAAAAGACAGTATAAGGCTCTGTAATTAAGATGAGACTCCACAGGACAAACAATTACAAATGAATACGACTTTCAGTGTAAAATGTGCACACATATAATACAGTATATGCGGATGCATCACAAATTGCGCATTGAACAGACAAGTGTAACCACAGCCATAGTATAAGTTGCAAAACAACTTCTCAGATATCTGCTCCTCATACACTTCAAAATCTATCAAACCTGTGAACTGTTGAACTCTGGTGACTTAGATTGTTTTTTTCCATTTGTTTGGATGATATTGTCAGGACAAGGACATGTTTAAGTCCCTCCAAATATTACATTTTTACGAACTTGTCAGCTCTACAATAGCTATAAATAAGTCTTGGTCATTGGAGTGTCATTACACCATGGACACATTCTCAATTTGTAGGAAATATTACACTGTATTAGGGACTGATCCAACACTGTCATTGCCAATAGTAAATCACTAAGTGTTAATTACTGTGCGCTGATGTAACTGGGCCTGCAACTAATGATTAATTTCATGATTAATTGGTTCATCTGTGGATTTCTGTGGGTAATCCTGAATGATGTAGACCAGTAAAATAAGATAATTTCCAAAAGAATGGTAAATGCTCAGCACAAGTTCTGATCCCAAAATCTTGATATTGTTTAATATATTTACCCAGCAGACAAATGTAAAACTTTTCACTTTTTGATATGGAACACAGACAAGTTTTCACATTTTTGTGAAGTTGTAAATAGTAGTAGTACACATTAGGAATATTTTCATGATGCATAACTAAACGGATCATATCAATTAAATGATTTGACGCATTTTCTGTCAATCGATTGTTTCATCCTTAGAAGTAACAATGTAACTGCAACTACTGTATTTCAAAAGTACTCCTACTACAAATGGTTCATTTTACTTTTAATTTTCAAGTTTGTTTTGGTCAGTTTGCGAAGTATTAGTCACATAATACATATAAGTTATGTACATACAGCTCTGGTTTGACAATTTTATGAGATGTGCACTTAAACACATGCTTATTTATTTGTACAAATGTTAATAGGATGAATTTGTACTGAAAATGATGCCCTTCCCACCCCCTCTATTTTTCTTAAAGAAAATGAATTTTGTTTGAATAAACAATGAATAAACAAACAAAGCTGACTATTTGGAATTATTTTTGCAGTCAGTACAGTATGTGACATGCAGCCTACTTATCCTAGTATTTCCTTCATGCCAGTGGATTTTGTTAGACATTAATTTAAAGACATAAGCAAAAAGCAACTGGTGTGCTTTGATTTTAATTAACACCGAACACTCCATGACAGAGTGTGTTTAACTGCATATTTAAACCAAAATAAATCATACATCAAACGGGTCAATATTTTTATGGCTTCAGTTGAACATGTTTTTCATCACACTGTTGCTTCCAGACTAGAATAGTGGTTCCCATCCTTTTTTTCCATAGAGCCTTCTAACAACAGACACAAGCTGAGCCCCTCACACACAGACCTGCATGCATGCACACCTGTGTTTTTCAAACATGTTAACCACTTAAGCCCTAAATACTTCTTATATGACAAATAGTTTGTGATCAGCTACTTTTGAAACGTAGATGATTTTTGACAAGGGGGCTTGAAAATCACATAAATTGAAAAAACCAAGACACATCTTTCAAAAAAGTTTGAAAAGCTTTAATACAAAGGCTAGTTCATCTTTGAACAATAAAAACAAGCCAACATGTTTCGGCCTTTATTATATGGCCTTCTTCAGGGCATTGTTTTACTGTTAAACTAGCTATTTTTTTCAACTTTCAGCTGAATGACAGCTTTGTCCCTGTATACACAAAAGAGAGGTTTTGGAGCCAAACTGTTGCCATGTCTGTTTCTGTAGAATTTTAATCCCTCTGAAAAAGAGAAAGGTTTTTCCCTTGATGAGTCCAAACTGATCAGCACAGAACTGGCTACTGAACTGGACAGGACAGAATATTACAAGTGAGTCTTTATGCATCACCTGCTTTTGCATATTTGCATTGCTTCCTTCTCATATCTAATAAGGAAATATGCCTTCCCATTCATGAAAAATAATCCTATGCCAAACTTCCTCAAATGGCATTGGGAGCAAATAGTCTTGATGGTGGTGCTATAGTCCAGGGGCCAACACTGATATTTTCACAAATTGGTACCACCTAAGGTGACCGTAAAGTTTTTGTATTTTTGTCTTCCTACATGTCTCTAGTTTATATTTTGGTATGATAACCCTTCCAATCTTGTAGCTTAATGGCAGTTATCACTACCTACCGGCTAATGTATCCGGTAGGAGACACAAAGTAGAATCTTTGTGTCTCCTACCCCGGGCATCAAATTATTGCGACAAAAAACAAATATATCCATGTATTCAAGGCTTCATGGGGTGTGCAATTGATAGAAAATAAATATTTTTTTGGGTGAACTCCTCCTTTAAGTTTTTCAGGGGGACTCTCTACCCATTCAGCTATGACCACCCTAGACCGAAGGAGGGTCAACTTTTACAAGCTTATGGAAAGCAGTCTTTTTGCAAACACCAAAAATCTGAGAAGTTATCAATTGCACACCCCATGAAGCCTTGAATACATGGATATATTTTGTTTTTTGTCGCAATAATTTGATGCCCGGGGTAGGAGACACAAAGATTGTACTTTGTGTCTCCTACCGGATACATTAGCCGGTAGGTAGTGATAACTGCCATTAAGCTACAAGATTGGAAGGGTTATCATACCAAAATATAAACTAGAGACATGTAGGAAGACAAAAATACAAAAACTTTACGGTCACCTTAGGTGGTACCAAAATATGGCTTGGCCCCTGGACTACTACAACAACTGTCTAAAGTTACAATCTGTGGCAATTCATAACAAATCAGTCTTATACAGTACGTGCTACCACTTGCAAAGTGGACTGATTTCTAATTAATATGAATGTCTGGCCCCGTGCTATTGCTGCACAGCTGCTATATGTTTTATTACAACTAATGGTTTCTCTCATACCATCCCACACAGAAAAGAAAGTCCACACTCTTGACTAGTGAAGATGACTCAACCCTGGAGGAGTGACAGGATTTAATTCTACAGTGGGCTGTAGACATTACAGAGGCATCACAAGCAGGTGTTGTTAGATGAATAACCAAAAAAATAAGAAAAAGTGCATTATTTACAAAGTACATTTAGCTGTATCATTATTTACCAGGCATCAAGTGGGGAACTCTTTACTACTACTACCACCACAGAACGTATAATTACAGGAGCAAAGACTGAAAGCAGCACGACAGGTTCTGTCAGAATGGACCTGGTTACTGAAACAAACACAGGTATGTTCCCATGAGAGCTGAACTGCAGTGAAAACACTAGGTCTAGGATAATGTTATGGTGATCTGATGCAACAGCAATGTCTTAATTGAGGTTTGCAAATTTGTCTAGGAATGAGTGCACTCTCACTCTCTCTAACTCATCCCATGGCCTAGGGGGCCGTAGGGGTGTCATGGTGGATGCTTGGGCAGTCAGGGTATTCTCATGGTTTGGAAGCTGCAGCCAGTCCACTCCTTGATGTTGTCCATCCAGGACTGTGTGCAGAAATGAGTGCAACTGTCACCAAACCATTTGATGTGCAATATAGCAGTCTATACTGTAAGTAAAAAAAACGTGTTGTGGAAAATATATACTGTATATAAAATGTAATTATAGATTCATACAAAAACTAGAAATGGGTGATCTGCGGAGTGCATATCTCCACCAAGGTTGTCAGGACCTGAGGAACTGTGGGGTGATTGATTTGTGGTGCCCCCCTATGTTGCAGAAGTGAAAGTGCTGTACAGTATACTGTAAGTATGCATGTGATTTGCAATTTGGGGTTGATTATGTTTGTTTTTTTGTTGTTGCAAGAAATGGACCCTTCTCAATAATTCTGAGAGCAAATTACAGGCAAACAGTATAGAATATCAAAATCTAATCTGAAGCTCGTTGTTTTTCACATGTGACTCCCAAGATCATTGGTGGCTAATTTAGTGTTAAAGCAATGCATGCATGATTTTTGTGCTGTAGGTGTGCACTATTGTGATGAGCAAGGGAGGAGAGGCCAACTATGAATGTTGTCTTTACTAACTGTAACTGACAAATCCTTCTCATTAGCCTATACTTTTAAACACCATTTTTATGCCAGTGGAATACCATAGAATCAATGAAGTTAACAAACCAGAGGTGTATGCATGTTTGCACACACTTCGGCAATAGGCCAACAGGAGGCAATTCAAATATCAAGATATACTACTGGTGTGACAGACACATTATCTAACATGGGGGGGGGGATAGCATTTTGATATATGATATTTTGATACTTTCTGATATGGAAACACACATAAACTCAATTTGAGAGCATGGAAATAGTCATCAGCTTAAAGGGTTTCCAATTCCAACCTCCCTTAATAAACACTCAGTGAACCATGAAGTGTGCTACTAAAACGCCTCTACACTCAAGCACTTCCTCCATCTAGCTCAGCACAATTCCAACACATGCCCTCTGAGAGGCGCTAAAGATCCTTGAGAGGAGAGACAGAATGCCTCAACAGACCAGAAGCTTCTTTCCCCAAGCAGATATAGAATAATACCACTTTGGCATATGAGTTTGGTGTAGGCTCTGACTGAACCTGCACAATGTTTGTTTGATTGTTTAAGGGAAAGGTTAAGGTCACAGCACAAGGTCAATGTTTAGCCTTATTATACATTGCATAGCATGTGGAGCATTTATCTCAGTACATTTCTAGTTTGTTTTGCTTTGTTTACAGAATCCAGTCTAACTTGTCTAAACTTATTTGACTTTTAGCACACACTCAAACTGGTTTATACATACATACATACATACATCCAGCAGGTACAATGGAGCTGCACTTCACGAGACAGCGCGAGCTTTGAAAGTTCGGCTCGAGCGGAACGGTACAATCCTCCTGGAATGAAAATAATATAATATTTAATATAACTGCGTCAGTGTTGAGTCATCAAGAAAAATAGAAGAAACCAGCTTAAAGAAGAGGGCATATATTTTGAGGTGAGTGCTTAATGGCAAAGAATGTGGCTTTTGACGTTACTGGAGAAACTTTATTTTGGTGATTTGCTATTTTGTATCGTGTTTTGTCGTGTGGTGGCTAGATTAGAACTTGAAGACGGTGATAATGGCTGTTATGGATTAGGTATTTTGTAACATACTTTTAGCTATTTCCCATGAAACTTTGTGAAATATGTCTTGATTCATTTTGAATTAACACCACAAATGCCCAATGGGAAGGAATCCCTGGCACAAAATTGGGGCAAACATTAAAATGTTTGACAACCACTGAAGTGTAGGTCTTGAGACAACTTCAAGATGTTATGTTGAATAGCAAACATTACTGTAGTGTAGCCTAAGTAATGTTAAGTTAGTGGCTCTATTTATCATTTACATTATTTATGTATAACTGTCGAGTATTGGTATGAAAGTGTTAATGAATCACATTGAAGATTATTTAGGCTAGTGTTTATTTTATCAATTGTGTTTAAGCTGCGGTACCATGGTTAGATTTTGAGTTAGGAAAACCCCTATATTCATAGCCTACTTACCTATAAATGCTCACATATTAGGTTTAGTTCTACTACTGTCATTGGTTTCTCATAAGAATAAGCTATATTTTAGTGGATTTCATACATAGTGATGCTTCCCTCCTAAAAACATAGTTATGCCTTTTTGAAATGCTGATGGAGATTACCAGAATAGTAATTTCTTTAGCTGATGATTTTATTATTTAATTTTAATCTAAATTGGCATACTAGTCCTAATCCTGTCCTTAGGCTGATAATATGGTTCTAGCCTAACAAACATTACTAGTAACTAACATTCATATTAGTTTTCTATTTTTCTCTCCATAGGTTTATGACAGACTAAACAACTTGAACTCTGGAACTTTTATGGGTGAGCTTCAAGTGTTCTGTGACAGATGCATCAGTGCCCTAACTACCATGTAAGAACAGCCTCTTACAACAAATACCTCAGACACCTGCAGTGTTTCCATGAACATGAGCCTGATTTTGTTGTTGTATCGGACACAATGGAAATTATGTTTTTCATTATGTTATGGAGGAAATAGTTTTTGACGGGCACACACTTAAAGACTTCACAGATGGACTAATTTTCCAAGAACATGCCTTTTTTGATGGCTCAGAGAAACAATTGAGGCTCCAATTATACACAGATGAATTTGAAATTGTTTGCGATCCAAAAAGCATATTCACAAAGTTTCTATTAGTATTTTGTAGTAGTATCATTCCAGTAATATACATGTGGCTATACTTGTCAGAAATCGATTCCTTCAGAAGTATGGTTATGAGCCAATTTTGCGTCCTCTTTTTCGTGACCTTTGTGAACTTCAGTGCCATGGCATATCGGTTGTTATTTAAGACCAGTCCCATGTTCTCAAAGGCTCTGTGATTTCCATTTGTGCTGATCATTTATCAGACCATTCTTTGGCCCGGCTTCAGTACTTGCTTTAGTCAAGGGCGGATCTGTCGCTACTGTCTGTGCCACTACAAGGACATTGGTAACAAAACTGAGGACGTCATGTTGCAGGCTTTAATTGCTGACACTGTACAGAATGATAAAGATGTTTCTCAGTTACTACAAGCCAAGGACCAAAATGGAAATTAGTCTTGAAACGTTTTTGTGTTATCCTTGATGTTCCATGTAAGCCATGTCCTTATTAAAGTGAAATGTCTAATTAACAAAACAAAAGTCAACCCACAAGGTGATGGTTAAACTGATTATGAAATGATAGGCTGGCTAGCTTATAAAACCTAACCAGGAATCACCCAGGCTTTCTGCCGTTGAAAGCCTGGTTTATCCATAACAAATTACAACTAGTGCCATGCAGTCTAGAGCCCGCCATCTCCAAAACTGTATCCGGCAATTTACACACACGCATGCATGGACGTACACAGTCCGAATCTGTTAATTCTCTATACACATAATTATGCAACCTGGCAAAAATGAACTATCAATCCCAGTGAGTCTGCTCTATATAAGTGGTTCCCAAAGTGGGGTCCGGGGACCACAGGGGTCATTGAGGGGGTTCCAGGGGGTCCCCTGCAAAATGTGTTAATGTGCTATAGCATCAAAGTCAGTTTAACCAGTTATTTGAAATTAGCCAATCTACTACTGTAGCTCACAACACATTGCGAGCTTGTAGATCTGCTATTTTCCAAAGATCTTGGGGGGGAAAAGTGATTGAAAAAATGTTTTTAACAACACACAACTCTTGTATGGGGGTCCCTTGCACAGAACATTTTCAGATGGGGGTCTATGTGGCCAAATATTAATTTGGGTGTCCTTAATTGACATGAAGAAGTCTGAGCCTTTTACAGTCTATGGCAGGGGTCTTCAACGTTTTTCAGGCCAAGGACCCCTTAAGCTGAGAGAGAGATGAAGCAAGGACCCCGTCCCCTACTACATATTTTATAAAATTGTGTTGCAGATGAAACTTTTTTGTAGATAGCTTCATAGACTTGTGTTGCATCGTTAGATTCATGTTAATATGTATTTTAGTTAACCACTTTAACCCTCAATAATACAAAACGTGTAGGCCTACTTGGAAAGTTCCTATCACACTCTGAGGACCCCCTGTTGAAGACCCCTGGTGGTCTAATCGGTCTACATGGAAAAGCAGCCCGGGTCCCTTTAATGACGCAGGGTTGACGTCACGTGCTCGCTGTGAAGGAGGTGTTCCAGGAAGCGGAGGAGCGGACACAGACAGACAGACAGGAGGAGGCCCCATCCATCCATCGATTCATCACAAGCTGCACACATAAGCACTTCTTTCTTACTAATAAACAACGCCGATTCTGTGGATGACACGTTCATGGGGGGCCACCGCTGACACACATGGAGCCTCAGGAGGAAAAGCCCATCATCTATACCATGGAAAACAAGCCGATCGTGACATGTGAGTGGTTTGGTTTCTGTTGCACTGTCTTATTCTTTTACAGCCTTTTGACAAGCAGCTAAAGCTTCTAGCTCCTCGGGCTAATGTGACACTTGGAGCTACGGGGCTGGGGTCGGCGACCCGGCGATACCGGTTCGGCGTCTGTAGTTTAAATGTCGGCTTGTTTTGACGCCGATCGGTGCATCCTCCCGGCTTATCGTCACCATCATTGTATGGATGATAACAAGTCACTGTGGTGGTTGGACTAGGCTAACGTGCTAGGTCGGCTAATACGGGGGACTCCCTCTTTCTTTGGTGTTTCGCCCAGGTGGGCGTGGTTTTATGACTAAACCTATAATCCTAACCTCAAACTATGCCTCTCAACCACGCCCACCTGGTCAAAACACCAAAGAAAGGGGCTTTCCCCGTCGGCTAATATAGAGGCCTTGCTCGTCTGTTCCTTGTACGTCACACCACGGCTGGTTGCAGCAGTTGGAGCAGCTATAACGTTACCTGCTGTCTGTCACACTGTCACCAAGCAGGACACAACCTTGCTGGATATAGACACACCGTGCCGTGCAGACCGACGGCGGAGAGGCTAATCTGACAGTCCGCCATTCTTCTGATGATCTGTCACTGTCTGTGACATTATAATGTATCCACTTGGAACTCTTAAGAGTGTGTACAAATGTATCCAAACGGATCAACAGCCGTTGATCTGTTTGGTTACATTTGGGCACACTCTAGAGTTCCAAGTGGAAACATTATTTGGTTTACAGTTGTAGCCTGTAGTGCCGCCTACACTGTACAAATGGATACATCATAACTGAAGATTTTACTGTGTGGCCTCTCTCCAGTGGTGTAAAAAACTTAATTACATTTACTCAAGTACTGTACTTAAGTACAATTTTGAGGTACTTTTACTGTACTGGAGTATTTCCAATTTTCTATACTCTTACTTCTACTCCACTTCATCTCAGCAGCAAATATTGTGCGTTTTACTCCACTACAATTATTTGAAAACTTAAATTACTATAGTTACTTTGCAGATATTAATTCTTATATTATAACATGCATTCAACCACTTTAGCCCTATTTTATACCTATGCTATTTGAAAATAGCTGATCTACAAGCTCACAACAGCTTGTAGATCTGCTTTTTTCAAACATCTTGTACTTTCGCTTTTGGTACTTTAATGCCAATACTTACTACTTTTACTCAAGTCATATTTTGAACACAGGCCTTTTATTTGTAACAGTGTATTTTTATGTTGTGGTATTGCTACTTTTACTTAAGTAAAATATCTGAGTACTTCTTCCAACACTGTCTGTCACTGTGAAATTATAATGTATGTATCCACTAGGCACTCTCCGAGTGTGTCCAACTGTAACCAAACGGATCAACCCGTTCGGTTTGGTTACATTTGTACACACTCTGTCTCGAGAGTTACGAATGGATACATTATTTGGTTATTTACATTTTGGAGCCTGCCAACACTCTACAAATGGATACATCATAACTCTGAAGATTTTACTGCGTGTGTGGCCTCTCTCAAACCAAGCTGATTATTATAAGATGGGTTATTTTAGGAGTTGACCCCGGCTGGTGCGGCCATGCAGCTGCGAATTCACACTGGACCCTGTGCTAGCGCTGCTCCATTTTTAGGATTGAACACTTTTAAGGTTGTCAAATATGATTGTGAATCATGTAATGTAATACCCAACATGATTGCCAAATGGGTCTATTCATTGCCTTGCATCTATATCGTAGGCTACCGCAATAACATGCTTGTGTATGCTGAATAGTTTCCGGCCAAAGTCTGAGTTTTGTGGTGTTAAGCTATCAGATGTGGGACTTGGGGGTTGCAGTACTATACATTTTGTATGGAGACCCAAGGCCTAATGCCATTTGACAGTGAGTTACACTTGAACTTGAGTCTAGGAAAGGTCTAAGGTGAAGGAATTGATTCCAGTCTGTCAGTCAGCAATGGTTGTGTTAACTGATGAGACAAAAAGTAGACAGCTGAGCGTGGACACAGGCAGTAGTTCTGCATCAGGCAGAAAAAGTTAGAAGGAAACAAGACGACACGGCTTGGTCCAAATGACGCCAAAGTCCAATAGCTTCACGGCTTCATATGAAGCTCAGACTTCATGTGTCCAGTCTATGACATCAGTCATCTATACATAATGACTTATGAATTAATATTGTTGGTGTCGGGCAGAAACCTCCATATTCAAGCCTTTTGTTTTTTTTGTAACTTAATGCCCTGCTTGATCATACCACAGCGTCACGCAAAAGTATCCAAAGTAGCAGATTTGCAAGCTCGAAATGGCGCATTTTGAGCTTGCCGATCTGCTACTTTTGCTATATCTGAATTTGAATCCTGAAAAGTAACAGTTTTGGACGTACAGCATGAGGTTTCCACCCGACAGACGATATTCAGGAATGGTTTCAGCCCAATCCCACTCGTTTCACTTCCATTATAAAATTAAAGTTAAATTCAAGAAACATGAAACGTGTAAAGAAAATGTGTGGAGCAGCATGCACAAGACATTTGTTGCTGATCAGTACAGTGATATGCAAGATTAGCTCCTGACAAACAGACACGCAAACAGACCCATTTCTAGACGGCTCGTCTCTAGAGCCACGCAGTAAAGATCAGTTGCATGCTCACGTCTCCCAAGTTGTGCTCTGTGTAATCCGAGTCTCGAAGCTGTCATTTGGTTTTATATATGCGTATGCGACCTAATAAATGAATCCAACCACTATTAGTATCTACCTCCATGTACCTCTGCCGGCCTGGCAGAGGTACAGTATGCACTCTGTTGAGTGCAAGAACCTCTCTAGTTTTAAATATGATGACAAGAAAACACAGTTCCTTTTACAAAAGTGGAGCACTGAGCAGTGGTTTAAAGAAGGTTGTGCATGTTCCTTCCTGCACATTGCAGGCTGGAAGGCAAGTGGTTTTCAAAGGCACACCAAAGGGAAAGTCAAAATCTCAAGGCACACAGTTTTAATAATCCATGCTGCCTCTACTGTATGTTATCTCTCTTATTACTCTGTAAATATTTATTTGTATTTACTAATGCCAAATAAAAAATTGTATATATATTTTAGGGTATATCGTTAGCCTCTGTATTGGGAAAAAAATTGTGGGGGCAAACTGCTAGTAAAAATAAAAATAAATCGTAACTTTTCTTGTCTATATATTACTGTATATATTTCAGTAACAAAGTGTGGTTGCTTGTTACAAAATCCCAAGGCACACCTGGCCTTGTCTCACGGCACACCAGTGTGCCTCAGCACACGGTTTGTTAACCACTGCAGTAGGTTATATCATGCCAGTGTTGTTGAAAGTTGTGTATATTGGATATCAGTAGATCATGACCACCTTTCCCCCCTCCTCATTCCACACAGGTGCAGGAGATCAGGGCTTGTTCACATCTCTCTACACCCCACTGGCTCAGCAGCTTCCCAGAGAGCCAATGGAATGGAGGAGGTGAGCTTGGATCAATGTGTTTTGGGATGTATACAAAATCATGACTGTTAATTTAAGAGTGTAAAAATGGATCCATAATTGTTTGCAGTGTAGGATAGTTTAGTTTGCCAATTGCCTAATCATCCTCATCATACTATAAGCCACCAGATAGAGATGTCTGTCGCAAAAAAAAAAGTATACATAAATTCCTGTCTGGAGCATAAAGAGCGATAGAGCAAATGCTCCCAGATTTGGGGTTTGAGCTTCAGATAACCCCTTGATTGAACGTACCAAACGGCAATTGGGAGGGGCTTACGTATCCAGAGGAGGCACAGGATTAAACAAACAGGTCTGAGACGAAGGTTCTAAGCTTCTCTGGTAGGTCTATCAGACTCCTTGAGTCATAGGCAGGGCTTCGTGAAACATATGTGCCGGATTTCGCGTGGCAGTCGGACCGGCCTTAGTGTGACGTTCGTGGCATATCGTCAACAAGGGTAACAGCGAATGAAACGGGGCAGAAGAAGGAAAGAGGCTTAATTTGAAACATTTTCAAAAATGGCAAAAGTAGCAGATCCACAAGCATGTATTGATGTGATGCGTTGTGAAAATGGAGGTTGACTATTTTTGCTATTTTTGAAACTCTGTTCAAGAATAAAATGGCGTTTAAGTGATTGAAACCACTCCAAGTGGTTTGGGCAGAATGGATCCACATATCGCCCCGAGTACCTTACGCAAAAGTTACAATATTTTCACCATTTCAACTTGGAGAGCATGTATAAAAAAGGTGAGGTAGATAAGTGGTTCTCAACCTTTTATTTGTCTATTTATCCATTTGTAAATGGTCACTCAGAGTGTACGAATGCAACCAAATGGACCCCATACGGGTCCATTTTGGTTACAATTGTACACTCTGAGTTAAATGAATACTCAAGATTTTACCCGTTTCAAGTCAAGGAGACTGTGCCTTTCTTTACTCCACAGGACTTATGGTCGTGCACCGAAAATGATCCACCTTGAGGCTAATTTTGTGCAATTTAAAGAGGAGCTCCTCCCCAAAGAGGGCAACAAAGCTCTGCTCACCTTCCCCTTCCTCCACATCTACTGGACGGACTGCTGTGTGAGTACACAGACACACACACACACCCACGTATACACCTTGCCAAACATCTCCAATCAATACGTCAGTGGATTCTCAGATGAATTGTGTTGTGCTTGTTGCATTGTGCACTAAAGGCATTATTGCACCGTATATACAAAGCTGTCAGGACAAAGAAGGTCCTATCATGAGTAAGCTGGGTGAGGCTGATGTTACTAGTAAAGTCCTGTAGGGTGTTGTTAAGTGGTAATAATGTTTTATGACAGTCAATGTCAATTTCATATTTCTAACGTAAGTGTTGCCTTTTACATCATTCTTATTGTCTATGACAAATTCTGTATGTGCACATGTAATCTGTTGAAGGTGTGGATTCACATTTTTTTTAATTACAATGTCGACTTAAGCTCATGTTCATGAAAACATAAGAACAGTGACCTTGAATTCAAAGTACACAATGAGATCATTTTTCAGATTTAAATACTGCACCCCTAAAACCAACATGCGGCACTTACAGTTGCAACAGCTAACCACGTACTTATGGTAAATTATAGGATTCACAGTGGTGTTGTATTTATCATACAGGATGCATCACAATGTCAGCGGTGTAGTTCATATCGTGTCCTCTTATGGTTTGACAGAAAAATGCATGCTTTATTTCACATTTCCTCTGCGCATAGATTTAGGGTATTGTGGCTTTGTGAAAATGTTCTCCATCAAAATAATGCTTATTTGAGACAAAGCAGGTACATTTACTAAACAGCACTGACCAGAGGCACGGTGTAAGTAAGAGTTAGCCTATAAGTTAACCTATAACCAGTGTTAACTGACCCATTAACCACCTAGCATCTTTATTCTGGAAGGAACATATGCCGAAAATAGCCAAAAAGACTACTAAAATGTATGTTACACAGATGGACTTTAACTACTCTACTGAGGGCAGTAAAAGAGGCCAGCTGGGTTGGAACATGAGGACTCAAAAGTGCTGATGGAGATACTTTGGCATGGGAAGCTTCAAGATAGTAGTTAGTTTAAGGAAGTTGGAGTCAGCGTCTCGTGACCAACAACAGTGACATTTCAAAGCGGGCACAGCTCTTGTGAGCATGAGGGCTAGCCCTGACTGTATTGCTGCTGGGCAATCAAATCACATTTTAAAACTATATTTGATATGCCAATACCATGTAATATTTTCAGTAAACTTAAAAATGATACAAAGTGACACTGTACCTCGATATTGTTTTGTAAACTCCTTTTTAATACACATTAAGGTGGAAGTAACAGAGGAGCAGGAGATTATTCTGGCATCTTTACACTGTTGGAAAGTATAGATCCTACTGATGAACTAGATTTATTGTCCACCCAGGCCAGTACTTGCTGCTCGTTAACCGAGGGAGGTTTGTTTTCCTGAGGAAAATGATTAATAGCTCATTAGCGGGGTGTTGATGTCAAAACCCATCGAAAGACTGTCAGTGATCTGTAGAATCCCCGGCATGCATTCATTAAATTTGAGCCCTGAACCTTCAGTTCAAGATTGTGATATATGAATAGCCACACACATTGACTATCAGTTGTAGCCTATAGGTGTGTGTGTGTGTGTGTGTGTGTGTGTGTGTGTGTGTGTGTGTGTGTGTGTGTGTGTGTGTGTGTGTGTGTGTGTGTGTGTGTGTGTGTGTGTGTGTGTGTGTGTGTGACAGTAAAAGTAACAGGAGCGGCTGTGTGATGCGATAAGACTACTAGATGTTGGCTATCACTGGTGTGTGAAGGCTATTTTCGGCTACTATCAGGAATATATCTGTTGAACGAAGGGAAGTGAAAGTTAAAAAAGAGACTGGCTCGCAAGACTAGGAATAAATAGATACATCTCATTGCATTGACATACAGTAGAGCTGGGTTTGGAATCCTGCTGTAAACTGATCCCATGGCTGCTTAAAATATACATCTCTATGTCTGCCTGGTACAACTTTACTTAACAGATATTATAATTTGTTGGGCGTAGTGTTGCGCAGTAGTTTGTTTCCTTTATTACTTTGTTTCTCTTAGAACCAAACAAACAACCAAGTTGTGCCCTCTCGAATCATTATAGAGTTTTCATTATAGAGCATGGCTGTAATAACACAAGCGTAATGAACCATTAAGGCTCAGTGTTGGTTATGTAAAGAGAATATTATGTCTACCCATGTAGCCTGTTACACAAAATGTCAACTCAACTTCAACTTGATAGAATGTCTTACTGTATTCCAAGAAACGGAGAACTGTAACAGTAGATTCTAGAGGCTGGTCTGTTTAGCTTATAGCTCTACAGTACCATACATTTGCAAGTGGACACAGTTTTTAATTAGCACATTATTATTACAAAGGTGCTTTCATCTCCCACCACCAAAACTATAACATCCCACATTCCTGGACAGAGATATAGTGTTCGGTTACGTTGTTTGTGCTAAAGCTTAGACCAGTTCCATATTATATAATTTCAGCAAACATGGACTCTGTGTTGCATTAGCTCATTAGTAGGAAAGTGCTTTAATGTAGCGCTGTGAAAAAAAGTTTGCATAATTCCTCAGTGCAGGACACCGCATTGAATATGGATACAGTGTTCATTTCGGCTCCATTTAGGCTGAGGGTGCTTTAACGTGGGTTTACTGAACCTCACTTATCATCGCTGTCAGGCAGAAACCGTGTATCTCCCGTTTTTGACTTTAAGTTTTTTCGTAAGTTACTGTCAAGTCAAGTGTGCCACACAAAACTAATGAAAATAGCCAACCTAGAAACTCTCAACGTGTCACATTGTGATGTGTTGTGAACTTGTAATTGCCCTATACATTACAGAACTGCATAAGACATTTGTTCTGGGTTTTTGTTCGACTATGTGTCCCCTAGTAGCCTGCCTGGTAGCATGAGTAGGATGATCTCTCACTTAATGTATCTGAGTACAGACAAACTGGTTGTTAACTACAGTATGACAAATATTCCTAAAGAAACACACTAAATTGAATGCCAATTCAATGACTCGCCATGTCGAGACTGGCATGGAATCTCTCAGTACTCTGCCTCGCTCACATCCAATGGACATTGCAGTGCAAGCCTTGCAGTTTTATTCTGAGCTATTTGAAGCTCTGACAGAAGTTTTTTGTCTGTGCCCGACCATATTGCAGAGCAGTAACCCGGGTCCTTATGTTTCTCTATCTCTCCTACTCAGTACCTACTCAGCTACGGCTGAGCAGGCCGCCCTGAAAGTGGTTAAGTCTGTTTTTTTAATCAATATTTAACCAATGAAAAGTATCAGCAAGAGCTTGTGACTAAATAATACCTACACTGGATCCATCGGAGCACAGTTTCCATTTTTAACGGTTTTGGACATACAAGGTTTCCACCCAACAGCAACGTTATGATAATGTGATCTCCCATACGTACTGCAGGACACAGAGGCATACAAGGGCTCAGTAAAGGAGGACATGACACGTTGGCAGGGCAGCCTGCGGCTGCACGGCTCAGCCGACTGGGTCATCGTTGTCGTGGAGACCAACGACGCCAAGAAGAAGAACAAGACCAACATCCTGCCGCGCTCCTCCATCGTGGACAAGATCCGCAACGACTTCTGCAACAAGCAGAACGACAGGTGAGAAGTTTACCGCCACCTCGCACTCATTGGAGGTTTAGGCCCGTTTGAGTTCTCAAACACATTCGCTGTTCGGACGCAGAAAAGGTGCTCTCTGCTTCTTACGAACTTGATTAAACTGGCCTGGAATCCAGACTAATTCGCTCTGTTCAGCTGATTTTTTTTTCTTTCACTTCGCTTGTCAGTCTGGAAAGCTTCGAGTTGAGACTGATTTACCAACGTCACATGTTATGTAGGCACGTCATTGCTGATTGGATTGTGCTCAACGATATCACAGTAAGAAGCGAAGTGGCTTGTATTTTACGTTGGAAGGCTCTGTCCCTCTCCGCCCACAGACCATTATAGCTCATCTCACAACGCGTTGCGGTGCGTTGTGAGCTTGTTGTGAGGCCTTTAGATAACACTGAGTTTTAAGAACTATTCAATAGACTTGTTGTGAGGCCTTTAGATAACACTGAGTTTTAAGAACTATTCAATAGAAGAGAACTGGTTTCAATAGTTTGAATCAATTAGTCTCTAAAACTTAACAGTAAATCTCTCACCTCAAATGAGTTCCTGTCTTCGGGCAGCCTGAGAGATCTTCATGTTCGGACAAATCGAGGCCTGTCTGTAATTAACACCTGTGAAGGAGGACGTGTTGCTAAATATGGAGCGACAGTATGTGTGCTCCCATCAGCCTTGCCTGTGTAAATAAAGGTCATTCTTTCCCTCTCCCCCTGCCAGGTGTGTGGTGCTGTCAGACCCTCTGAAGGACTCGTCCCGCTCCCAGGAGTCATGGAGCTCCTTCCTGCTCAAGCTGCGCACCCTGCTGCTCATGTCCTTCACCAAGAACCTGGGCCGCTTCGAGGACGACATGCGCACGTTGCGAGAGAAACGCACCCAGCCTGGCTGGAGCTTCTGCGAGTACTTCATGGTGCAGGTATGCAGAAATGGAATGACCTTGTGTGGTTTGTGGTATGGAAGATTTTCAGGTCGAATTGACCTGTCAAATAGAGCCCAACCACTGCCACCAAAAGTTTTACAAAACTAGAAAATTCAAAAAGAACTGATCTACAAGCGAGCTTGTGAGCTTGTAGACATGCTATTTTTGCTGCTTAATTGCCGATAACTGATGCTATTGCTCTACCGTCAAACCCAACAGCCTTCCTTTGTTCTGCAAATTATTGTCACATGTGTCATTTGCTCAGTTGCAAATGTCTCATCATATCAATGTCTCATCATTGCACCTGCAGAGCTGTGTTGAAATGGTTTCACCTGGCATAACACGACATACCTTACACCTGTTATACAGTAACTGTGATTCTGGGTGCAGAACAGTGCATTATATTACCTGATTTATTAAACCTACCGATGCACATATTAGTTCAAACAATGTAAATATAGTATTATCATTATCATTTCCAAATTATTGATTGACCCCTTTAAAAAACATTAATATTACAAAATAATATATTGCATTGCCGATATTACATTTTTAAGGCCGATATTGCCTATAACGATTTGATGACCGATTAATCGTGCACCCCTAATGATGGTTACTCTTATGTTCCTGTACGCAAGATGTAACAATGAAGAACAATTTTTAGATTGGATACTGTAGAATGGATAAGAGGAGGGCTTGAGTAAGCATCTTGCCACATTGTTGAGGACATACAAGGTTGTTAATGTGAGAATGCATGTGAATATTTAGCAGCTAGTATGTGTAAGCAAGTTCCTTTGCAGTCATTTACGCAAGGCTTCACCAGAATGCTCAGTGTTACTGGTTAGACAAAGGATTGTGTGTGTTTTGCAGTTGTGTATGCCTTGTTTGCATTTCTTAATTGGATTTGTATGTGTATATAACTGTACAGGAGGAGCTGGCCTTTGTGTTTGAGATGTTGCAGCAGTTTGAAGATGCCCTGGTTCAGTATGATGAGTTAGACGCTCTCTTCACGCAGTATGTCCTCAATTTCGGAGCTGGAGGTACGGTAATCAACTGAACAAGCATTGTCTCACTCTATGAACATGCATCATTGCTCATTTGTAAACCTGCCACATGGGTAACTTTTCCCTCAGGACACTTTAACCATGTGCGAAGAAAATCTTAATAATGTAGAATGACAATTGCCCAATTATCACATTATAACAAGCTATTGATTTTCAACATTTTATTATACAAATAATGCATCTTTTCAAATATTTACTGTATTAATGGTTAACCATAATTCATTGTGCTTTTGCTTGCAAATTCATGGTGATCAGAGTGCAAGTAGTTTTGGATTCAACCAGGGGCATGTTGGGAAAGACTGTCTCGTGTATCCAGACTTTCAGAGATCTCTGCCTACTGATAAGTCTGGTGAAGTTCTAATTCTATGTGGGCTAAAGGTGGGTGGTAGCAATTTGGAGATGAACAAACCCTGCATTCCAGAGCCAATGGGAATGATGTAGGGCAGTCCTTCCTAATTTGGACATAGGCGTGGGTGTGGCGTGGTAAAGGCGTGTCAAAACAAAAACATGTACGTCTGTACAGTGCTACTAAAGTGGTTCTCAACCTGTGGGTCGGGACTCCCAGTGGGGTCCCCACATGATTTTGGGCTGGGGGGGGATCCCCAGATGACAGTGAAGTGACAATTTAAGGACTTTTAAGAACCTTTTAATACTTACAAGAAAAAGACCATTACTGCATCAAAAGTACTGGTCAAACATTGGCCAAATTGTCAAGTATTATAAGAAAGCGACAATTTCTTTGAAAGTAGCTGATCTACAAGCTCAAAACGCCTCACAACACGAGGCGTTTTGTAGATCAGCTATTTTCACAATATTTATTTGTGGAACCAAGTCAAACTAAATTTAATGCCTCATCTCCTAGTGCTTGTCAGGGCGGGGGGGTCCCCAGTTCAAATTTGATCATTTTGGGGGTCACGGCCTGAAACGGTTGAGAACCACTGTACAACTTTACATGTCTCCTTCATCTTCTGTCTCTCTGTGGCCTTCCATAGACGGGGCCAACTGGCTGGGCTCGTTCTGCGCCGACGTGCGCAGCTGGAGCGGTCTGCTGCTCCGCAGGCCCATCGACATGGAGAAGCGGGACAGCATCCAGCGCGGGGAGGCCAACCTGCTGGACCTGAGGAGTTACCTGTTCTCCCGTCAGTGTACCCTGCTCATCTTCCTCCAGAGACCCTGGGAGGTCACGCAGAGAGCGCTGGAGCTGCTCCACAACTGTGTGCAGGAGCTACGCCTGCTAGAGGTAATAACCTGAGCGAGGCCACTGTCGTCGTGGTTTTCAATTTTTTGCTGCAACTATCGATTTTCTTATTTGATTAATTTGAATAGTCGAGAAGCAAGTTCATATCTGTCAAGGAATCGACACGAAGAAATTTTAATATATTTTTTATAATGGACTAAAACGATTAGTCTTATTAACCACCTTGTTTTATACTTTTTTGTACACCGGAATCAAAAATGGCTACAAGCTCACGCCATGTCACATTGCAACGGCGACGCGGTGAGACATGAGAGCTTGTAGATCTGCTATTTTTGATATTTTGGAAAGTCGATTATTTTAAAACCTTCAAAAAGCATTTTTTATCATTGATTAAATCGATTAGCTTTTGCATCCCTAGTTTATATAAATTCCCGACACCTTATTCTGTGTATGTCAAAGGCTTTCAGTCAGTCCCTGTTACCTCATCCAATCTCTCACCCACACATCTCTTCCATTCTTCAGCATTATATTAAATTTAAATTTCAAAGTATGTGTTATCCTACCGTCATTATCCACCTCCATAGAAGTTTGGTTATATCATAAGGCCACAGAGAAAGACAGGTCAGGCCAGATATCAGACCCACTCACTGGCCTACAGCTTAATGCAATGTATTACTTTCACACCGTATATTCTCCCTCTGTACTGTCTGTTGATAATGAAAAGCCCAATTTCATGAAGTCTGTTTGGCAAAGTTGTAATTCCCTTGTTTGACTCCATATATCCTAAGGTGGAAGCTGCAGCAAATGCTATGTATTGATTTGTCTGTGATTGTTTTTCACGGTTGCTCCTCTGTTACTCCCCCCTTTGCTCTTCTAAGTGGAACGCAAGATCTGACGTGCATGTAGGAATGTGTTGAATATAAATGAGCTGCAGTTTTGCATGTATGCTTTTACTGTGCATATTTGAGATGGTTCAAGCCACAGTAATCAGTTCTGTACAGAGCACAAGGCCAGCTAAAAGGATATAGCCTGAAGAGAAACCAATGACTCATACATACATATCGTGTTGACTTTTCACAATTTTCAGTCTCGGATATCTGCCTTTATGGAAATTGGAGAGGGGAACTCGGGGCATGTTGTTGGTAGTTGTAGCGATGACTCAGTCGAGTCCGCTCGCTGTGACTACACCCTCCCCGACGGCATGATTTACACTACAAACCAATAAATTGTAATCCCCATATACTAATATATCCCTAGCTTGTGTGTGTGGTTAGGATTTGTTTGCTACCCAGCTGTTCATCTCTAGAGCCAGACCGATATATCAGCCATTGTTTGACTTTTTCCTTTTTACGTCATCGGTACCTGCAATTATGGAGCCGATGTGTCCTGATTTTTAACTACTACCGTTTGTGTAATTTTTATCTATCTATCTAAAGGTTATCTGTGTTCATTGTCTTTGTTCAAAAACGAACTTTGGCAAAATATTGGTCAAAACATCGGTCATCAGTGATCTATGACTGCCCAAAATCGGGATCCACATCGCCCCCAAAATCTGGCATTGGTCAGGCTCTAATCTCTTCTCTGTTATCCCATTTGACCAGTAAGGAGAAATGATAACAACTTCTATCCTGATATGCTGTTGTTTTTGTTTTTTTAGGTGTCAGTCCTGGAGGGGGCGCTGGACTGCTGGGTGTTCCTCAGCTGCCTGGAGGTTCTGCACAGGATCGAGGGCTGTTGTGACCAGGCCCAGTTGGCTGCCAACTCCTCCCATACTGTAGGCCTGTGGGCTTATGCTACTGACAAGGTAACGCAAGATATATTCGTGCTAGCTTGCTTTAGCTTAGCCTTTTTTCATTTGTTCTGTGACGTCCCCTCTGACTCGACCTGCTGGTTGTATGTTTGTGTTCTTGGTTGATCCCTCCTCTGTTTTGCCTTAGAAGCTTGGGGATCATTTGAGCTTATGGGATTCACCTTGGCCAGGTGCATCCCATAGCACACATACTGTATGTAAGCTGGTCCACTCAGTCATATCTCTCGCTCTCTCGCTCTCATCCAGCACTGCACATCTCTGCTGCATCTCTGCTGCTTGTTTGATATTGGGGTGTTGTAGGATCCAGTGTCACACATGCCTTTACATCCACACACATAAACCACTGATAAACTGGTTGGCACACTCCATGATATACTGTATGTTCTTTTATTATTTCTTGGATTATTTGTTAATTCAAATCCCTGAGTTGGGTCTGTTCCGTTGCTTGTTTTCATTGTTGTTACTGTGTCTGAACCTGGATGTAACAGTTCAGAGTTGCGAGCTGAAAGTGAACATTGTTGCATGTTTGGCATGGACCATATTATGTAATACTAACATAGTTAGTTCCCTTCCAAAACAACAGAGGCGTCATTTGAAAAATATGACGGCTGGTCTGACAAAATGATTACTGTCATCAGGGCAAGATCTACCGTATGGTGATTTGGGCCAGTGCCAGACCAAAAGGGGGGCCACCGGAAAAGCTACAGTAGTGATGCGCTTCTGCACCACTTGGCATGAACAGGCCTTTTGTTTGAGGCCCCCCTCCAGCCTCTAGATTTGACAGCCAAGTACTGTAGCGAGTCATAGCACAACCATCCCTCCGGGCGATAGGTCACTTTTAGCCAAATACCATTTAAAGAGGACCTTTAACATTTTTAACTTTGCACTCAAAATGCATCTACAGTATTTCTCTATCGCAGGATCACATTCCAATGGATCCAATGTAGTTATTATTTAGTCACACGCTCTTGTTAATACTTTTCCTTGGTTAAATATTGATAAAATAGCAATTTTCACATTATTGTTTTTTTGCATATAGCCAAAATAGCAGATCTGCAGGCTATAGATCGTCTATTTTCGCAGATTTTGCACAACACTCTTGTTCAATGAAGTAGGTCATTGATTTATGAAAAAAATATATATGTTGAAATATGGAGATACAAGGTTTCTGCCTGGCAGCAACAATATAGGCATTTGTAATTAAAAAAAAAAAGTCAACAAACCTTTCTAAAATGTTTGTTCTGTGGTCTCTTCAACAGCTGAAGTCGCTAGGGGAGCTGTGCGGTTTGGTGTCTGATAAAGGGCCAACCTCAGAGGACCTGAACAGGACAGTGGATCTGCTGGCCGGCTTGGGAGATGAGAGGCCAGAGACTGGTAAGAGACGCACAGACAACATGTTTGCTCTATCTGGAGGAAACCAGGTCCTGCAGTGAAGCTCAAGTACTGGCAATGGGATAGTATTTATATAGATTATTGCCCAGGTTATCAGATATCTATGTATATGTTGGCAGATAACGGTGTGATTGTCCATTCGTGAAGTTCTTAATCAGGCATGATGATTGTGGCATTTGTTAGGAAAGGTTGAGATATACATTATCATCAATCTGTATGCCCAAAATGGAATTGTGGAGTCATCATCCATAAGTTGTACATTTTCAGCTTCTTACCTTTTTAAAGAGAAGCAGCAACAGAATCACTATTCATGCTTGACTGAGATGAAGGCATGGATGTGGAGCAGTTTGCCTCCGTGGCTGTGTGTGTCAGTGGACATTTACTAAAAGTAGTAGTACCAAGTATAAACACAATCATTAGTGGCACTCCAAAAATGTAAATGCAATACTTTGACTCGGATGCACATCCTACTATCCTACTATAATTCTAGTAACCTCTGTAGTGGTGGTGAAGCTACCCGGTTCTCCTCACTGGCTGGACCAATTGCTCTGATTTTGCACACAGCCATTGACCATTACCATCTGAACTTAACTGTGAAGCCTGTTTTTCAATTTCATCAAATCTCAGCTTCTTATTAGCGTTTATGTGTCAAACAATGTCGCCTCCCGGGTTGCCAGATCATGTGCGCATATCCCCCCACGGATGCGCTGCGCCGACCGGGTATGGTCTAGTCCTACTATAATTCTAGTAACCTCTGTAGTGGTGGTGAAGACACCCGGTTCTCCTCACTGGCTGGACCAATTGCTCTGATTTTGCACACAGCCATTGACCATTACCATCTGAACACAACTGTGAAGCCCGTTTTTCAATTTCATCAAATCTCAGCTTCTTATTAGCGTTTTTCTGTCAAACACTGTCGCCATGGTTACGGGGCTGCCCAGCTATGGGACGAACTGCCTCCCGGGTTGCCAGATCATGTGCGCATATCCCCCCACGGCTGCGCTGCGCCGACCGGGTATGGTCTAGTTCTTTTAATTAATAGATCATCTATTTATGTAATTATTACAGGGATATTCCAACTTTTTGTTCATGAAAAGTTGGATTATGTTAGCAAGACAAAAGAAGTGTGTATGCTTTATTAAGCATATTAACTTTTTTGGTCTTGTCTTTTTCTACAGTTCACAGTTTACAGAGCCCGTACAAAAAACTCAAAGAAGCCTTATCATCAGTGGAGGCCTTTGAAAGGCACTATCTTGTGAGTACAAATATCCAATGGAGTACCAGTTGCATGCTGCTTTCTGTGACTTTTTCAAAGACAATTGGTGAGAATTAAATGATCACACAACCCCTGTTTTACTACTGTCTACTTCCTTTAACACCCCCACTCTCATTGTCCGCATGTCCCTCCTGTGTGCCTCCGTCTGTCCATCAGGAGCTGTCTCACGCTGCTATGGAGATGTACAGGGCCATCGGCAGGCTGAGGTCGGCCAGGCTGGTGGGGAAAAGTCTGGCTGAGTTCTACATGTAAGAAATGTACTTGGTGCTGTACATTAGTGGTTCTCAAACATTTGTATGTCAGGGATCCCCAAATTGATCTGTATTTAGCCGAGGACCCCCATTTGAAAAGATTTTGTGCCAGGGACTCCCGTGAGAGAAGTTTTATCAAGAAATTTCAACATTTTTTGAAAATAGCAGCTCGTTGCATTGCGACTCATTGTGAGCTTGTAGAAAAACAGTAAGCCAGGCTTAAATGTTTGAACTGTTCCTCATTTTGCTGGGGACCCCCTGGAACCCCCATAAGGACCGCTGAGGGTCAACGGATACCACTTTGAAATCTAGTTCTGTACATGGTCTAGGCCATGTTGCAATAGTTGTGTATAAGATAAGTTAAGAAATTCAGTTGCCAAAGGCAGCACAGCAGTTAAGATACAGATTACAGGGCAGGAAAACGTGCTGTAGATACAGCAGGGTAAAAAGAAACATCACATTCAACGCAACACCTCAATAAATGGCAAAATACAATACGCAACACAGGTGATTTATCGGTGTGTATGTGTGTCTCTTCATCAGGAGGAAGGGGGAGCCTGAGCGAGCGGAGGGCTTCTTGCAGGATGCTCTGAGGTCGTATGTGTCAGAAGGCTGGAGCCTACCTGTCACTCACACCAGGAAACAAATCGCTGAATGTCAGAAGCTGTTGGGCCGGACTGAGGAGTATCCTTCAATCACTTGACACAAAGATGGTGTCCGGTTGTTAAATCACCAGAATAGAGACGCAAGGGTTCATTGAAGTGGTTTGGTAATGTTGGAATTTCATTTTGCACAGTGTCACTGTAAGACTTGTGACATGCATCTTTCTCTCCAAAATGAATTCTCTACATGAATACATTTTCATGAAATGATTAAAAAGTCTTTGTTGGAGAGAGCTGCAGTAGAGACGCTAATCCTTTGAGCATTTGAAGTCATTGAGCAGAGTGAACTCGTTTGTCTATCTCTGACATGCAACTTGATTTATTTTCCTGAGGATTAAGCACAGCACAAGAATAAGCTGGTTAGAGAGCCAAAACACATTCCGTATTTAAACTAAATGGGCAAGAAAAGTTTGGAAATGGTTGTCATTCAGTGGAACTGTTATGCCACTTTATTGTCCTCCTACAAGAGCACCAGCTCTTGTGTTTAGCTGATGAAGTTGCTGTGTTTTTAGGGCTGTCCCTTCATAGTCTAATGATAATCAATTAATCGGTCGGTTTGGTCAGTTGACCATGACTCTTGCTCAATGAATTATTTCTTGAAAAATAAAAAATAAATAACCTAATTCTACCAGTTTATATACCAATAGCCAGCAGCCATTGTGAAATCAACAATAGTATGTTAAGCTCTCTCTCTGGCATGATTGTACTGTATGCAGAAACCCCAATTTTACAGATTAGTTGATTAAATCAGCTAATCGATTATTTGACAAATTACAATGGCAATTAGTAGTAATTTATTTAGCCTACTAGCAGACCTACAAACTCACAACTCGGCTATTTTCAGTTTGCGACTTCATGTGAAAAAGGATGAATGTGTGTGTGAATGTGAGTGTTTTAATGCAAGTTGAACCGTGAGCCGTCCCAATAAAGAAAGTGCTCTTTGCTTTCCTTGACGGCCCACTGCAGTTACCTCCAGACCTGTGCCCTGTTGGCAGGTGATGTCAACCTGACCGATGAGGAGAGGAAGCACTTTTGTCAGGAAATCCTGACCTTTGCCAGCAAGTCTGCAGACAAATGTAAGCCATCATTTTCCTCACCAGATCAGGACCACTACCTCTTAAAGATCCAACTCTGTAACGTTTTTAAATTCTGTCTCATTCCTTCCCAGCCCAGAAAGTAACTCTCAGCATGAGCGCGTTCGCCCAGGTGACACGGCTGCAGTTTCGCCCAGCGACTGCCTCCGTTCACTCTGGAGCCGCCCTGCAGGTGGAGCTGAGTCTGCGCTGCCTGATGCCAGTGTCGGTGTGCCTGCAGCAGCTGTCCGCTAGCATTCACTTTAGCCTGGAGCAAGGAGGGACTCATGGAAGGTCCAAGGGACCTCAGAGACAAATATATCCAGGGACAGTACACTTTACGCAGGGTAACCCCTCAGGGGGTCCCTCTTCGTCATCCTCAGCCGCCGGTCCTTCATTAGAGCTGGATGAGATCCAGGACCGGAGTCCCTCGGACAACTCGCTCAATTTCACAGGCATGGTGTGTAAAAACACGCACCTGGTGATGCGTCGCCACGACAGCGGCTCGTCACCGGACACGCCCAACTGCATGAGCCCCCCTGTGGTCGCCATAGACGACGGGCCTCAGATGCTGAAGGTGCAGGACGTAACGCTGGAGCCGGGGAATAACAGCATCTTATTCACAGCGCCTGTAAGAGCCACTTCTCTTTCTCCTTGCTTTTACCGACGAGTCCGTTATCCTGAACGGACGACAACCTTTACTGTTGGAACGGAGCCTCTGAATTGAGTTTTAACCACAGAAACAAAAGAGCCTCTAAAAAAATTAATCCGCTGATTGTTTTTCATTGATCTAGTCCTTCTCTCTCTATTTTATGGAATAAAACAACGGTTCCTCCTGTCCCGTTCCAACATACCGTGACACTCACTCTCGGCCCTTACTTTTTATCATCTCTCAATCTCTCCCCTCTCTCTCGTCTATCCCTTCTAAAACTGTGTTTCCGTCTGTGTGATTGTAGAGCGGTGATTCAGGGACGTATACACTGCGTCAGCTGTGTGCCACGGTGGGCCAGGTGCACTTTGTGCTGCCTCACATCTACCCACTGGTCCAGTATGAAGTTTACTCTCAGGAACCCCAGCTGAGTGTGGATCCTCTCTCAGGTCTGACTGCTGCATTTGCATCACATACCCACACCAGTTCATACCTACTGATTTTAGAGACTGTAAAGTGTCTTGAGACAACTTGTTGTGATTTGACACTTTAATAAAATTGAATTGAATTGAAAAATACAAGCCGCTACAGGCTGCACTACATCCGGCTGTGGGCTGATGCTCATCTCCACACTTTGTCTTTTTTTTCCGCAGAGCCGCTGCTGGCAGGTCTGGCACAGAAGGTGAAGTTCACTCTGCTAACGGGCCACTACACCGTGAAGAAGGGAGATGCTCTGCAGCTCAGCAACTCTGACACCATGCCCATCCTGTCCTCCAGCACCTGCACAGCGTCCATCCTCAACCCTGCCGCTGGTGTGCATACCCCTCCCCCCCGCACGCACGCACGCGCGTGCACACACACACACACACACACACACACACACACACACACACACACACACACACACACACACACACACACACACACACACACACACACACAACCTACACCGCCTCCATCCTCAACCCTGCCACTGGTCTGCACCCCCATCAATGCCCTGACACACTGAAAGCGACAGACGCTCGCACTACAAACCATTGCTTTTAATGGCTGTAGGCACACTTAAGGCGGCAAGTGGACGTGCCAAAACCTGTTGACTTGTCTTGCAGAGCACGGTTCTATTTTTGAAACGTTGACGTACGGCACAAACACAATGTGTATATTGCATCAAGGTATTGACGAGTTAAAAATTGTATCGCAGTCTGTATTTCACCATTCTAATCTAAATTGTCTTTTGACAAACACGTCTGTTTCTAATTAAATAGAAAGGTCTGGATAGATCCTGAAAAATAATAGGTTTGTATGTGAAACTACAGCAGTCCCGTCTTCCTTTGCACGTATTTAGCTGGTGATGGATGGAGTGCATGCGGAATGAAGAGAGAGAGAAAGAGAAGAGAGTGAATGGAACAAAGGAGGTACATAATAATAATACAACAGTCCCAGCCTGTGTGTGTGGGTCTGTGTGTGTGCTTGTGTGTGTGTTTTGGTACAGTATGTCCCTTGTTTCATTCAGGTTGGTGCAATGCGGTTTAAATTATTATTGATGATAATATTAAAAATAAGGATAATAATAACTATTGATGAAGAATCAATAAGGTTTATTAATAATTAATTAATTGCGGTGCCACCTAATGTATAGAGACAATTTTACGCTTCTAATCTGAACAAGTGTCCTAACTTGACATGCGTCCGTGATGTGTCAGGGCCTTCACATAGACACACACCATGGACAAATAGAATAACAGAAAGCCACATATTTATGGATAGATGGATGTGGATTGCTTTCATACATACAATCTATACAATAGATATTGATTGTGAGTTAAATATTAGACGAGGAGATATAGTTACATTAAGTAATTTAGAACATGTTTAGAGCATTTTCTCAGACGTCCCATATTACCTAACGTATCATGTTAATCTTTAAAGCATTATACAATTAAATACATCTCAATAACGTTTTCAAAACTTGTGTTTTGACATCATGCTCTTTGTGTCCCTCCCTCCCTGTGGATGCAGAGCGCGTGGGGGAGAGCGTTCTGTCCATCCAGTCGTCTGAGAAGGTCACCAGCATCAGCTTGCCCCCCACCCCGCCCTACCACACCCTGGAGTTCCATCTGGAGGTTCTGTGCATCATCCCCTCGGGACCCGACCGACCCGCTAACGAGAGGCTCACCAACGGGGAGATCCGCCACCGCCCCCGGAGCTACAGTCACCCCGACACCCCCATGACGGCCATCGACCAGAGGGTAAGACCATCAAAGGCACGCACACACTGACACACTTTCTTTTTCCATTGCCTGAACCAATTGACCTTAGTGGCAAGGTGTTATTATGATGATTTAGTTAGCATCATACTATCATAAAGAATCATACAGAAATACTTAACCACATGAACCCTTTTTGCTATTTTTGTAAATCACTTTATTGCAATTGTTCATTTTCAATCGATTAGTTTAAACAGAATGTTGTAGCTAGTTTTACATGGAACACAATAAGCCAGCTGAATTATTGAACCATCTGCTGTCATCAGACATGGTGTCCCGTCCAGACAGAGAAGCTTTGTATTTAAGATTGACTGGGGATAATTACAGGATCCGTGGTGTTGTTTTTGTGTCCTCAGATGTCCATAGACTGCCCCTGGTCTATCTACTCTTCTCTGCTGGCTCTCACCTTCTACATCCCCTTCAAGACCAAACACTCACTGCTCTCAGCTGGTAACAGGTGAGCAAGACCCTTTCTTCCATTCTTGCACTTTCCATGCAAGAATATCTGTTAATTCTTCTGCCTGAGTGGAAGCGTTTTTTTTTTTTTTTTTTAGAGTAGACAATTATTTTTTACCCCTTTTTTCTCCCCAATTTAGTCGTTATGCCAATTAATTCCTCCCCACACACATTTCTGTGTTGTCACTGCTGTTGTATCGTACTGACTCACCTGCCAGTGAGTAGCCCCCACCAGGAGGACGTAGAGCCTTCGTCCTACTCCTCCCGCCCAACACTCCCGCTGACAGTACGTGAAATGACCAATATCACCCTCCCATCCGGCTTCCCACCCCCGAACACGGGCCAATTGTGTTCGTGTAGACGCTCGACAAAGCTGGTTGTTCATAACATGAGACACTGCTGCAATTTGCAATAAGATTTTACATCACAATATCGATATCAAGATATTTTGATAACAAATATTGTGATAATTGTCCATATCGTTTATATGAGTCTGTACATTTTTTTGTATTTTGTATCATGATTGTTTATGTGCACAATCATAATACATGTGTGAATGTCTGTCGTCTGTCACCCCCCCCCCCCCCCCCCCACAGGAAGTACATCCAGGTGTGTGTGCAGAATGTATCGGATACGAACTTCCAGCTGGCGGATCAGAAGCTGACAGAGAACCAGCACGAGTCACTAGAGCTGAGGTCCCTCAACACTACAGCACAACAGGTGAAACAAACAGTCAGTCAACCCCTGTTCCATTCCCACTGTTGACCTGTGTTACATTAGCCTGGTAAACCCTCCCTCCGGAAATCTCATTTCCATTTGATTTCAGGAAGGAGTCTGGTCTGAAACGCCTTTCTGCAATAATCGCTGTGGGCTGGAGTTGGGCGGGAGTAATACCGTTGACTGACAACCCCTTCAACCAATGATCGTTTTTCCCCTTCAGCCAATGAGCAGTTCATTTTGACGAGCTCCAGACTATGTGACGCAACGGGACTTTTGGGACGGCAATGCCGAAAATAGGTTGCCTTATTGGGATACATGCGTGTCACTCCCCGCCCCTGCCGATTCTCTAAATTTATATTTTTAAATAGGCTCTGTCATGATTAATTGACCACATATATGAAGTTAAACAACTAAATTCTATCCAAACGATATGTTAATAGTAAATTCCGTGCCTCAAAAAAGAAGTTTGAGACCGTTTTAAGAACGAAACTAAGAAGTGACGGCACTCGGAGAACAACAATGGCTGCCGTTCGTCTTTTGTCGGCGGCTCTCAGGCTGCACTCGGGTTCATTCGGGCTCACTCGAACTCGCCACCTGATTGGCCAACTGTCGCTGTCAATCACAGAACAATGAGCGACGACGCTGATAGGCTCGTCGGCTCGGCGAGCAGAGCGATTATTGGAGAAAGGCGTTTCAGACCAGACTCCTTCCTGAAATCAAATGGAAATGAGATTTCCGGAGGGAGGGTTTACCAGGCTAGTGTTACATGTTCTTCCCCTCTAAATTATTAACAAATAACTTGAGTTTTCGGATTTTTTATTATTTGACCCTTTTCAGTTGTTTTGGGGTTCTTAAAAAAATTGTCATATTGCAGTTTCTTCTTTCTTTTTCAACAAATAATTAACCTAAATCTAACACCTAAATGTGTGTGTGTGTGTGTGTGTGTGTGTGTGTGTGTGTGTGTGTGTGTGTGTGTGTGTGTAGCTGGTGTGCAGTAAACAGTGTATGTTCTGCCTATGGGAGGTGAGGTGGAAGGCTGACCTGCCCACCTGTCTCCAGTGTGTGTTCTCTGCCAACTTCTGCCCTGTCAACCAGGACATCTCTGCCTTCAAACCCTTCCACCACCACTTCCAGCTGGAAAGAGTCACTGTAAGTTCTTTTCCCAGGCAGCAGCAGTGGCCAATTAAAGGTTTCATATGTGGGGTTGTGACTAGAACTATGATATGCACACAATCAAATATAACAATATAGGTATTATATAGTTTCTTCTTTCCAAATAATTTATAAAATTGAGAAATAGCAGATCTATTAGCAAGTCTAATAGCAGAAAATAGCAGATCTGCAAGATCTATAAGCTCAAATTGCAGATTTGAGCCTCTGGATCTGCTATTTGTGAAAAAGTGATTAAAACCAATAAATATAAAAAATAAAATATAATATCAATATATTGCCCAGCCCTAACTGGAATTGGTTCAAATGCTCTGGACTGTACATTTCCTTTGCATACCTACGGTATGTAAGGGAAATGACAAACTAAATCTTTACTAACAATAACTACTGTTGAGGTGCTTGAACAAAGATTTTCATCAGCTGCTGCTTTGGAGACGCTCAGCAGCCTATACACGTTTACACTGTTTATGCCCTATTTGTGTGCTAACCAAGGTTGACAAGGTTAGTCAAATGAATCATTTTAAGGCTGGTGAGAGATTACAGCTAGCAATTAAAGTGTTGCTGTTTCAATACTCAGTATCAGTGAAGTCCCCTTCAACAAGGACATTCAACCCATTTGTATGTGTACCTACCTACATTACTCCAAGGGCATTCAGTATTGGCTAACTAAAGTGAAAAAGTCTGTGAAAAAACCAACACTATAAGATAGATAAGATAAACCTTCATTGATCCCCGGGGGGAAATATATGTATTGTATGCATGTCCTTGACAGCATGCATATACGTATGTACATGCAGAAATAGTACATATCGCGTATGTAGCACAGAAGGTTTGTTTCTGTCGGTCCAGCGGTTTGCGAGATTAGCTCCGGACTCACAAACCCGTGGACAGGGGCAAAAACCTGATCTTCCTCCCCTTGCCTTTTCACTGAACCGTGACACCAAAATATCGTATCGAAATGAACCATGAATTTACCTCTACCTGGAACACATGAACATTAGCTTATACAGTAGCCGTAGTGGTGCAATATATTGATTATACATTGACCATGCCAAATTAACTAAAATAAAAACAGAAATCAGACCACCACAAAACACTTTTAATTGAAGGGCAGACATTAAGTTGTGTGATGTGTGTACACGCTGTCCTTTTAATTGCTTCACTTGGTGTATCTTATCCTACGCATGCTGTTTACTGCCACCTAAGAGCCCGTGAGATTGATGGCCCTTTCACACAGAACATGGTTAGACTTAGCGCTGCGCTTGCTGATGGGTACAGCACACTGTTTGGGGGAGTCATGGAGGACAGAGAAAAATAGGGCGAGGCTGAGTTTTCAAAACTTCTAGCGGTACTGTCACTACATCACTGTCTAGTATGTAATAATGAAATATTCTGTATGAAAATTTAAAGCAGCACTATGTAACTTTCCTCTTTGAACCCGGTTTCTTGCGCAAGTGCTGACATTTTTACCATTTGAGTTAATAGAGCCGGCCTGCTTGCTCTATTAACAAGCAAGGCCGGCTCTTGACATGATCTAAATGTCTCAATAGAAGAGCAGGAAGACAAAATACAACCACCCCAATTTTAGACCCTTTCATTAAAAAATGGTTACATAGTGAGCCTTTAACCTCTGTGCATCATTACTTAATTTAAGAAACTTTTAAGTTGGTTATTGAGTGGGACCACATAACAAACTTAAGCCTAATCTTTGTTTATTATATACACACTGCACATATTGCCTCCCTACAACAAGCTGTTAAAACTCGCCTGACGTGCTTACTCGGGTGGAAACGTGTTTCCAACATAGTGCTCCTCCCCAGGTCTCAGTATAAACACAAACTTGTGTGTGTCAAATAATTCAGGGAATTCAGACAGTCTTTTAATGCGTCCATGATTCATACGCACACAAAATCAGTTTTTCCTTAATTTAGTTTAGTGCATTGGTTCTCAACATCAGGATCGGGGACCACCAGGGGGTGAAATTGACACGGGTCTGTAACTCTGGACCTCTAACCAAATGGACCTGAGTTAAATTAACACTGACAATTTTACATTGAGGTCCCCAAGACCGCCATTCCGACCGCTTGCGGGCCCCACACCAGACCGTTAGAAACAGTGGTTTAGTGCATCTCATCCTATGCATGTGAGAAACAGTGGTTCAGTGCATCTCATCCTACGCATGTGAGAAACAGTGGTTCAGTGCATCTCATCCTACGCATGCTGTTTAAAGAGCCTGTGAGATTAACGCTGCTGTACGATTCTCTCCTCTGTGACTGAACCAGACGTTGTACAGTGTTCGAGGTGAGATCCTGCCTGCTGCAGGGGAGCAACACTGTCGCTCTGGCACCCTCTGTGGGCTGGAGGTGTCCATTACACGACTGACCGAGCCTGGTGAGGGGGAGACAGAGGAGGGGAAAGCAGAGGCCGACGGCCTCAGGACCACCAAGCTCATGTATGAAGGTACGCTTGAGGGAGAGACAAAAATATATATGAGAGAACAGGTGAAAGACAGAAAGATTTATATATTATTATTTATTAGTGTTAGACCGATACAATGGTTTGGCTGATATATCGGCCATTATTTGACTTTTGTGACACCATTGGTATCGGCAATTATGCAGCCGATGTGTCCTGATTTTTAAACACTTTCAACCTGGCGTCCATATTTTGGGCATGTCAAACATTCTGAAAAGTATTAAAAGAAATTGTGAAAATCGCATATCTACAAGCTTTGAATGCGACACGTCAGCTTCCTGAACTATAAACCTTAATCCAATCTCAAATGTTTCAAATTGATTCGAAAATATTGCACTTTTTGACAAAATATCGGTCAAATCATTGGTAATTGGTGATTTAGAACTCAGGATTCAGGATCCGCATCTGACCCAAAAATCTGGCATCGGTCTGGCTCTCGTGTGTCTGTGTTTGCTCATCCACGCACGTATGCGTGTGTGCTTAAATGTTATTCAGACCACCTGTGTGTCTCTGCTCTCCTCCACAGTGGCTGATAGCAGCAGTAACTGGGCTGTGTGTGGGAAGAGCTCTGGCATGGTATCCATGCCCCTGTCAGCCGACGCCACCCACAGAGTGCAGATCGAGGTGATGCCACTGTTCGCCGGCCACCTGCCTTTCCCTAAGATCAAAGTGTTCAGGTACCTGCCTCACACTGCAGCGCCTGCCATCCAGCCTGACCCTGGTAAGTCCTCTAGCTTCCATTGATCATAACTCACCCTGCTGGAATGCTCACATAGAGTACAGCCTGTGTCTGTGTGTGCGTGTGTGCGTGTGTGTGTGCGTGCGTGTGTGTGTGTGTGTGTGTGTGTGTGTGTGTGTGTGTGTGTGTGTGTGTCTTTCAAAAATGAAACTGACTTCTTCAAAAGGAAGGAATGGCAGACCTAATATTAATGCATTTTGGCTGTGTGTGCAATAATGCAACTGCAGACATTATAATGCCTTTTGCTAGGCTATTCAATATTTGTTTTAATTTCTTGAATATGGCAGGGTAATGTTTTGAGGCATATTGTATTTTATTACTACACAATAGTAAATCAATAATTCTACACAATAAATAAATATGTTTTAAATAACTGATCTCAATATGGACCCATTATAGTTACGATAAGTTTTGCCATACTCATGTAGCTCTACAACAGAGGCACAGCCATGGCAGCAATGGTACAAAAAAACGTTAAAAAAATGTATATATATATTTTCTAAATTAATAATTTCCGGCTATTCGGTTTTCGGCCAAGTGTTTCCTGTATTCGGTATTCGGTTTCGGCCAAGAATTTTCCATTCGGTGCATCTCTATTAAATAAACATTTTACCTTATTTTTTTACCATTTTGGAACCGAAATATGGAACCGATAGGAACCGGATCCGATAAGCAGAACCGGAACCGGAACCGGACTCGTAAAAATCCTAACGATACCCATCCCTAGCTGCAACTATCGATTATCTTCTTAGCGATTCATATTCTTACTTTTTTATTGATCGAATAATTAAGAAGCGTGTTTTTTTTATACATCTTTTCAGTTTTTATAAAACAAATTGATGTGAAAGATGTTCTAATAGAAATCTAATCTATTTAATCTACTAAATTGATTTGTCTGATTCACTTGGTGTACAACACTAGTTGAATGCAGTTAACTACCTGGTGGAGTCAAAAACTAGCTGTAGTCTTGGTTCTCGGAGGGCCAGAGAGAAACACTTGTTTATATGACTAAATAATCGTTTAGGTTGTTGCTATCCCTTCACTTGTGCTAGTCGGCTACAAATTGTAGGTATTGCTAATCAATTATAACAGTCCTTGTTATGAGTTTAGGTAGCTCTGAGTACACATTGTTTGTCTTCCCAACAGAATATATTACTGCATCTACAAGACTGAGGCAAGAATGTCCAGTTAAATCCAAACATATTCCAAAGATTTTTTTATCAGATAATCTAATGATTTGGACAATTAACTTTTCTTTTGCTAAATATTAAATACTGTATATATTCATCATGATTTACACATGTCCAAATATAAATGTTATTTTACAATGTTACCACATGCAAGACCTTTATGAGCTGTTATAAGATTGTTCTCTATGTGGAAGCTTTTAGTACTTTATTTTGTTTATCCTAGAATAACAGACTCATTAGATAACATGTATTATCAATCCCTTAGATAACAAGTGTGTGCCGACCGATGTCTTTTGAAAGTAATACATTTCTTAAGCTAGATGATATTTTATGTTCTCCTCCCCATGTGATTTCACAACAGCGTGTTGAAAAACACTTTGGTATCTTGCATTCCATACTGTCTTCTTTTTTCTTTTCATAAATCAATGCCCTACTTAGTCATACAAGAGTGTCGTGCAAAAGTAGTGTAAATAGCCAGTCGCTGTGAGCTTGTAGATTAGCTATTCATGCTATTTTTGAAACATTTAAAATGTTTCAAAAATATGAAAAATATGAAATGGAAAGTTAAAATGGCTAAGTCTGTCTGTGGGTTTTATTAATATTTAACCAATGAAAGCTATTAACAAGAGCTTGTGACTAAATAATGACTACATTGGATCCATTGATTATTTTTTCTTAGCTTTTGTATATACAAGGTTTCCACCCGACAGCAACTATACATGTTGGCACTGTCAGCACAGCAGTTAGTTAATAGACAGCTGTAATCTTGACAGAATCATACCTGCCCTTGAACACCTGAATAATCAGCTGTAGTGCAGTCGGACAGCCTTTTAGCCCTCTTCTTGTCCTGTGCCGCCCACAGACAGCTGTGTGGAGAACGACACGCTCTCCCTGCTCGACAAGACCCTGGACGACCAGGCGGACACGGCCAGCATCCGTAGCCGGGGCAGCGTTCACTCGCTGGGCAGCGGCGAGCAGCAGCAGCAGCAGCGGGGCCTTCCCATGCCGCGGCTGGAGCCCTTCAGTCCCGGCCAGGTCTTTAACCACAGCCACGCGCGGCAGGTCCTCGTGCTCCCCGCCACCGACGACCACATCCTGGAGGTCAACGCCACGTGACCCCGGTGGCCACAACCATAACCCCTCCCCCTCACACACACAACCCCCCTCCTCAACTTGACTGACATCACTAACGCCGCCTCCCGCCCACACGCCCTCTCTCGGACCACAGCCCAAACCCAGGACCCCTGGATGGACTCTGGTGGGCTTGAGCGCTTGGGGCGGGTGGTGTCCTGGGGACTACATCTAAGACCTTTTATGGGGCAGTCTGTTTGGGCTCTTCTAGGCCCCTGACCCCCAAAACCCTTGAGCATGAAGTTTTCACACCACTGGAGTCATCAGGAACTACTAGAACACAACAAAGAAGGAATGACACCTGCTGATAATTATTATTATTATTATTATTATTATTATTATTTTTGCGTTCCTCAATTTTCTTGACCATGATTTGTATATAGCTCATTGGATAGATCTATAATTCTATATATTGACTGTTTATTCTGATTGCCCCCCCCCCCCCTCACCTCCACCCACTCCCCTCTGCTGACTCTGCTGTCCTACGATGCTTTCGCGGCCACATGTTGCCAAATCCCTGTTCGCTCACGTGCGATCGGAGAGCTGATCGAGACACAGCGTTGTCATCTCCGCCCCCCGCGAGAGCGACCATGTTCTTTAGACGCACCAAAGCCCTAGATAGCCTGTGTTACGTTGTACACCTCTACTGACTACTGAAGTACTGTACTTTTAACTGGTGTGTCCAGTATGTATCTGTACGTGTGTGTGGTGCGTACGTGTGTGTGTGTGTGTGTGTGTGTGTGTGTGTGTGTGTGTGTGCGTGCGTGTGCACGAGTGTGTGAGATTGATTTGTTTTTCAGTAAAGATCAGCCAGTGGACAGTGTCTATCTGTTGTCTTAATCTAACAATGGTTTGTTCATTATATAAGTGTGTATATCTATTGCGTATGACGTGTATATGAGGGGTGTGTGTGTGTGTGCGTGTTGATGAATCTGTGTCCAAGCTATGCACTTATGCCATAGGTCTCAAATAAATGAATGGAAATGCTCGTCATTTAATTTATTCATTCACTCAGTAGTTCTCAAATTGGGGTCCAGGGACCCTCTGGGTTCCTTGAGGGGGTTCCAAATGGACCCTTAAAGGTCTGTAACTCTGAGAGTTTACAAATAGAACCAAATGGACCCGTTATGGGGGCCCTTGAAATGAAAAAGTTTGAGAACCACTGCATTCACCGATTCGAAAGAGCGACTGTCAACTTTAACTGTTGGTCTACCTACCTAATCCTTATGTTCTTGCCCTTCCCCCCCACCCAAACACTGTAATTATACTGTTCACCTTTGGTCACTGTACATACTGCTGTGTAAATAAATGTGATTTAAAATCAAAATCCTCTTTGATTGCCACCTATATTAAAAATTCATTGGAACTGATCTGGTGTTGTGGTGCTTTGTGACACTTGTTTCTCACCAAGTTGTCCACGGCATAATTACAGGTGGTCCATGGGAAAATGTTTTAGAATATTTAGAAATTGATATATTGTGCTGAATTAAATATCAGAAATATGTTCAATATTTCATAATGCCATCAGGTTGACACTACGTAACTTTACTCTTATACCCCTGATTTAAACCTGGTTTCCTGCTTAAGTGTGACATTTTTACCATTGAGCTAATAGAGCTGGCCTGCTTGCTTTAGGGATGAATTTAATCTTGACATTTGAAACGATCTAAATGTCTCAATAGAAGAGCAGCGAGACAAAATACAACCACCCCAATTGTATAAGTTATATTATATATACAGTATATATTTCTTTATTATAACAAAAAAAAGTTACATAGGCTTTAAGCGCTTGATATATTTGGTTGCGCCCGGTGTAACACTGAAGATGGCCTGTCTACAAGCTCACAGCATGTCTAAATCAGGCTTTAAGATCATCTCTTTACTGAACATCAAATTAATGTGACTATAGTTATAGCCTGTAATCGGCACACATCAAAGTCTTACACTAGCTTTTGCAAAATATATGGACTGCTGATAAATGAAGTCTAAAGTAGTTTTATTGGTAGCTTTTCAACACGGTTTTGCACATAATTCAAAACATGCTGACCTGATAGCAGTGGAGTTATTTTCCAGGTCATCACTGTGCTTAATGCACAAATGTGGTGTTTACAAGCTCCAGTTATTCTTATCAAATCAGAACTTCGTCACCATGATGAAAACCTTCGATCTATCTATATATGACAACATGTTACCAGTCCAGTGTATTTGCAGAAAAGATTAATTATCTTAATGTATATATGTATACAGTAAATATAAGCTTAACCAAAATAGGCATATTCCCTGTTTCAATGTGAAAATAAAATGCTCTTGGATTTTTTTGAGCAGTGGAAAAATGTACAAAATCTTTTATGACTCAAACATCGCAAACAAGAGCTTGACTGGGCGCAAGAGATCCAGTGTAGTAGAAACTATATATATAAGTAGGCTGTATACTGCAAAATATACAGTATACTGCAAGAATTAACTTTAAAGGTTGTATTACTGTATGTATATATGCATAATACTATAGATACAGTTGGGTGGTTAAAGAAAACGGCAACACTACTTGACATTAGTGCAGTAATTACTATGACAGCCTGTACAAGGTGCCTGACATCAAATATTGACAGGACAAAATTTCAACCAGACCTCTACGCTCTATGCTCAAACAAGATCCACTTTTGTTGGAATGTTGCTAGATAAATGACATGATATGATAACTTCCCATCATGATAAAAGTGAGTGTTCACTTTCTTCTTTACTTCCTGTTGACGTTGGTTGATTTCTTGGGCTGTTCTCTGTGTGTATAGTGAGTGTTGACCGTGGGCGGATGTGCCGCATGCTCCTCGGGGTGCGAGTAGGCGGGGTTGGGGATGGAGACTAGACTGGTGAGTCGCGGCTCATGGAGCATTTGCATGGTGGGGTTGAGGAGTGCTGGCGTGCCGCTCGTCTGGCCTCTCCTACACTGTCGGTGCAGACAGATGCTCAGCACCACAGCCATCAGCAGCAGGGCAACGCAACCTCCTATGAGAGTGTACAGCGCGATGGCCTCGCCGTCCCGGGGCGTCACGACGGGCACACAGCGCGTGTGAGACGCGGAGGCGCCGTTCTGTGCGCTCACACACACGCTGTAAATGTGTCCTGCCTCCAGCCCGAAGACGCTGGTCTGTCTGGCCCAGGAGCTCACGCTGGCGTTGCTGACGGCGCTCCCGTCCTCTCGTAGCACCCAAACCAGGAATGAGGTCAGAGTGGAGTACGGGGCGCACCACCGGATGCTGGCAGTCCTCGGCCACACCCTCATGACCTCGAGGGCCACGACAGGCCCAGGGGCCATGGAGGGGACGGGGCTCATACCGGGACACCTACAGCTCCACCCCTTGACCTCTTTGACCTCAGGACAGGGCTGCTGGAGGTGCACACAGGGGTCAATGTCACACAGTGACTCCTCCTTCACTGTACTAGGCTGTGCCTGTGTTTTAACTGTAGGTGTATCCACCAATGTGGGAGGTGCAGAGCTTGGTATTGGAGTGGTTTTGTTTGCTGCAGGTGAAGGAGGTAGAGAAGAGGATTCATCAGGTTGTATTGTGGGGGTGGAAGGCGTGGGAGTTGGTTGCGGTGGTGTTGACATTGGTAATACTCCTGACGTCTCTTCAGGTGGCTGAGATGGTGTGGATGGATTAGCATTTCTTGCAGATACAGTAGGGGTGTTAACCGCTGACAGGGACACTGTAGCTGCCTCAGCTGTCTGTGCCAAAACTGACGTGAGATTTCTGCAAGCAGACATTTTAGTAAATACATTTCAAACAATAGACCGTTAATATAGATTAAATATAAAGTGAAATACTTCCATGACTTCTAAATTCCTAGTCATAAATAATAGGGTATTATTTAGGTATTGTAAAGGGTATTGTAATGATGTGTGTGTGTGTGTGTGTGTGTGTGTGTGTGTGTGTGTGTGTGTGTGTGTGTGTGTGTGTGTGTGTGTGTGTGTGTGTGTGTGTGTGTGTGTGTGTGTGTGTGTGTGTGTGTGTGTGTGTGTGTGTGTGTGTGTGTGTGTGTCTTAACAAAATAACTTGAGAATATTTGGGTGGGTTTTCATGAAACTTGGTGGGAATGATCAGTAGGCTGCTTGAAGAGATGATTAACTTTTGGGTCAAAAAGGTCAAGGTCGATATCAGCCACATCAGGAACAGAGAGACATTTATAAGATAGAGACAACATTTGTATCTTATCTTTTTGTAGATTATTGTGTCTAATGTGTGCTATACAAACAACCACCAAGCTAAATTGTATACAGTGTAGCCTATAGATAGATAATTAGATCATTTTATTTCTGTGTCCTGCACACAAAGTGCCCAACCCTCATGGGTTTATAAGGCACTATTTTACGCTTACAGCATGTTTACAATATATTCACATAATACATTCAATTACATCTCAGAATTATACAGAGTATATATAGAGTGTTCTGTCTTCTCTCCCATGCTTCACAAATAAAATCTGCCACAACAAAAGCTCCTTTAACAAAACATATATACTTTTTTCATAATCATCTAACTCATGGAAATCACCACAAATAGAAGACATCTTACTAAGAAATACCTCTCTTATAGCATCATATTTAGAGCAATAAAACAAAAAGTGAAAGTTCACAAAACAAACAGTATCTCTCTTCCTCTGGAGTGGCATTAAATATATCATGCTTTTGTTTTATATCTCAAGATATACAATACATAAAACCCCCCGATATAACCGTGTTTCTTTAGCTAGACTCCAGTTGTGCGTATGTACAGTATTATGTCATTACATACCTTGTACTGCATATTCTTTATATCTGGCTAATAGATTCTTCTAGATTATTATTATTATTATGTTGTTGTTATATTGTATTGTTTTTAGCACAGTCTTGCAGAACACGCCACATAAACATTTCACTGCTTGTACCTGGATGAGTGAGTGATTGTTGAATCTGCAGTGCTTTGTTGCGTTGGGGATGGTGCAGGGCTGCCAGGATCAGGTCTGTCACCTCGGCCGATCACAGCAGGGGCTGGAGATATCTGCTCCTGGGCTGCTGCTGTGGTCCATGTTATACACATAGCCAACGTCCAGCAACAGCTCAGCCAAAGACATGACCTCTCCCTGGAATCCAAGTGGACGCACACACGCACGCACGCACGCACGCACGCACGCACACACACACACACACACACACACACACACACACACACACACACACACATACACACACACACACACACACGCAAAGAGAGAGAAAGACAGCCAATGAAAAAGAGAATTCAGACATCTTCATAAAACTGCTTACACACTTTAACACAAAAGAAACACAAATAAACGTGCACACACACATGCTCGCACGCACGCACGCACGCACGCACGCACGCACGCACGCACGCACGCACGCACGCACGCACACACACACACACACACACACACAAACGTGTGCTTACCAGGTTATCATCTTTGCCTTAGGTCCTCTGGGTTCCGGGATATATTGTATGTTTGAAATCAACACAGAACACTATAGAACAGAACAGAGTCTAACAACAGTACTGACCAAACTCTGAGAGCTCTGCTGTGTTTTATACTGCTGGCAGCCAAAGGAATGAGGGAGCTGCCTCAAAAATTATTCACACACACACACACACACACACACACACACACACACACACACACACACACACACACACACACACACACACACACACACACACACACACACACACACACACACACACACACACACACACACAGAGGGAATCTAGCGCAGGTCTTGAGAAAATGTAGACATCTTCATAAAACGTCATCTTCACACACGATATAACTACCCACCACCTGCAACACACACACACACACACACACACACACACACACACACACACACACACACACACACACACACGCACACACACACGCACGCACGCACGCACGCACGCACGCACGCACACACGCACGCACGCACGCACGCACACACGCACACACACACACACACGCACACACGCGCATACACACACACACGCACGCGCGCACACGCACACACGCACACAGAATGAAAGACATTCATCTTACACATTGCATTGTTTCCCTCACATACTGTAAACTCAACCCATATGCGTTTCATGCATGTGTTGGAGGGGGTGCAGGAACTGGCAGATATGCAGTGGTGGAAGAAGTAGAACGTACCGTAAGTGAAAGCTGCAATACCAGCGTAAAAAATACCATGTTACAAGTAAAAGTCCTGTTTTCTCAATCTTACTTAGTCAAAGTACAAAAGTATTAACATCAAAATATACTTAAAGTAGCTAATGTTAAAATATTCTTTATGCAGAATGCCAATTCAGAATCATATATATATTGGACTATAATTATTGATTATTAACCACTTAAGCCCTATTTTATACTTCGGCTTTTTGAAAATAGCCAATCTACAAGTTCAAAACGTGTCGCATCACAAAGCGTTGTGAGCTTGCAGATCTGCTTATTTATTTTCTTATTAATAATTTGATTAATTATTAATCAACTACTGCAAATCTGCAAAGTAACTAAATCTGTCAAATACATGTAGTGGAGTAAAAAGTACTGTATTTGCCTCTCGGATGTTGTGGAAAAGAAGTATAAACAAGCAATGGAAATACTCAAATAAAGTAACCGTAGGCCTATACCTCGATGTTGTACTTGAAGTACATACTTGAGTAAATGTACTTAGGTACTTTACACCACTGCTGCAGATATGTCGTGTCAGAACACAGTGTTGGATTGTTGCAGGCGTTCCTCCGGCAGGTTGCCTAGCAGCGGGGTCACGGTGTGGTCGCCGTACCAGGCGCCCATCACCTCGCATGCAGAGCCCATCCTACAAGGCCCCTGGCCTGCATATCTGAGAGCCAGCTCATGCTGATAAGAGCTAGAGCGCTGCAGTGAGAGGATTCACACTCAATCAAAACACACACACACACACACACACACACACACACACACACACACACACACACACACACACACACACACACACACACACACACACACACACACACACACACACACACACACACACACACACACACACACACACACACAAAGTGTTTGTGTTACTATACTAGTGAGGTCGACATCAACATTTTAGGACTTTTTTAACATCAGCCTAAAAGCCAAAAACAGCAGAGCTCCAAGCTTGTTTCGTAGCTTGTAGATCTGCTATGTTCGGTAGCACAATACTGGCGCACACAAGTAAATATAAATGAGGCATACTTTAACTCTAACCTCAACCCCAAACCTATAACCTCTAAATGTCTAATCCTAACCCTATATCCCCAACCTGGATATTTTCCTAATTGTAAGCCTAATCATCAAACAACCATTTCTTATGAGGACCAGGAATATTGTCCTCACAATGTCCATTTCTCACATTCTGCTATACTAGTGGGGATATTTGGCCCTCACAAATACAGTATAGTAATACAGGCAGGCACACACGCACACGCACACACGCACGTACGCACACGCGCACACACACACACACACACACACACACACACACACACACACACACACACACACACACACACACACACACACACACACACACACACACACACACACACACACACACAGACAGAATCTGTAGAGGTGTAACATTCGTTGATAAGACTGATCCTTTTCCTCATAAATCCTGAGTGTTAGATTAACTCACCATTTTCACTGTGTATCATGACACACAAGCAATCCACAATCTATATAACACCACAAAATGTTGTGGTATAACACCACAGCAAATATTGTCTACATCTTTGAAATGGGTAATCGTCTACAAGTATGTGTGTGATATTGCATGAAACAGATTAGGCTTAATTAATGTTGATGAACACCTTATGGAGATGAGATCCAATCTGTTGTCAGCAGTGGTGTAAAGTAACTAGTAATTATATTTACTCAAGTACTGTACTTAAGTGAAAAATTGCACAAAATGGTACTTTTACTTTACTGGAGATCTGTACATCTGCTATCTTCAAAGGATTTTATATATTTGGAAACTTGTGAAATGGGACATTGTGCAGAATGATTACTTTTACTTTTAGTTCCTAAGTATATTTTGATGCCAATACTTTTGTACTTTTACTCAAGTAAATTTGTAATACCTGACTTTTACTTGTAACAGAGTATTTCCTCATTGTGGTATTGATACTTTTACTTAATTAAACCAAATGTTACTTTTTCCACCACTGGTTGTCAGTTCTTTGCTGACCCCCTACTACCTGACCCTGTGACCCTGGTGTTTTCATAGGGTCTTCTTCAGTCGCTTCTCATTAGCATAAGCTTTCTGTCACCTGGGTGACAGCAGACACGGGGGGAGTCCTATCCAGTGTTGCCATGTCGGCTTATTACAAGCGACTTTGGGCTTCTTTTTCTGTAAAGTTGCTTGTAAAAATTGCCAGGAAGCATTTGTGTGTTAGACTTAGAATGTTTCAAAAAACATTCCAAATATTCCACATTTCTATTGCAAGTGTTTTTGAAAATAGCCGATCTACAAGCCGATCAAAACGCGTCCATCTTGAAGCGTTGTGAGCCAATGCATAAATAGGTACAAAATGCTCATGTGGCCTAAGAAGTAGACCTGGTTGCTTGTTTCTTTCACAAACCTGGCAACACGAGTCCAATCAGCTTCGATGATCAATCAGCTGCGTGGACGCGTCGCGGGGGATTTAAATTTGTCAACAAGGAATTACACATATTTACTGGAGGCCTGCGGTTGTGAAGAGCGCAGTTTGTAATACTAGGAGAAATATGGAGTCTTTAGGCATTTCGCTTATAATAAGCGTTTTATTTGTAAGCGCCAATGCACTTCTTTCAAATGTGGAGGACTTGAAGACGCAAGAGCACTTGTTTCTAAGTTCTCTGGGTCTCTCCGGAAGGCCGCAGGGCCGGACTGCTGCAGCCAGGCATCAGGGCCGCACTGGGAGGAGAGTCCCCTCCGCGCTGTGGAGCATGTTCGGAAGAAGCACCCAGAAGGACAAGAGCCAAGAGGCTAGAGACATGAGCGATGCGTGCATGGTGTCTGAATATGGAGTTCGGGGGAATATCATCCGATATGTACAAGATCAAGGTATATATATATATTTTTTTACTTAAGTAAAAGTAGCCTATCAATACTGCAAATTCTAAAGTAAAAGTACAAGTTTACATGAGTAAAAAAGTACAAAAGTATTGGTATCAAAATGTACTCAAAGTGCCCAAAGTAGAAAGTAGTCATTATGCAAATGTATAAAATGCATTAAAATCTTTTGAAGAGAGCTGCAAGCTCACAATGATGCCATGCATTGTGAGCTTGTAGATCAGTGATTTTCAAATGGCCGAATGTATATGCCTAGGGCTGAAGTGGGTAATGTATGTTTCGTAATAATAATCAAAATCTACATGATGTAACTAGTAACTAAGTTTTCAAATAATTGTAGTGGAGTAAGTATAATGTTTGCATCTGAGATGTAGTGAAGTATAAGTAAAAGTAGGCCCACTGAAAATTGGAAATAATAAATAAAAAATACCTCAAAATTGTTCTTAAGTACAGTACTTGAGTAAGTGTACTAAGTTACTTTACACCACTGTGACTTTGTTACATTTTAAAGCAGCAATCCAGAACTTATTTTTTTATGATGCATAGCTACCATGCAATATCATCACTTTAAAAGTAATTCAAGTGAATTGACATTACACAAAAAAACAATTATACAAGCTCTGGTAGAGAATTACTTTGTAAAACTGGTTTCCATTAAACCTCGACATGGGGTATTTGGACCTCCGGGGTCCTTTTGAAGGTTGGACCTCCCAGCTCCAGGGGTCCTTGGAGAAGTTCCAGGGTGTCCCTAGCTAAATGATTGATAGTAGAACCAAATTGACCCTTGCCTTTCAAGTCTGTAACTCAGAGTTAAACACTGAGGATTACAGTGTGGATTGTGTTGGGGGGGGGGGGGGGGGGGGGGGGGATAGAGATAACGTTTGTATCAAATGGGGGGCCCACGGCCTAATTCACATCAAACTATGGTCCTTGAAATTAAAAAGTTTGAGAGTTAAGGTATTAGCCACTTTCAACCTTGTGGCATCCTATTTTGGGCATGTCATTTGGCAAAATGCTTCAAAAATGGAAGAAAATAATATCGAATTCCAAATGAGTAAAAATAGCATATCTACAAGCTCAAAGGCATTGCGATGCAACGCCTTGTGATGTGAGCTTCTAGATACTAGATAGGCTATTTTAGCTATTTGTCGTATGACGAAGCTAATACCAAAGTGTTACCTGGTTAAACTGGCCATAAGAGTATTGTCTCAACAATACTGCAAGCTGTGGGCCATTTATAAATGTTCTCATCATCAAAGTGCCTGATCAGTGTTGTGTTCTTGTTTTTTTCGGAGGGTATACGCTACGATACGATGCGCGTGGCCGTGGGTATACGCTCTCGCGTTTTCAATGGATGAAATGGTTATTAGACTGTAGTACAATCTGGACTGTGTACGGCGTATACAGCATCTGACGGTAGAACACACCACTGTGCCTGATGTATCCTCATAATGTATGTTGTGTAGGTAGACTGGTGTCTGGCTGGGGAAGCAGCTGCCAGGGATGTGTGGAGAAACATCTCTTCTTCAACATGTCTGTCCTCCAGGCCGTGGAGCAGCTCTCTATGGCTCAGCTGGAATTCAAGTTCCAGTGGGACGTGTACAGCTCTCCACACCCCTTCCTGGAGCCCCACGCCCTTGGCGTGTCCCTGTATCAAGTCCTTAGAGCCACATTGAGGGGAGCGAGTCACGAGGTGAACCGTAGACTCCTCCTGTCCCAGTCCGTGCAGCTCCAGCCCGAGTCCACTTCTCTCACCTTAGACCTCACCTCCTTGGCAGAGAGCTGGCGGAAACCGGGCCGCAACTATGGTCTGGTGTTGGAGCTGCAGCCGCCGCACAACACAAACCCAGAGGAGCTGCTTCCGTTTCACCCAGGTAACTCCCTTCCACTGGAGCCAACGTTCACTCTTCCAGAGATCCATGTCTCGCTTGTGGCCGTGTCCCTCAACCCCCAACAGTGTCGCTCCAGACAGCGGAGAAGTGCCCTCCATCTCCCTGTGACGCCCAGCAATGTGTGTAAGCCACGACGCCTCTATATTGATTTCAAGGATGTGGGTTGGCAGGACTGGATCATAGCTCCGCAGGGCTACATGGCTAACTACTGCCACGGGGAGTGCCCATTCCCCCTCAGCGAGAGCCTGAATGGCACCAACCACGCCATCCTGCAGACACTGGTGCACTCGCTGGACCCGCACGGCACCCCTCAGCCCTGCTGTGTGCCCATCCGCCTCTCCCCCATCTCCATGCTCTACTATGACAACAACGACAATGTGGTGCTGAGACACTACCAGGACATGGTGGTGGATGAGTGTGGTTGTCGATAAGGCACAGGAAATAGTTTACTGTTCTAATAGCTGGGTTCATTCTGTTGGGTCTTATTATTCATAATAAGTACAAATGGATCCAGAAGTGCCCATTTGGTCACATTTGTTCAGTCTGAATTACAAATGGATACATTTACATTTTTTGTCTTTCATTTTAACAGTTTGATTAGTTTAAAGAGAAGTAGTTTTAAGAAATGGTTTGTTTGGAAGGAACCTTATAAATGTGTGCAATGTGAATTCTAATAAAATGTTGTCATATAGATTTCGGTAAAATGATGTCTCCTGCTGTTACTCAGAGCAAGCTACCATTAGAAAGCACTCAGTAGAGCACAAAACATGGCATTAGAAATGGTCTTAGATCTGGAGCTGGTCCCTGGGCACCAGATAATTACTTTCCCACTACTCCTAATGGATAGGATGGGTTAAATGTTAGTAGCCATGTTGCCTATAGGGCAGGAACCTATTTCCTATTTCTGTAGTGAGGTTGTTTGATGTACAAGTACACCTCATGGACACAACGCTAGTATGTCCCAGCCTCCGGGACTTGACCCCAATACGGCCCTTGATGCTGAGTGCCAAGCAGGGAGGCATTGGGTCCCATTTTAATAGTCTTTGGTATGATCTGGCCGGGGTATTGAACCCCGACCTCCCAATCTCAGGGCACACACACTATCCGCTAGGGCTAGGCCACTGAGCTGGTTGGGTTAAATGCAGAGGACAAATTCTGGGTATGTGTAAATGTACTTGGCAACACAAATGTGTTCTGAAATCAGTCAATAAATTCATTATAGTTTTATAGAAGAAAACATACAAAAAGACAAAATGTAATTGTTGAGGAAAAGAATACATAATTGGCTAAAGTGCTTTTAATCATGTTATTTATGCAAGTTCTGGTCATCTCAAAATAAATTAAATGACATTTACATTTCTATAACCGTAACCCAAGTATTATTCCTCAGATCAATTCTATATACAACACAGCTAATGTATTATACATAATAATGGTGTGTTTATAACCATCACAATACTTGACTCATGATCATGGGGAAAAAACACAATGCCAGTGTCAAATTATGGAGCATTTTCTTTCTATGGGAATATTGTATTGTTTTACTTTTGGTCACAAGGGGGCGCAAATTCACCATAGCTGTGGTAATATGAATAAGTTACTGTTCACCTGTGTTTCCTATTGATTAGTAGCCTATTTTGTTCATTTGACATCTTTAACATTCAAACAAATATTCATGAAAAGTAAGGTGCACTGTGCACTTTGTATCAAAATCCTTGAAATGGCACTACTTTGAAACAATGATAGGTTGCAAGGATTTATTATAATCTTTGACCTTTATCTACATTTCCTCTGCTCATCCTTCTCCGTCTCTCTTTTGTTCAACATCTGTTGCAGAATTCTTGATGTCACTGCTGTCTGATTTGTTCTCTCTCTCTTCCTTCTGACCTTCGTTTCCACTCTCACCTCCATCCCCTCTAGCAGGTCGCTCATCTGTTTTCATTTCATCTTTCATTCTATCACCTCCTTTATTTTTTACTCCACCAGAGTCTTCTGTTCCATCCTCGGCTCCCTCTGCCATCCCCTCAATATACTGAGCTTCTTCCTTGGTCTCCTCTTTTGTATTTTCTCCATCTCTCTCTTTGGGCACATTTTCACCATCCTCTCCTTGTCCTTGTATTTTAGTCTCCTCCTCTCCCTCTGCCTCCTCTCGCTCCCCTTCCACCTCCCCTCCCACCCCTTCCTCTCTCTCCCTCGCTCTTTCTCCCTCTCCTCCCTCCATATCTTCATTCTCTGGTGGTTGATTCTCTATTTGCAGCTCCAACAGCACCACCCTGGCCAGCATCTTGGTGTTGCTGGACTCCAGCTCCACCATAAGTCGGGCTAGTTTGGTTTGTAGAGTGTCCAAGGTGTTCTCCAGCCTGCTCAGCTTGGTCTCCACTTTCTCTGGCCCCCCGTCCACCCCCTCCACAGACTCGTCCAGCATGCCCATCTTGGTGAGGATCTGTCTGCCCTTTTCTTCTAGGTGGCGTTTAGCAGCGGGGAACTCAGACAGGACGTCAGTGAGGTCCTCCTTGGACAAGCTGAACAAGTCTGAGTGCCCGATGCTGCGGATGTTGGCTGTGCGGCGATTGCCTGATTTGTTGCCTAAAAAGGAAAAAGGAGAAAAAAAAGAAAGGTGTGTTTGTGAATGTATTTTGTGTGTATGAAATGTACAGTAGATACATGTTTAACCACATGAACCCTAGCGTCCCTTTTGGGCATGTCATAATAAGCGAACATTCTGCAAAAATAGCAGATCTATAAGCTCACATTGTGTTGTAACGTGACATGTGACCTTGTAATCAGCTATTTTTGCTAAAGGGATTTGGTGTACACAGGAAAAAAGGAGGGCTGCCGAATATAGACCCCTGGCCTGGGGGACACCAGTCAACGAAGTATATATGATTTAAGTAGTTAATTTATTCAAACAAAACGCCACTGGTTAACTGAAAAAGGCATTGTATATGATGGCAAAACCTGCTAGTGTTATTGCATAGTGCTTTACCTTTGATGTTGATGATACTAATCTCCCCAAAGAAATTGCCGTCACTCAAGACGGCAAACTGTGTGACCCCATCGTCTGCCACTACTGCAAGTTTTCCTTCTTTGATGATGTACATTTCATGGCCCACATCACCTTTCTTGCAGACATACTCTCCTGGACTGTAAACCTGCAAGACCATGCCAAAGGCAGACAGCAGTGTGAGATTGAATGCAGAATTAACGAGTAAAGATACTTAATATAAACTGTTGGCAAAACAGAAATAATTCTTAACTGGTTAAATACCACAGATCTTAATCATACGAATGACAACAATTACCAGAAATATTACATGTCCTGGATGGGCTCTCCAACTTAACTTAAAGTGAAGCCAAGACAATTTTATTTATAGAGCATAAAAATTATATATGCAGGCAGCCAACATACTGCACCCCACCTCCACAACACAGGCATACACTCCAAAGGATACAAAGAGAGAGAGAGACAGAGATGTTTTTTCATAAAAGAGAGTCAAACAAACAAAAAACCTGATGACCCCTGACCTGAGGTGTGAGTTTAAGCACAAGCTCCTCCAGCAGACTCTTCTCACAGTTCTGGAAGATGGTGACCTTGGAGAGCGTGGGGAGGTGGACGCTGACCGCGATCTCTGTCTGCAGCTGGACGGGCAGCTGCTGCAGGATCTCGTTCTCTCGTGTGATCTTCTTGTTGATATGCAGGTGCTGGTACCAGTCGTTGACACGCTTACGAAGCTCCTTGCTGATGTGACGGCTACGCAGGTAGGCCTTCACCTGACATGGTGGGAAGAATGGAAGTTAACGTACTTACGGTATGTCAGACATTTTTTGAATACTAGAGGACAAAACTTCCACTTATTTGCTCCTGTCTACTTTTTACTTATAATGTGACAGGGTGGTAACTGTGGTGTAGCTATTTCTTACACTTAACTTACTTTCCTCTGACAATGTCTGTCTCTGTCTACTCTATACAGTCTTGATCTCCTGTGCTCACCAGCTCATGGTTGGGGAAGAAGACATTGTCGCGGTCCCTCAGGCTAGTAATGACGTTCCCAACATTGCCCACGATTGACGCAAACACCAGCACGGCGATGAGCAGGTCTGCAATCATGAACAGGTACTCTTCTTCCCTGTCTGGGAGGGGTGTGTCACCCACTGTAGTGAAGATCTGGGCAGAGAACCAGAAGCAGTAGAAGTACTGGCGACGCATGGAGGCGAACACGGGGTCAGTGATGTTGGGGTAGACCCAGCGGTCGGCTCCGAAGCCAATGTAGTTGGACAGGGCAAAGTAGAGGCAGGCGTTCCAGTGGATCAGCACGAAGATGTAGAGCATGAGTTTGGAAATGCGGAAGGTGTTGGGGTAGGAGGTACGCGTCTCCATGCGGTCCAGGGCCTCGCCAAGGCGTGACGTGCGCAGGAATCGGTTGACCCTCACCAGAGGCGTGTGGATACCAAAGTGGAAGTACAAGAGGTCTGTGGGCAGCATAGAGAGCAGGTCCCACAGGAAACGAGAGGAGCGCAGATAGTGCTTCTTCAGATGAGCTGGGTCTTTGATCAGAATACCCTGCTCCAGGTAGCCTGTAGAGGGCAGCACAGTCAATAATAGAGCAATCTGGGAACCCATCGTTTCAATGTTTTCGTTTCAGCTGCTGAGCTGAATCTGTCTTGAGAGATTAATAATAGAGTAAAATGTATGTACATTAAGTCAAAGTCCACAGTAGCTACTCTTCCTACACAAAGCAAAGTTTGGCTGGCATACTGTTGGAAAGGCAGCATCTATCTAGAGTTGAGAACAAGATTCTGAATCGCACCATATCGGTTTACTAAGTAGACAGTACATTATTATATTATATTATATTATTTTCAAGGTTTTTATTTGTCATATGCACTTACAATACAGCTGTGGAAACATTGCAGGCAGTGAAATAATTGTTTTTAGAGCCTCCTCAACATTATGGACAAAATTAATTATTACTTCAAACCAATAAGTCAACAGATGGGTTGAACATGCAGTAGCATTTACCTGTGCGAAATTTGATGATCATGTCAGCCACATACATGAGGTCAGACAGGTAGTCCAATGTAAGCCACACAGCCAGGTATGTCACCTCAATTGCTTGGAAACATGTCCTGTGAGAGACAGTTTTAATAAAGCCTAAATTAAAAAATGTACTTATTACATGGTGTGGATGAAAAGTCAAAACAAGCTACCACGTATTTAACTTACTGTATATTCACATTAATGTTATGTTTATGCAGCAATGTAGGTACCTGCAGATGATAATCACCCAGTTGTAGAAAATGGGAATGATCATGACCTGTAGCCATATGTAATAGAACTGCTCTGACGGGTCAACCGTCCATTCTTTCCAGCTGAGGGAAATGAGAGGATGGGGAGGGAGAGAGAATTAGTGGCCATATAATCGATCAAGGAGTGTGCATATACCAATGTAACCTACAATTAATTTCAATCAATTATATTTTACCTACTGTACAGTGTGTGCACTTGACTCTAAACTTGATTCAAACCCATAAAGTCATTGTTAACATGTGATTTGGCTACCTCATTTAATATGCATGGTTTTACAAAGCTAACACATGCGTAACTCAAATACAAAGGACCCCACTTCATTATGTGAAAACAAATGTCTATTTTAAGGACACCAAAGTGTTTCTTTGAATATTAGCAACAACATATCTATCGAGACTAAATCAATAGTCACTTACTTCAGTTTGACCTTCGCCTGTTGAGGATTGTTATCTTTCTTCTCTTCCTCCTGATCTGCCTCTCCCTCGCTCACTTTCTGCATCTGACGCCATCTGAACAGCCTCTGCCATCGGTTATTCCTGACATTATTATTAACCATTTTATCCATTCTCCTATAGGGTTAGGCTGAGGATTAGACTTAACAATTGTTTTTCTGGTGGAGGTTGACCCTTGCTCTTGTTCAGGTATTCTCTGCCCCGGGAGGAGCAGTGCCTGCTTGGGTGTAGCTGCACATCGCTGCCTGCATAACCCTGTTGGCCTGCATCAGGCAGCATTGCTTGGTTCACATAACAACAAAGCAGGTCTCATCATCACCTGGTGATGCTGGACTGGTCTCCACGGAAGGGAGCCACAACAGATGCCCTGTATCCTCTGGGGGATATTTCCTTCCCCTTGAAAGCCCCAGAGGTCCTCTTAACGCGAATCCTGGAGCTCATTGTCAGTGACTACCAGAAGTGTAAACAACAAACCAACTGTCTGTTTTTTGGAAGAAGGATGATTTATGGATCTATAGGGTATAGCCGTCTAAAGGGTCTTCAGTCTGGGGATCTAAATAAGAAAGTTAACCGTCCCCTCGCACAAAAAAAAAAATATATATATATTTTTTATAATCCTTTAAAAGGATTTAGACCATTCAGTAATGAAAGGCATGACTGAATACATACTGGATTTCAGAATATTCTATGCCCCAGGGGTCTTTACTTGTTCCCCTCCTTTTTCTCTACAACACCAAATCTCTACACCGAAAATAGCCGATCCAAGGAGTTTGTCAATGCTTTTTTTCCCACCTTATGACATTCCCAGAATAGGGACACTGGTTCATGTGGTTAATGCACATAACAGGTAGGGTAATGTTACAGGTAGCCTAAAATAATAGGCTACTATAATAAACTGTACAGTCCAGAACCCTGACCAATGGACATGGTGGTGGAAGGCTGTCTTTTTGTTGTACTCTCCTGCATGCATGAGGCCCTTCAAATGATTGATGTGAGTTGTGCACCCCAAACCCTAAACTGCAGAAAATAAAAAAATATAAATGAATCAAAATGACTGACACACTACTAGTATAGCATTACTATCATGTGGTTTCAGCATTATTTACTGTAAACTACTGGCGTGCAACGCAGCACACTTGCACAAATGGCAACCTGAGCAGGCAAACAAAGCTGTATACTGTACAATCCTCAGTGTTCATTTCACTCTGAAAGTGTATAAATGCTGAACCAAATGGACTCACATACTGTAACTCTTGAGAGAGAACAAAGTGAGAGTGTACAACTACCCTTGTACACTCTAATAAAAGCTGCAATCTGGAACTTATTTTAATGAATAAAACAATATTTTTAAACAATGTGTGGTACAGTAGTAGCCTGTAAAGCACATCTGCAGTGGTGGTTGCCTGGTTGGTTGGATTTGGATGTGGTCTCCCATCTTTTCCAAAATATAGACCCTGCTGGTGGTGTCTGTCAGTAGGCTAGCCTGGCTATTCTATACTGCCTGGAGCTCATTGGACAATATCTCCTCTGCCCAAGCTGGGATGGGATTCCCCTCATGCTTCAGCGGTAGATTTGTGGTATCTGGTGCGGGAGACCCGAGTTCAAATCTCGGACATAATACAGTATAAAGTTATGGATTGCAGATTTGAACTCTGTCTCTGAGGCTTTTACTGTGCTATAGTGATCATGTGAGGTGGAGTCTGGAGTGTCTGTGAATGATGCGCTGCAGGTCGGCTATTTTCAAAGAATATTGAAAGAATGTGACAACTGAAATATTGGCTGTTATTGAAACATTTCAAACACAAATCTTGTAGGCCTATAATTGTATGGGGGTCCCTGGCACAAAACATTTTCAGATGGGTGTCCGGACCGTGGCCAAATTAAATACTTATTAATTTGGGGGTCATTGACATGAAAAAGTTTGGTGTATAGTAACTAGGTACATTTACTTTTACTCAAGTAGGCTACTGTACTTAAGTACAATTTTGCTGGAGTATTTCCAGTTTTCAATGCTTTTACTTCAACTCCACTAAATCTCAGACTGAGGCACATATTATACTTTTACTCGACTACATTTATTTGACAACTTTAGTTACTATAGTTACTTTATAGATTTTGATTATTATTACAAAACATGCATTACCCACTTCGGTCCTATACAAGCCCACAATGCGTCGCGAATCTCGCGATGTGACTCATCATTGTGAGCTTGTAGATCAGCTAATTTCAAAAGATAAAAAAAAAAAATCAACATCAATCGTCGGACGTGGGGTGGGAATAATGGGGTAACCGGAGTCCTCGCCCCAAAACACGCTTGCCCCCATTTTTTTCCGCTCCCAGTGGTTCTTGTATTCTTGTATTTGTTTTACTGAGGATAAGATTGGAAATAAGGTT